>NW_024070203.1:90862100-91278940 GCF_014754425.2 Oryx dammah | reverse complement strand
TATCTCTATCTCTATCTCTATCTCTATCTCTATCTCTATCTCTATCTCTATCTCTATCTCTATCCATATATATCTTCCCAGGTGCCTCAGTTATAAAGAACCCCCGTGCCTATGCAGGAGATGCTGGGGACTTGGGTTTGATCCCTGGGTCAGGAAGATGCCCTGGAGGAGGAAATGACAGCCTGTTCCAGAATTCTTTCCGGGAGAATCTCGAGGACAGAGGAGCCTGGCGGGCTGCAGTCCGTGGAGCAGCAGACTGCTGGACACAAGTGAGTGGCAAAGCACGCACGCATTCATGAAACCCCTAACGTGGCTGATTTTCCAGATGGAATCAAATAAATCGCTGCACTGTTTCTGCATCATCTACTCCCAGCCTTTTATTGATGATATTTTCTCTTTTGAGTTTCACAGGGCACTAGCAGCATGGTTTCTTTTATGTGCAGCTGGAAAGGCCTTGTTTCAACTGCTGCTGAGGTGGTTGACAGAGGTATGTTTTATTTTAGAAGAAAATAATTTATCAGAAATAACATGCTGTGCTATGAACTCTGTAAGGGCAGGTACATTATTATATTCCCAGTTTGTCTCTCGGTTTTCTTAAATTTATTTTCTCATTTTATTAACACAATCTGAGCTGTAATTTCCATGGAAGCAGGGAGTATATCTTTCTCAGACATTCTGATATATTTACCCCATGGGTGTCAAGCTTTTATTCATTTATTCATTCAGCAAATATTTGAGGGCCTAGGAACACAAGGTACATGGTTTAAAGGACGAACAAGACACATGTGATCTCTTTCCCATTATATTCTAGAAGGTAAAAAAAGTCTTTGTGTGTGTGTGTGTGTGTGTGTGTGTGTGTGTGTGTGTGTGTGTAATGAACCAGTATGTCTTATCTTTGTGCAGTCCAATACCAGATGAGGGTGGCATCATGATATTGTTGCCATATCCACAAAGAATCTATATTAAGGATTAGACAGTAGCTTTCTTTGAGCCAAACTGAGGACTACGGCTCATGAGACGCAGGTTCAGAAGCACTTCAAGAATGCTCCCCCAGACACCAGTGAAGGTGGCCTATCTCAGCAGAAGTTACGAAGCTGCGTTAGTTATTTGTCAAGAATTAGGCTTGGGGCAGGCTGAAAGTAAGGGTGCTTATGAACAAGGAAGGATTGGCTGTGCTCCTAAATGGCTGTAATTTATAAGGGGAAGCTTGAGACCATAAGCTTGCAGCTGCCAGCTGCTATCAGACTGTGAGAATGACTGGTGCTATCCTTGAGTCTGATACAGCCCAGAAAATTCAAGTTCTTGGGAGGCAGGACCATGTCTGAAACCACATCCACAGTGGTTACCTGGCTCCACAATTTTACATCTCATAACAAAGAAGCATCATCAACGCAACAGGTATATACTTCTTCAAGGTTTCAAGAGAGACATGTGCCCATACACAGCTGGTCAGGATGAGCTTGGTGTCTGGAAGGGAACATCACATTTGAAGGAGTACCAGCTATGGTGTCATAGGGAGAGAAGATGTTTATCTATATCTTCAAAGTTGCAGTTCCCAACAATCTGGTAAATATATTTGTTAATGGTTAGAGCAGATGTGCAATGTCTGTGTGAATGGCCATGAGCCCGGCTGTTATAGCTGGCATAAAGCTCAAGTCAAACGGTGTATAAATCAAAATGACAACCCCACACCTTAATACGTGAAAATTCTTTCCACCAGTACACCTGCCGTGGATGAGGAAACTGAAGCAAAGGCAAGTTCCACACCTCCCCCAAGGTCACAAGTAAGATGGATGTGAGTCACTGGAGTCGAGGCTTTGAAGACACTTTATGTAATGCATTTTTGATAGTTAAATTGATTATCCCCTTGGCATTACTTTATTTGAGGGCTGTTTATGAATTTAAATGAAAGGTTCACGGGTACCTAATGTAAATTTATGAAGTAATAATCCTGAAAGCTTCAGAAGGATGACAGCTTTCCTGGACATCAAGGGCAATGACAAAAGAAAGAACAGAACACCCCTCTTCAATGTCTAGTCATATTGTGGCCCTCACGACTTGCAGCAAGTCACCACGTTTTGCCTGTATGTATAACATGAGTGTTGGATCAGCTCTATGGAAGTGTATATCTAGCTGCCTGTAATGGTCTTATATACATATATATTTATATAACTTACAGTCACACTTTTTTAGTCACATCTGGGAAAGAGGTGTTCTATGTTAGAGGATTTTTGGATAGCTGAAATTCACCTAGCTAATAATAAACACTTTAATTTATGGAAACCTTCAATGTGTTTCTTGTTATTTTGCTTTTCTGTGATTTCTTAAAAACTACTGGAAGTAACCTAAGTTTGCTTTGCTTTGTTGGTGTTGTGATTTTGGGGGGCATATTTTCAATATTGGGATATTTTTTCGCCAACTGTTTTCTCTACCAACACTTCTATCTTCATATTTTTCTCCTTTTCCTTTGATATTGACTTCAAAATAAAGGATAGATGTATTGCATAAATTGTACCATTGCAAAAAAGAATTGGACAAGGAAAGTTCTGATTTTAAATCTATAATACTTCTCTGTGGAGAAATGTTGAGAAATATAACTTATATGCAGAGTACATCATGAGAAACACTGGGCTGGAAAAAGCACAAGCTGGAATCAAGATTCCCGGGAGAAATATCAATAACCTCAAATATGTAGATGACACCACCCTTATGGCAGAAAGCAACGAGGAACTAAAGAGCCTCTTGATGAAAGTGAAATAGAAGAGTGAAAAAGTTGGCTTAAAGCTCAACATTCAGAAAACAAAGATCATGGCTCTGGTCCCATCACTTCATGGCAAATAGATGGGGAAACAGTGTAAACAGTGTCAGATTTAATTTTTCTGGGCTCCAGAATTACTGCAGATGGTGATTGCAGCCATGAAATTAAAAGACGTTTACTCTTTGGAAGGAAAGTTATGACCAACCTAGATGGCACATGAAAAAGCAGATACATTACTTTGCCAACAAAGGTCTAGTCAAGGCTATGGTTTTTCCAGTAGTCATGTATGGATGTGAGAGTTGGACTATAGAGAAAGTTGAGCGTCGAAGAACTGATGCTTTTGAACTGTGGTGTTGGAGAAGACTCTCGAGAGTCCCTTGGACTGCAAGGAGATCCAACCAGTCCATCCTAAAGGAGATCAGCCCTGGGTGTTCATTGGAAGGACTGATACTGAAGCTGAAACTCCAATACTTTGGCCACCTCATAGGAAGAGTTGACTCATTGAAAAAGACTCTGATGCTGGGAGGAATTGAGGGCAGAAGGAGAAGGGGACGACAGAGGATGAGACGACTGGATGGCATCATCGACTTGATGGACATGAATTTGGGTGAACTCCAGGAGTTGGTGATGGACAGGGAGGCCTGGCGTGCTGGAGTCGCAAAGAGTCAGACATGACTGAGGTGACTGACCTGAATTGAACTGTGGAGAAATGGAGGAATACCCATATGTATCCTTCCTTAAGTACTGGAATATTTCGCCTTTGTTTTACACTATATTTCAGGAGATTGAGTTCTTTATTAGAATCTTATTAAAAACTAGTTTATAAGAGAATTGACTGAGGTTTATTGATTCTTTGGATATGTTTATGTATACATAGGTAGAAGGGTGCTGTACATAATAATTTACTGATTTGCTACTTAAAACTTAAACAAAAGTTGAAAAAAGGAAACACTTGGCAATTATAAGATTGTAAATCAATATTACTATTGTACAGAAAGTACATAAAAAGTATCTTATTATCTTTGTCTCTCACAAAGCACTCATTCCCATGGAAGTAATCTTCAATTTCTACCTTTATCTTCATTATGTCACTGAATGCATGTATAATTTTAAATTGTGAGAAATATCATACTGATTCCTTGTTTATGTTTTATAAGATAAGCAGGTCTCATGAAATACAAAACTGAATAATTATAAGCATAATGGGAATAATCTCAGCTCTATAACTTGTGGCAATACTTACATCACATATGAGAAGGCAAATTTACAGAAGGTGATATTTATGTATGTGTGTGTGGCGATGAAACACAGAGGCGAATTTAAGTAAGTTTCAACTTTAGCTGCTTATAAGTATGTATTGACTACTGCTCCTGTTGCTTTCCATCACATGTGTACGTTTACTGTTTTAGTTTTTTAAAAAGTTTTAAAAAAATGAACTTTATAAAACTAAACCTTTAATTCTTATCTTCATAAATTTATATTCTTCATGTTCCATCATTTCATTTGTTATGAAGCAAATTAATTTTTATAGGTTTAACAGAAACACTGTAACACCATAATTTCAGAATTCATCATGCTAGTTGTTCATAAAATAACAGAATTTTCTGTACCTATTTGCTTCTAGGAAAGTTATTTAACCAAGTAAGACAATATGGAAATTAAATAAAATTCCTTCTTGAATTAATGCTATTAAAATATCACAGCATAATATTTCATAGCCTTTACCTTCCTTTAATTATATCTAACTATAAATTTTATTTGGAGAAGGAAATGGCAACCCACTCCAGTATTCTTGCCTGGAGAATCCCATGGACGGAGGAGCTTGGTGGGCTATAGTCCACGGGTCGCTTAACCATAAAACTATGCAACTCTACTTAAAAGCTTGCCATATAAACTCTTAGAACAATTTCTTTCATTTCATTGTTTAAATAGTCCACATGATTTTACTTCTTCTCAGAAATATTCCTAGAATAGGAGAAATGAATATTATTTCCTTTTAGTATCCACTTGATAAATATGCATGCTAATGTATTTTCATGTGCATAACATTTCTTAATATCACAATGTGTTTCAATACCATCAATTATGCATATTAAGCTTTCAAAGCACAATTAAAATTTTTATTTTACTCCAGTGTAAATATACCATAGATAATCAGTTATAGACACATAATCATATATGTGCAATTATAATAATTATTTAATTACATCATATCTTACTGTAAACATACCACCAGTTTGAAAAAACAACATATTTTTGTTCATCTGGATTCAAATCATCAAACATTTTCAGTAAGTTCCTTCAGATCATGAATTGAAAGTAGACATTCATTTTCATACATCAAAAAATCTAATCCATGTTAATTCAAATCTACTCATAATGGTTTTTAATATAGAAATAGTTATTATTTACATTATCTTTACATTGTAGGTTTTTTTAATGACAGGTTGTGGTACCATCAGACCTTTTCAAAAAGAGTATACAGAAGATCAGCTCAGAATTTTAGAGGTTGTACGAAGAAGTATGGAGAAGTACGCTAATTGAATCTTTTTTCCTTCTCTTTTTTCGAAACTTACTCAGCTTGTTTCACAGTAGAATAGATGAAACATCAAAAAATGAAATGTAAATCAGTCAATCTAGGAAATTTTGTTAGTTCTAAATAATACAAGAATGGTCACAGTGAAGATTGAAATTTGATTATGATAAAATTCAGGGATTGTTTGTGGATATCATATAGCCAATGTAACTCTTGCAACCTGTTGGCGTAGGTTATTATGGTTTCGATATATAGTAAGATTTTCCACATAGTAAACTACAGCTCAGATCCCAGCAAAGTGAGAAGCATACGTAGCGCTCCATTTCCCCCAAATGCCTAAGTAAATTATTCTGCAGTTGAAGGTAAATAATAAATTAAGCTGCCCCAACCTGCACAGTGCTCTGGTGCTCATTTCTACCATCTTCCATCAGATACCATATATGATATAAGATTATTTATATAAGACAGTTATAAGATAACCACAAATGGTCTGTGGGAGCACAGTCACATGTCAGTTATGTATCAGGCTGGCTCTCTTCCAAACTGCACTTGATTTCTTTCTGATCCCAGTTCCTATCTACCTTATTACTCTCTATATACATTAAAAAAAATCATTCATATTCATCATTTAAAAACCAAGATGTTACATACATTTTAATTGCTGTAATACCCCAAACAGGGATTTTTAACATAGATGATTATAAAGGAAATCTTGCAATGTGAATATAATATAAAAATATAGGGAGATGGTATATTTTTTGATGTAACATTTTAAAGACTGAGTAAACAAAAAAGGAAAAATTTCATAATATTCCTACTGCTCTCCACATATTAATATTTCACATTCCTCGCTGGAAATAAACATCAGTATTATACAATTACTCTTCTAACTATCTTATATATGTCTCATTTCCAAGTAACATGGTCATCCTTAGTCACATAGCATGGCTCAGTGAAGTGAGAGTGTTGGTGGCTCAGTCAGGTCTGACTCTTTGCAACCCCGTGGTCTGGAGCCCATCAGGATCCTCAGAATCCATGTAATTCTCCAGGCAAGAACGCTGGAGTGGGTAGCCTTCCCGTATCCAGGGCATCTTCTCAACCCAGGGATAGAACTTGGTCTCCTGAACTGCAGGTAGATTCTTTACCATCTGAGCCACCAGGGAAGCCTCCCCCGCCCTGCCAGAGAATCTATATTTTATATGAACAATTGTCTGACTCAGATTGTCTTTGGTTCCACACAGAGCAGGTACCATGCAGGGCTTACTTTTCCTTGATCGTATGACCTTAGTGAAGAGCTTCTGCTTTGGTTGCTAAGCACCAGCATGAGACTATCTTTTTGTGATAGAGAAAAAGTTCTGGGTTGAATTGAGAAATATATAATTAAAGTTGCTCACACTCAACAAGCACTAAATAAGGGACAAGTGTCTCTTTAATATTCTTCTTTAATTAATATGTTCTCCTTGAACAAGATAATAATGGTGAATAATAAATGATAAATAATCATGTAAGAAAGCCCCTGGTTAGCTTGAAACCTAAAGCATATTATCACATTTGCAGTGTTGTTCTTTTAGGTAAATATGCAAAGTGTTATCAATATAAGGGCTATAAGGAAAAATGCTGCCAAACGAGACTGTCTCAGAAAATGCAATCGTTTGAGTGTTTTAGAACACCTAGAAAGCTTATACTAGAAGAGAAGCTAAAGCAAAAGAGATCAGTTAAGAACAATGACTCAAATACCCAAAAGGCCTGACAATCTCGTATAATACACAATGTCTCAATTCAGTTGCTCCGTCCTGTCCGACTCTTTGCAACCCCATGGACTGCAGCATGCCAGGCCTTGCTGTCCATCACCAACTCCCAGAGCTTGCTCAAACTCATGTCCATTGAGTCTGTGATGCCATCCAGACATCTCATCCTCTGTCATCCCCTTCTCCTCTTGCCTTAATCTTTCCCAGCATCAGGGTCTGGGAGTCAGCTTCTCCCATCAGGTGGCCAAAGTATTGGAGCTTCAGCATCAGTCCTTCCAATGAACACCCAGGACTGATCTCCTTTAGGATGGACTGGCTGGATCTCCTTGCAGTCCAAGGGACTCTCAAGAGTATTCTGCAACACCACAGTTCAAAAGCATCAATTCTTCAGTGCTCAGCTTTCTTTATAGTCCAACTCTCACATCCATACACGACTACTGGAAAAACCATAGCTTTGACTAGAGGACCTTTGTTGGCAAAGTAATGGCTCTACTTTTTAATGTGCTTAGAAACAATATCTTAGTTAGTGTAATATATTTGCAGCATTGTCTGTGATCTTGGGCAAACAAGCATTTTCCCTCCTCTCCTGAACGTTCATGCTCATTCTCAGCTCTTCTGGGCTCAGTTGATCCCCGTTAAATTCCTCTGTTGAAATCCTAATGCTTAGTACCTCAGAATGTGACTGCTTGGTAAAAGACTCTTTAAAGAGGCAATTAATGTGAAGTGAAGTCCTTGGAGTGGGTCTTAATCCATATCTGTGGTCCTCCTAGAAAGGAGACATTAGGAGACAGACACACACCGAGGGATGGTCACATGAAGCCATCATATGAAGACGACCACCTAGAAGCCAAGGAGAGGAGCTAGTTCCTTAAAAAGCAATACTGTTCATGCCGTGATGTTGGACTTCTAGCCTCCAGAACTATGGGGAAATAAATTTCTTTAATCCACCCAAACTGTGGAAATGTGTAATGGCAGCCCTAACAGAATAATACCCCTGATGCATATTTTCCTGTGGGAAATATGGTTATTACATTAATCTCTATTCTTATTGCATTTTATTGTAAGTTCTTTGAGTCTGGCATCAGACCGCTGATATTCTTATGCTGTCATTTGTCCCTGAAAAATTTTATGATCTTATGTAGATTGTGACTCCAAAATTAGCATTGATTGTTAACCGAGTGATTTTTATTGCAAAAGCCCTTGTTGAATTTAGACTATATGATTTCTACTGCTACAAGTAATATAAAATAATAAAATATTATTGTACCCTTTATTATGAAAGAGACTGTCTTGCTGGGTAAAAATCTCAATATGGGTGTTCTAGTGCTGGTTCAGCCTTGTGAAAGACTGGTGAATCACTCCACTGTCCTGGGCCTCGAACGCTGGCATTTCTAGTCGTTTTACTGTGCTTGATGCTTTCTCAAATAAAGAATAGGTGGATGGCATTTCAAAGGTAGTAATCTCATCCCCTTTAGTAGCAGAAATAATTTCAATCATATATTGCTTGAACTGGGTGAATAAGCAGTCTATAAATATAGCATAAAATCACTAAAAATGCTAAAAACTCTTTTCCTTAAAATGGAAATTACGTGAACATTTTAGAACAACAAGTTTTATTTGGAGTTTTTAGAATATCTACTTGAACTATTTAAATACTTATTCAACATGATAAAGTAAGTCTCTTGTAAGCTAATAATTTTATTAACATGAAAGAAACTTGAAGACCACATAGGACCACCAGACTGGCAAAACAGTGTGAGAAAAATCATGAAGAAAATATAAACATTATGTGAATAATGATTTATAATGGATCAGATGAAAATATTGTCAAATCAAAAATAATTGTGATATTTTCATATCTTAGAACTTGAAAGTTCACAGTGGAACTAGTCTGGATCCTCAGTTCTTAGATCACAAACATCTTACTGAAAATTATGCCTTTGGATTAGAATTTTAAAGCCTGAATTTATAATATATTCTCTACTTGCCCTCACTATAGGAAAGAAAAAATGCATATATCCTCAGCTTTTGATTAGTTCTTTTGGCAACTAGTCATCAATTGTGCAAAATGAAGAATTATTTGAGGGTTACAACTAATAAATAAAGCATATATCATGGCCCCTATCTTTGAGAGACTATTTAGTCTCAGACAAACTCTTTCATAGCTATCACAGAACAAAGGGAGATGGAATGAGTAATACATTTGCAAAAGGAAACAACGGTATATATATTGAGATTTTTGCTTTTTTATCCACTTAAGTATTGTTTCAGAAATAATATCCACATATGTAACTTTCCACATATAAGTATGTGAAAAAGAAATGTAAACATATTTTGATACTTTGAATCTGAAGCTGCTGAGACTTTTTTCTCTCTAAATTTATTAATCTCCCTTTGGAAAGACAATATCTTTTGAAGAAATCTTAGGGAAAAAAAGCTGTAATTTACTGCAAACAGGTTAATCTGCTGATGTTAGCATTTAACCAAAAGATGATGTCTTTTTATTTCCCTACTGGAACTTACATTTGCTACCTTTCTATTTAAGAGTTTAGCAATAATAAAAACAACTTCAAGTTATTTTCATTGTTCTGTTCACTATTCACACTAAAACAGTAGCATATGAAAAGCTATTCATCTCAAAATTGTTGTTTAAGGTATGAAAACCATAGAGCTGGGCTGGGGGTGGGGGGGGGACATTAAACACCGCAGTTCTTAGATTGAAATCTATGTCTCAAAATACCCAAACTGATATAACTGTATTTTCTGACACTTGGAAGCTTAGCTGAAGCCTCTGCCTTTGATTGTTCATCCTCCAGCATATACTCACCACAAACAGCTCTCTTTTCAATTGCCCTTTTTAAGTGTACCTATAAATCAACATTATGAGAAATGTCTTCAGTGCATACAGAAGAGCATGGTCTATGAATGGTAAATAGTGATCTGAGACCATTCCACTGACCTCAGACCTTTCATATAAATGCTACCAACGAAAGTGGTGTGTTTATTCAGTATCTTAAATCCAAAATTATTGATTTACTTAGACAACTTTTTTTTTAAGAGCTACAAACTCCTCAGATATATCTTCTCTTCCTATCTACCCAATTTGATGTTTTCTGATAGCTTACATTTATTGTGAAAACTTAGAGATGTTTTGGAGATTTACTATAAACACATTACATTAAAGTCTGGGAAAGCCATTTGTTAAAAAAATAATTTTATTGAAATTGAATTCTGCAAACAAAATGCAAGATCAATTGGCCAGTTTAATGGGGTTGTTGGTAGCTTTATTCTTTTTATTAAGTCAAGAAAAACTTGGAAATTAGAATTTATTATCTGTTACCTGCTTGGTTGCCTCAGGTTATAGAAGACGCATTTGATCTGTACTCATCCTTCCTCAGAATAACTTTTTAAGTAGTCAACAATATAATAAAGAAACCACCAAAGGCACAATTTTGCGATTAATGACAAGGTTCACTCAACACAAAGCAAAGTAATAATTCTGGTAATACCTTTGCTGCCTAGTGGCTCAGACCATAAAGACTCTCTCTGCAATGCAGAAGACCCAGGTTCAATCCCTGGGTAAGGAAGATTCCCTGAAGAAGGAGGGAATTGCAGCTGACTCCAGTATCCTGGCTTGGAAGATTCCATGGATAGAGGAGCCTGGCAGGATATAGTCCACGGGATCTCAAGAGTCAACTCGGCTGAACAACTAACGCTTTCATTTTTATTAGAGATTTAACCAAACTAACTCAGATTATATTAGTATTAGTACTAAAAATAACTGATTTAATTTTCATCACAGATTAAAAAAATTAAAAATCTCTTGTATGTTTATTTTTCTCTGTTCATTCATATTCAGAAATTTTAGTAAATGACTTCTGCTTTCTTAGTGAAAGTCCTTTTTACATTTATTTTAGATTTAGAGTCAAATGCACTAGGTGAGGGAAAATATCTTTAAATTAATGTCATTATGCAACTCCAAGAGAGGGCCATGTTTTTAGGACAGCCTGGTAGGATTTAAGGGACTTGATTTTCATCAATATATTGGATGCGTGCATGCTAAGTCACCTCAGTCGTGTCCGACTCTTGGCGACACCATGGACTGTAGCCCACCAGGCTCTTTTGTCCAAGGGATTCTCCAGGCAAGAACACTGGAGTGGGCTGCCGTTTCCTCCTCCAAGTGATCTTCCCAACCCAGGGGTTGATCCTGTGTCTCTTACATCCCCTGCACTGGCAGGTGGGTTCTTTAGCACTGAACCACCTGGGATATATTACAATAAATTCACTCATATGTAAAGAGTAACGGATTTAGCTGAATATGTGCACACACATATGAATAAACACAATCAAGTGCCAATTATTAAAAACTAAGATACAGTCGTAAATAGAACAGCAACCCAAATAAATAAAGGAAATTCAAAAAAGTGCATTTTTAGGTAAGTCACTAAAGTGGTCAGCTAAAACTTATCCTTACTGGTGTCTCTGAAAACAGTATATCAAAATATGCCTCAGAGTTACCTCACCAACTGTATTAGTCAGTGATCAATAATTCTTATTGTGCTGGAGGGTAGATCATTAATTTCCAGATATTTCTATTTTCCTATGCCTTCAGGCAGAACAGAATCCTTCAGCCAGAGGAAATTTAGGGAAGCTAATGTGCATGCTGGCTATTAAAGAAGATGGTGCAGACTCAAATAATTAAAGATAAGGTATGGAGAGCACGCACATATATTAGGAAAGGATTTACATTCTAAGACAAAACTCTCTGTAACGAACACACTCTCAGAAATGGTACCAGATACATCCCTTAGAAAATGATGCTCACACTGTATATGGAGATACACGGGTATACATCACCAAGACGCATTCCTTGAATAGAATCTCATCTTCGTCTTGCACTTAACCAGAACTCACTAAAGTAGTTTAAAGGGTTGAATTATTGAGTCAATGGTAGCAATAACATTGCACATTGCGTGTGTTAGATTTTGTGTTTTATAGAGGCTGTTATTCTCTCTAGTCTCATCATAGTTTGAAAAATAAGAACACACAACATAGATAAGTGTCCACTAGTTAGTTATCTTTCTGCCTGCAGAGACATATCAAAGTAACCTCTAACACAAGAAAACCCCTACACATACAAACCTGTGCTCATTTGCCCTGTACTGACAGTTTTACCTTCAATAGTCACACTAAATAAAGAAATCTAATTTGATGACTTTCAAACTTTTATTGGCAATTCTATGTAACAAATGTGTATTAAAAATAATCACAGATTTTGTTCAATGAAAATTTTTGGTAATATCTCATGGGATATTTGGAGGTATTTGCTGCAAAAAATGCTCATCCAGGTTCTGAATTTAATCCAGTTTCATGAGCTTCATCCAGCTTACTGAGATATTATTGATTTTCTTTACATGCTTATTTCACAGAGACTCCCAATCAATAAGCGTGGTGTATCTCCCACTTAAAAACAAAAGTTATTTTCTCTCAGTAATGTTTCTTTTTGTTGTTGTTTTTCTTTAAATTTTCTGTGTATAGTTCTTGAACAACTTTCACTAGATTTGTTTATTTGCTGATTTTTATATTGTTATCAGTGACTCTTTTAGAACTTTGAGTTATTTAAAAATCTTCACCTACAATTATTTCATTGTGAATAATGATGATTTATCTGTCTTCTTCCAATCTTTATGATCTGACTGTGGCTCAGATCATGAACTCCTTATTGCCAAATTCAGACTTCAATTGAAGAAGGTAGGGAGAACTTCTGGATCATTCAGATATGACTAAATCAAATCCCTTATGATTATACAGCAGAAGTGACAATCAGATTCAAGGGATTTTACCTGATAGACAGAGCGCCTGAAGAACTATGGGTAGAGGTTCATGACATTGTACAGGAGGCAGTGATCAAGACCATCCTCAAGAAAAAGACACACAAAGAGACAAAATGGTTCCCAAGGAAGCCTCACAAAAATACTGTGAGAAGAAGAGAAGTAAAAAGCAAAGGAAAAGAGGAAAGATATACCCATCTGAATGCAGAGTTCCAAAGAATAGCAAGGAAATATAGGAGAGCCTTCCTAAGAGAACAATGCAAAGACACAGAAAAAACAACAGAATGGGAAAGACTAGAGCTCTCTTCAAGAAAATTAGAGATACCAAGGGAACATTTCATGCAAAGATGGGCTCGATAAAGGACAGAAATGGTATGGACCTAACAGAAGCAGAAGATATTAAGAAGGGCTGGCAAGAATATACAGAAGAACGGTACAAAAAAGATCTTCATGACCCAGATATTCATGACGGTGTGATCACTCACCTAGAGCCAGACATCCTGGAATGTAAAGTCAAGTGGGCATTAGGAAGCATCACTACGAACAAAGCTAGTGGAGCTGATGGAATTCCAGTTGAGCTGTTTCAAATCCTGAAAGATGATGCTGAGAAAGTGCTGCACTCAATATGCCAGCAAATTTGGAAAACTCAGCAGTGGCTACAGGACTGGAAAAGGCCAGTTTTCATTCCAATCCCAAAGAAGGGCAATGCCAAAAAATGTTCAGATTACTGCACAATTGCACGCATCTCACATGCTAGCAAAGTAATGATCAAAATTCTTCAAACCAGGCTTCAACAGTATGTGAACCATGAACTTCCAGATGTTCAAGCTGGACTTAGGTAGAGGAGCCAGAGATCAAATTGCCAACATCCACTGGATCATTGAAAAAGCAAGAGGGTTCCAGAAAAATATCTACTTTTGCTTTATTGACTATGCCAAAGCCTTTGACTGTGTGGATCACAACAAACTGAAAAATTCTTAAAGAGACAGGAATACAAGACCACCTGACCGGCCTCTTGAGAAACCTGTATGCAGGTCAAGAAGCAACAGATATAACTGGACATGGTACAATATACAGGTTCAAAATAGGAAAAGGAGTACATCAAGGCTGTATATTGTCACCCTGCTTATTTAAGTTATATGCAGAGTACATCATAAGCAACACTGGGCTGGAAGAAGCACAAGCTGGAATCAAGATTGCTGGGAGAAATATCAATAACCTTAGATATGCAGATGAGACCACCCTTATGGCAGAAAGTAAAGAGGAACTAAGGAGCCTCTTGATTAAAGTGAAAGAGGAGAGTGAAAAAGCTGCCTTTAAACTCAACTCAGAAAACTAAGATCATGGCTATTGTCCCATCACTTGATGACAAATAGATGGAGAAACATTGGAAACAGTGACAGATTTTATTTTCTTGGGCTCCAAAATCACTGCAGATGGTGACTGCAGCCATGAAATTAAAAGACGCTTGTTCCTCGGAAGAAAAGCTATGACCATCCTAGACAGCATATTTTAAAGCAGAGACATTACTTTACCAACAAAGTCCATCTAGTCAAGGCTATGGTTTTTCCAGTAGTAATGTATGGATGAGTGTTGGATGATAAAGAAAGCTGAGTGGTGAAGAATTGATGTTTGAGCTGTGGTGTTGGAAAAGACTCTTGAGAATCTCTGGGACTGCAAGGAGATCCAACTAGTCCATCCTAGAGGAAATCAGTCCTGAATGTTCATTGAAAGGACTGATGGTGAAGCTGAAGCTCCAATACTTTGGCCACCCGATGCGAAGAACTGACTCATTTGAAAAGACTCTGATGCTGGACAATATTAAAGGCAACAGAAAGAGGAGACAGTAGAGGATTGGATGGTTGGATGGCATCATCAACTCAATTGACATGAGTTTGAGCAAGCTCCTGGAGTTGATGAGGGACAGGGAAGCCTGGCGTGCTATAGTCCATGGAGCCGCAAAGAGTCAGACATTACTGAGCGACTGAGCTGAATTTAATCTGCTAAAAATCTTGTTCAAGTTTTCTTTGGAGTTGATAATAATAGACATTCTTTCTCTTTTCTCTTCTTAGGCAGAAATTTCTCAATATTTCATATTAAAAAACAATGTTTCCTATGGGTTTTCAAAAATATATATTAAATGAATCCATTATAGTTCTAGTTTTCTAATTCTATATATCTATTTCAATGATTCCACTTTTCTCATTTATTCTCTTCATGTGTTAGAAATAGTGAATTAATATTTTAATTGGTAAACCACCTCAGCTTGGTTGACAAAATCCAAGTTTGCCAAAGTGTACTCTCTAATTTATATATTATCAGATTTTCTTTCCTCATATTTTGGTTAAATTATTGCTCCAGGCACTTCCCTGGTGGCCCAGGTGTTGATAATCCACCACGCCTCTGGGGGACGCAAGGTCGCCCTCTGGTCAGGGAGTTAAGTTTTCACATGTTGCTGGACAGCTGAGCCCACACAGCTCAGCTTCTGAGCCTGCACTCCCGGGCCCTTGCGCCACCGCTGGAGAGGCTACGCACCACGGAGAAAGGTCCCTCGTGCCACAACTCAGATCCGCTGCTGCTGCTGCTAAGTCGCTTCAGTCGTGTCCGACTCTGTGCGACCCCATAGACGGCAGCCCACCAGGCTCCCCCGTCCCTGGGATCGTCCAGGCAAGAACACTGGAGTGGGTTGCCATTTCCTTCTCCAATGCACGACAGTGAAAAGTGAAAGTGACGTCGCTCAGTCGTGTCCGACTCTTAGCGACCCCATGGACTGCAGCCCACCAGGCTCCTCCACCCATGGGATTTTCCAGGCAAGAGTACTGGAGTGAGGTGCCCTTGCCTTCTCCAAACTCAGATCTGAGGCAGCAAAAAAAATAGTTTGTTGTCCCAAAGGTCGTGAGATCATTCTACAATTTTCTTTCTTATTATAGTGCTTGGTATGGGTAAAAAGGTTACACCAGCTCCATAAAATGTCTGGAAAATGTCTCCTTATTGCTTCTATAAAACAATTTGTATGATATTGTTGCTGCTAATATTATGCAGCTGTTTATCGCCACCTGATCTTTCACTGTGGCTCTGGAATAGTCTTTCTGCAATATTTTAACCAGAGATTTAGTTTTTAAATTTTGTTTGCTTCTTATTGCTGTTTAGTCATTAAGCCACATCTGACTCGTCTACGACTCCGTGGACTGCTGCCCGCCAGGTTCCTCTGTCCATGGGGTTACCCAGGCAAGAATGCTGAAGTGGAATATTTCAAATAGACTTCGGCAAACCAAATTTTCTCTTTTTCCTTATTTCAGTTTAGGAAAGATGTACTTTCCAACAGCTGTCTCCACTTAAATTGTTCAATTAGTTGAGATAAAATGTTCTTATATTTACCTGTGATTTTTATGCCAATTATTTTTTTTTATTGAATGTTGGTCTTTGGATATGAAATATATTAGAGGTTCTTTGAGCTCTGATTGAAGTTCTCTGCATCAATAGTTTAAGTTTTATATGCCTGGCAAGAAGTCATTGTTGGGCATAATCATCTCTTTCAGTCATATTGAGTTGAATCATTGATACTTTTCAGATTTGTAAAGACTTTGCCTATTTGCTGTTCACTCTTCATTCTTGCTAGCAGCTCTCTGTGACCCGACAGAGAAGTATGGGATGATTACCTTGCTGTTTCTCCGTCGATTCCTGTTCTTTGCAAACCTATGGACTGCAGCCTGCCAAGCTCCTCTCTTCAGGGAATTTTTCCTGGCAGGAGTACTGGAGTGGGTTGCCATTTCCTCCTCCAGGGAATCTTCCAGACCCAGAGACTGAAAGAGGGTCTCTGGCGTCTCCTGCATTGGCAGGTGGATTCTTGACCACTAAACCGCCAAGGAAGCCCAGAGGATGATTCCCAGGGCCCTGTTCATCGGTGGCACTTCCTCCGCTGTGTGAGGCTGTCAAAAGGACACTATCTACTCAGCGTCTCAGCGTTCCTTTGGAGACAATGAATAGCTCAAGTGGAAAAACAGTGTCCAGCATTGAGCTTACGTCTCTGAACACCCCTTGCTTTGGAAGCTTGCCCCACAAGTCTTCAATATCCTCAAAGCTCCCTGACTTATACAAATGCAACAGAATGACCTTGCTTTTGTGTTTTAACTATTCTGAGCTTGTGCAAGTGAGGTTGCTAGGTGAACTACAGAGAAGTTAGAGAAAACCTGCACACAGATAGCAATTACTTGTGTACATGTGTGTGTGTGTGTGTGTGTGTGTGTGTGTGTCCACTGTGTGTCTGGGAATGACACTTCCTCCAGATTCAAAACAAGAAACAGACCAATAATAACAGATTGATCTTTATGTCTGTTACAGAGTATGGGTAATGAAATTTCACTAATGATATTTCATTTAATTTCAAGGAGGGTCTACATTTACATGACTAATTTGTTAGTTAATCATAGTAAAGATTCTTCAGAATTAATTGGAAGTATTGCAAAATCCCCAGGAATTTAGTCCTTATAGTAACATTACAGTCTCAAAGAAGAGATCATGAGAGTATTTTGCTCATTATTCATAATTACAAATGTTGTCCAATGGAGCTGGTGAAGAGCTTTAATTAAAAGCAAGATATAATTTCCAGTGAAAAGGTCAATTATGGGTTTAGGAAAAAGAGATGTTACAGATCAGATTTTTATATTTCATGGTATTTTAGGCAGAAGGAATGAGTAGAGATTTCCCAAGATTAAGAAACTTTTAATTTTAAAAGTTTTTAAGAATATGAAAGAAAGACATTTAGGGAAATAAGGAATAAATTAAAACATGTGAAAAAAGGGTGTTCATTTGGCATCTGGAGACTGGTTCACAACTCATCTCATTTACCAGATGCATAATGTTGGGCAAGCTATTTAACCTCTTGGAATCTTAAATTGCTAATCTTTTAAAATAGATCTAGTAACACTGACCTTATATGACTCATGAATAATAAATATGATCATAGGAAATAGCAGTATGAACAGACCCTGACACTTATTAAGGGCTTGATAATTGTTTATTGAACACAATGCTAACCCAGTGCAGAAACTATTAATATTACTTGTTGAATCAAGGCAAGAGAAGTTGCGCTCAGCAGTCTCAGCGTTCTGTCACTTTGCATGTCAAGTCCTCTCCCGCCTCCCCCTTCCTCCCCTCTCCCGTGGTCTCCTCCTTCATCTTTGCCTCACCCTCCTCTTCCCCATCACCATATCCTTCTTTTCCCCTTATTTCCTCTCCTTTGCATCTATTCCTCCTTCTCCTTCTTACCCACTCTCTCTCAGTGAAACTGTGAATCTTTATTTTATCTTCTCTGATGTTTTAGGAAGTCTTGACATCAATTAAAAAAGATTGGATAATAAAATGTGAGTGGAATAATATTGTTGAACATAACATAGAAAAATGAAGATCATGGTATCTGGTCCCATCACTTCATGGGAAATAGATGGGGAAACAGTGGAAACAGTGTCAGACTTTATTTTTTTGGACTCCAAAATCACTGCAGATGGTGACTGCAGCCATGAAATTAAAAGACGCTTACTCCTTGGAAGGAAAGTTATGACCAACCTAGATAGCATGTTGAAAAGCAGAGACATTGCTTTGCCAACAAAGGTCCGTCTAGTCAAGGCTATGGTTTTTCCTGTGGTCATGTATGGATATGAGAGTTGGACTGTGAAGAAGGCTGAACGTCAAATAATTGATGCGTTTGACTGTGGTGTTGGAGAAGACTCTTGAGAGTCCCTTGGACTGCGAGGAGATCCAACCAGTCCATCCTAAAGGAGAGCAGCCCTGGGATTTCTTTGGAAGGAATGATGCTAAAGCTGAAGCACCAGTACTTTGGCCACCTCATGCGAAGAGTTGACTCATTGGAAAAGACTCTGCTGCTGGGAGGGATTGGGGGCAGGAGGAGAAGGGGATGACCGAGGATGAGATGGCTGGATGGCATCACAGACTCGATGGACATGAGTCTGAGTGAACTCCGGGAGTTGGTGATGGACAGGGAGGCTTGGCGTGCTGCGATTCATGGGGTCGCAAAGAGTCGGACACGACTGAATGGCTGAACTGAACTGAACTGAACATAGAAAATCAGAAGCTTAATGTTCTTTCATAATTCTTTATACTTCTATTATCGAGCTTTATTTTCTCTTTTTGTTGTCACCAATCAGCTTGGTCACTTCTGTCTCCTCCCCTACCATTAGAAAATGTTGTATAACTACTGATGTGAGTAATAATGACATGTCAGTGATTTGGGATCCTTTAGATAAGCAAAGGTAAGAGAAAAGAGAGTGCTTAAAAGTCTGGGATTAATATTCAGGTTTAACAATTTTTATGTAAACTTGGGTAAGTTATTTAGCTTCTGGGGTTTCCTCTTATGTAAAATGTGAATAATAATACCACCCGAGGGTTGTTTGTAGTTTATATAAGCCAGCCATTATAATATATAATATATAATTATATATCACAATACTTATTATAGTATGTACTTCATAAAAATAATATGAAATATAACAATGTCATTCTGGGAAGGATTATTAGAATTCATGAGATAAATAGAATGAACATATTTAAAAATAGAATGAAATGACCATTTTACATTGGAATCCCAGGGAAACAAACTGATACAGATGTCTGCATGTAGGACATTTTTGAGGGAGTGCTCATTAGAACAACCTTGCAGACTCCCAAGCCCCCAGACCTCCTCTAGGAGCACGTGGAGAAAGGTTGGGCAGAGGAGTTGAACTGTGATGAAGTTCTACAAGAGGTTTTGCCAATCATACAAGGGATGCTGGAGCTGAGGTTGTTCTAAAGAGATGCTCTAGTGGAAATAAAGAGATTGGGCCTCCCCCGCCCCCGCCCCCGCCACACTGAGTGCTAGTTACACCCAGGGAGGCCTCAGAGCCTCCGTAGTGCAGTCCCCTTCCTGAAAGGCAGTTATCAGATAAGACTCACCTCAGCTGAAAACATCAATAAGCATCCTTCTCTCTGCACTTTTCCGAATGAATGCTTTGGTCTGAAGGAAGCACCCTTGTTGCATTCTATTACTTTTGTGATACACACATATTTGGAGCTTCCCTGGTGGCTCAGATGGTAAAGAATCTGCCTGCAATGCAGGAGACCAGAGTGAGTCCCCGCGTTGGAAGATTCCCTGGAGAAGAGAATGGTAACCCACTCACTTCAGTATTCTTGCCTGGAGAATTCCATGGACAGAGGAGCCAGGAGGGCTACAGTCCACGGGGTGAAAAGTGAAAGTGAAAATGAAGTCGCTCAGTCGTGTCCGACTCTTTGTGACCCCGTCACAAACAGCTAAAAACAACTGAGAGACTAACACACAAAGACACACGCACATACACACATGGTATGCATACATACATGAACATACACTATTTATCTATTACTATATATGAGAGTATACGTGAAATGTATGAGTTAACGTAGAAGCAGTCTATGATTTTTATATATATATTTACAAAGATAAAATTTCATACTGTGAATTTTATATTGAAGTCTGCTTTTACAATAAAAACAAGCGAAAATATAAACAAATAAAAATATTTTTTCCAGATAGACATTTTATGCTTTTAATACTGAATGCACAAAGATTCTCCAGGCATGAGTACTGGAGTGATTTGCCATTTCCTTCTCCAGGGGATCTTCCCGACCCGGGGATCGAACCTGGGTCTCCCGAATTCCAGGCAGACGTTTTAACCTCTAAACCACCAGAGAAGCCCAAGAACAAGCAATATAAACAAATAAAAATATTTTTGCCAGATAGACGTTTTATGCTTCTAATACTGAATGCACAAAGTACCTCAATTCTTGCAGACACTAAAAATGTTACCCCATTTCAAAGGCTTTCAAAGTCTCAGACATCCAGCCAGATCTCAGCAAAAACCCACATTTCTGTAAGTCATTTGACATAAGGTTTTGCTTATCAGTTAGTTTGAAAGTCACAACTATTCAAATTTATATAAAAATCAAGATAAAGACTTTCTGTAAATACAAAGAATGATAAGACAAAATTTAGTCAGTAAATTCATCCTAAGACATTAAATAAAGAAACTCATAAACTATTACATTTTATTTTTCCCAGAGAAGTTTTTGGAAGGCAAAGAAATAGACCAGATATCCTTATTATTTTATAAAGTACTCATCTTATGAACTTTGGAAGCAATTTGACTTTTTAAAGGAGTTTCCTGGTTTTTACTTTGGGGACACGAATTATAGAATTTATGTTCCAAGTAGCTATAATTATTAAATATGCAGAACACAGAGTTCTTGTCTCATTATCTTCTTTGTTATGAGCTGAGCCCCTTATCATTTGGAGACATATCGCTTGTGATGCACCTTAGATTGTTTCCTCAAAGAATCTGAAAATTTTTTCCCAGAAGAGCACTTTTAATTGGAGATGAAGTGTCCATTTGCAACAGAAATGGCAGAAAAAGAAAAAAAATCTTGCAAATAATATAGCCATGTCTCAGATAAGCAAATGAGGACACTATAGGTAGGTATATAGTCAATACAAAAGAATTCACCTATATAGAGGTAGTTTTTTGGAGTACTCTGTAATTATTTCCATCTGTTTGAAACATTGTGATGCTTCTGTTTCAAAGTTAGAAAATAGTTGGTTTACAACAATGTGTTAGTTTCTGCTGTGCAGAAAAGTGAATCTGTTTTAAATATATATATATATACACACACTCTGTTTAGATTATTTTCTCATATAAGCCATTACTGAGTATTGAGTTCCCAGTGCTATACAGTAGACCCTTTAGAGTAATTGATTTTATATATAGTAGTGTTCATATGTTAATTCCCCTCCTTACTCCCTTTTAACCGTTAAGTTTGCATTTTACATTTGTTGTTTATATGTGGAATCTAAATAAAAAGGAAGGGGTAGAGGTGAACTCATTTGCAGGCAGAAATATTCTGATTCTTAAATATTGGTTGGCATTCTTACTTTTTGCATGAATATGTATGATCACGGCTAGGGTAAGAGGAGGTGGGAAAAGACAGGAGTGAAGGAAAAGGGGAAAAGGAAGGGGGAGAAGGAAAGAAGGAGGGAGGGAAAAGGGGGTGGTTAGAAAAGAGGAAGGAAGGAAAGAAGGAAGAAAGAAAGGGGGTGATGAAAGATGGAAGAATTCCACTTGGGTTTTAAGAAAGAATTGGAAGGAGAAAGTTACCACTATGAGGCAGACAACTTGTCCATTTTTCCAGAGTTTTCTCAGTCATTAATATGAGTCTCAGAAGTATGTATAAATAGCTCCCTTGTACAAATGAGGAAACAGAATCATACTGTTCTACATATAGAAATAGTCACCTAGGATTGACATATGGTCTCGATTTCCTTGAATCATAATACCAAACAGATTTATGAGATGGGACCAAATGGTGAAAATATCCCCAGTGGCTTTCAGAAGGGAAATCCCCTTATACTTCTGAACAATGGTATTTATGCCTGTTTTACAATAAAATGCTCAGTTCAAAATTATGGTATTTTTTCCCCACTTGGCAAAAGTGACGCATACAAAAAAGCTCAAAATCCGTGTGCATATTGTTTAGGGAGTAACTGTATGGTTTTAAATTGTGTTACCGTTTCATGTAACGAATTGCCTTTCTGTTACACAAGCATTATCTGTTTGAACATACTATAGCTTGATTCAATTAGGGTTGAACTAGTTCTAAACTGGCTTTCAGTCTTTGTGAGGCCTGGCCCACTTCCGGTCCATTTGCATCTCAAGCTGTGGTGGGAAAGTTTAGAAATCTCCTGATGTTCAGCAGAGCTCCCTTTGGGGGAGCTCCGCATTTCAATGTCGGGTCCCTGAAGCTGTGAGACTGCCTGGACCACTGCAAAAGATTGTGGCCTCTCAACTGCCACGTTTTGCTAATTTCCCCTGCGTTTGGACTGCGCTAGTGAAGCGAAGTGAAAGTCGCTCAGGTCCAACTCTGCAACCCCATAGCCTATAGCTCGCCAGGCGTCTCTGCCCATGGAATTCTCCAGGCAAGAATACTGGAGTGGACTGCACTAGAATATTGGTGAAAGAGGAAAAACATAGCAGGGTTAGGCTCAGAACTGATTCTTTCCTTGATCTTAAACTCTAACGTTCTGGCTGCCACTATATTTCTCTTTCAGCAAAACAAATTCATTTCAACAAGTTTTGTCCAATTTCCTAGAACTCAACCCACCTCCCAAGACAGTAAGTATGGTGGTTTAGGCTTGTTAGCCTGCCATTATCAGAAACTGAGCTACTGTTACCAGTACATTGATATTTTAAATAAAACTGAAATAGAACAATAATATAACAAGAGGATGCATTATTCAAAAATTTCTTAAAATATTAAATATTAAATAATAATTCTTAAAATATTAAAGCTAAATGAAAAATTATATAGTGATATAAGCACATATTTAATCTTGGACTTACTAATAAATAAGAATAATAATAAGACTTTTGAAGATTCATGTTATGCTCACATATGAACTTACCCTATTCATGAGAACTGAGAATATCTTCCACATTGCATCATTTTAATGCACAGGGATAATCTTCCCCCCTGATTTGACAAGGTAGTACCTACTGAGAAGAAGAATTAAAATCAAGCCATACTCTCCTTAGCTATATATTGTTTTTGTTGTCTATCCTTCAGGAGAGAAGAATAAAATTTGGAAAGAAAAAAGCTCCAAAAGCCAGTATATATATTTTTTCAGGCACTATAGTCCTAGTGGAAACTGCTTTAGCCTGAAGAAACATTGCTGAATTAAAAGATAGACTCTTTAGAACCCATGCTTTGAGTGAATATTTCACACTCAAACATACTTATGAAAAACAGTTATCATTGTCCTTGACTGGAGTTATCTGTGAGTGAGGGAGGTGGCTGGGAAGAGATTTGAGAAAGCTCAGATACATTATTTACTAGCTTTCTTCATAGAAATGCTTAAATGGTGCAACAGTATCCTGCTACAGGCACATAGTTACTTTTGAGTACCAAAGCAGGTGATTCTACTTTGGAAGTTGAGAACAGATAAATCTATATTTTTGAGTGATTACTCTGTGGCCTTCATTGTGCTCTATGCTTTTAATGTCATACTCAATTCAATCCTCCATTGCCCATTAGATATTAGTAGTGCTGACCTGAAATAAAGAGATCTCCAGATATTTTTCCAGCAAAGATGTGTTTATTTAGGATCAGCAGAGAATTGCAATTTAGGGTTGACAACCATGGCAAGCAAAGTGCAAGTCTTTGCAGAGGAGGGGGAATGCTTCTATGTAGAGGAAAAGAATGCTAGAAAGCTGTAGGAAGCAGGGTCCCTGAATTTTCACTGGCTGGGTCCTTGTCAGGAGAGAAGCGGAGTCTTTCTTCTCGTCCTGCTCCGCTAGCGTTGCGAGGATGAAAGCTCCCGTCTGCTCTTCAACTCTGCTTAACTGAGGCTTCTGTTTATTGATTTTTTAATAGTAGCCCATTAACTCTGTATCACAGAACAGAAACCTGGGAAAGATCAGTGTCTCTCCTAGATTCACAAAAGTAATCAAGTTTGGATATAAACCAACTTCAGAAGAGCTTCTTGGTCTAGAAAACCTGTGCTGCTTTTACCTGAATTATTGTGCCTTTTACATCACATTAGTCTACAAGCGTGTTAAAAGGTAAGTAAATCAACAAGTTCCTTATCAATTTTTAAACCTTGCTTCTGTTACCATATAGTACAAATAACTTTGGTTGATAAAAAGGAAAAGATAAATTATTGTGAGAAACCAGCTTCCTGAAATAAAAAGAGTTCACAGCGGGGTATTGTTCTGGGCTATTCCATTGGAGGGAGTTTGATTTATTCAAATCCTGCTATAATTGTTTCAAAACTAAATGAAAATGGAATCTTCTATTATCATATAGAAGGATTAAACCCTAAATTGGATTTCCAAGTTTAAGATGAAAAAGTAAGCTAACCTCCAAAATGGCTTAAAATTGAACTTTATCTCCTGGTATGGAACAATAGCTTTAAGAGATTTAAGCGAAGAATGAGTCTCTGAAAAATGGCATAGTAATAAAAATGGCAGTTTTATAAGCAAATTAGGGCAAATATTCTATTTTGCCCTTTAACCCAATATTATTATGAACTCTGATAAATGTATAATCTTTCAGTAAAACTTCTTTTTGTCATATGTTAATGTCTTGTAGGTTAAATACAGAGGATAAATACAGAGGTTAAATACAGAGGATAAATTCGAGGATAAATGTCAAAGTCATGCAGGCACACGCACGCACACACACACTCACGCGCGCACACACACACTCATGCACACGCACACACACATCAGCATAATATGAGTAACTTACTTTCCTAAGTTAGAAAGATAGTTATAAATTGCTCTTTAAATTATATATTTATACCTAGTAAGGATAACAGAAAACATCTACTTTTAAGGTAATATCCTGAACAGTTTTGCTTGCCTAAAGGTTAAAAGATCCTTTATAGAGTTTTTAGTTTTGGTGTCCTCTAACAATGTTACTCAATGAATTTGGAAGAGGTTTGGGGTTTGGGAAATATCCACAGGTAGAGTGTTTTGGCTCTAAGTCTGAAATATAGTAATATACCAGTGGTTCTTTACTGGGGCTTATTTCTAGCCCCCACTCCCAGGCACATTTGACACTGAGACATTTTTGGTGTTGCAAGTGTGAGAAGGATGCATTAGAGACTAGACGGTAGAGCTCAGGGCTGCTGCTATTTTCCAATGTGCAGGACAGCTCTGCTCAACCGAGAGCTGCCCAAGTGATTCAACAAAGGGTTTGTGCTTATCTTCATCTCATTTGCATGGTGGATTCTGACTTTTGATGTAAAGTTCCACAATAGACATCACACAGTTGTACTGGAATCAACATCACTATGCTTCAGAGCACATACATAGGTAAATGCTTTTTACTTTGGCATGAAATTCAAAGTAACACCCTCCTTCCCATGAATGTTCGCATGAAGAAAGCAAAAACTAATGCTCTAATTTATATTTCTGTCTATTTCATGACAAGGGTAGAATTTGTATAAATTAAGCCAATCAGTTCCAAGATTGAAATATTTGAAACATCTGCCATATATTCTCAAAATACCTGTAATTAAGAATCACCTGGTATGCTCTGAAATAGAATAAATATCCAAAACCTACACCAGAGGGTTGTTTTGCTTTGTTAAGTGTGAAGTAGAGGTGAACGCATTTTCTCTTTTAGTAAGAACATCGCATGGTTCTGATGTGGTTAGTTCACTTGGAGTCCTATTTGGGAAAATGGAATAGAATTCCTTCAGAACCAGCGGCTCTAGTGGCATATTAAGTGGCACTTTCTAAGTTTGTACCTGAACACCTGTGATACAAAATTCAATGCTAAATGAATAAGTGTCATCTAGGGCTTGAAAAGTACAAATAAAAATGTTAAAATGAAGCATATGGGTTTTGATCAATATATTCAAGCACTGTCACCTCACATTATTTCAAAACATGACCTTGGATTTGACCTGTAATCTTGTCCCCAAATTACCTTCAAATGAGTGAGCAAATGAATGAATGGCAATTATTTACAATAAATGCATATGTTAGATACATTTCCTTTTGCTTACACACAGTGCCATCAGCTTGTATAACAATGATAGATTTGTGGCAAAAACATATGAGAGAAGAGTCCATCCATTAGCAGGGAAATAAATGAGAAATGCAAATGTATCTACTCATAAAGTTAGAGTTTTATTATTGCTTATTTTCTAGTCAATTTAAAATTATTTGATTAAACCTTGATATGAACTATTTGACATTATTTACAGAAGCTCAGAAGAAAGCACACTGCTGACTAACACAATGGGAGACAAAATAATGAGTGAATATCCTGTTTGGAGAATTGTTGAAAGAAATTGAGAGAGAACAGAGAAAGCAAGAGCACAGAAATGAAGACTCTAAAAAAATATACTAGAATATGGTTCTCTGTATTTTTTCATACTCTTCGCCTAGCTTTATCCTGATTAAAGTGGTCTTTCAATATATTGAGTCTAAAATCTAGTCATGCTCTGAGAGATAATACTAGCAAGTGAAATTTCTCTTTGAAAATTTTAGTCTGTTACGCATAATGCAAAGATTCAAGGACAATGGGAGTTTAGAAAAGGCATAAAGGAAAACAGCTCAGTACAGAAAAGAGGCTTAAAATAACTGGGTCCTGTCAATTGTAGAGAAATATGTGTACCAGTCTTTGAACTCCAAGTATATTCTCAATCAGATAGGAAAAGTACTGGATCTCACCTCATGATGTCCTTAGCCTGTAGATTTTTTCCACTTACAAGACTATGATGAGAGTTAAAGGAACATACACGTTTGACAATTAAAACACACATGTTGTCACCCACCAAACACCTCCTGCTGAAGTGGACGAGTGTAGTCAACACATAATTTCTTATATGCACATGGATGCAGCGTGTTACGAGTAGCCACACGTATGGCGGCTGTCCTTTCATAGCTACGTGTGTTCTTTTTCCTCTTCCTGCGCCTCTAGGAAGCTCAGTGAGTGCTTGGCCGATAGCCTGTGCTGATAGAGACGTGCCAGTGTCTGGGGCAGGCCTGAGGAGGCTTGCAGTTTCTCCTTCTTGTCTTTTGGAGAACTCCACCTGCGGGCCTCAAGCCTCACTGTAACGCGTTCTCCTATTCCGATGCTAGGAAGACAGAAGCAGCCCTGGGATCCAGACCTCACTGTCACCCACAGAGAAAAGCAAGTGAAGTCTTCCCAAACAGTCCAGAGCCACTCGTTCACTGGTTGAATACCACCAAAGGGCAGCAGCTGACACAAATCTGCGGAACTGCACACCTTTACCAGATGTAATAAAATCCATTTAGCATTCATATGTTGCACCAGTTGGTAAACAGAACTCAGTTCAGTTCAGTTCAGTCGCTCAGTTGTGTCTGACTCTTTGCGACCCCGTGAATCGCAGCACGCCAGGCTTCCCTGTCCATCACAAATCCTGGAGTTTACTCAAACTCATGTCCATTGAGTCGGTGATGCCATCCAACCATCTCATCCTCTGTCGTCCCCTTCTCCTCCTGCCTTCAATCCCTCCCAGCATCAAAGTCTTTTCCAATGAGTCAGTTCTTCCCATCAGGTGGCCAAAGTACTGGAGTTTCAGCTTCAACATCAGTCCTACCAATGAACACCCAGGACTGATCTCCTTCAGAATGGACTGGTTGGATCTCCTTGCAGTCCAAGGGACTCTCAAGAGTCTTCCCCAACACCACAGTTTAAAGGCGTCAATTCTTCAGCGCTCAGCTTTCTTAATAGTCAAACTCTCACATCCATACATGACCACTGGAAAAACCACAGCCTTGACTAGACGGACCTTTGCTGGCAAAGTAATGTCTCTGCTTTTTAATACGCTGTCAGGTTGGTCATAAATTTTGACCAACTTAGAATGATTAATCTCCTGTATAATATTTATCAGTGTACAGCATTACATTTCTTTTACTTATTTGTCTCTTTTTTTCCCCCTACAGAATATATATTTAACAAAAGGTAAGACTTCATATGATGTGTTTACTAGTGTATTCCGGCCAATAGAACAGTTTGGCATATCACAGGCACTTAAAATACTTACCACAATGTTGAAATTACTAACAAAAAAATATTCTAGCAAACATCATCAAAAAGCATGTATGCATTTAGCTAACTGCTCTCAGAAATTGACTAATGGAGAATTTATTAAACCATGGTGATAAAAATATCAAGTTCAACTGAGAATGAGAATCTAGGATAATACCTTTTTTTTTTTTTTTGTAATTTCTTAGGGCTTAAATGTGATTTAGGGAGATGATAAGAGATGTGTAAGGTAAAATGGCATTAAAAGGTATTTTAAAAAAATAGTTTGATTTTGAGAAAAGTGTTTAAATTCTGAACCCAAATCAATGAAAATTTTGTAAAAGAAAATTTGTGTACAGCTGAAATGACTTTTGGCTTTTTGCTTGCTTGTTTATTTGTTCTCTCTGTTTTCCCCCTCAGAAAGGTGATGTTTATTATTTTTCTGGTGAATACTTCAAATAAATCAGAGATTTAAGAAAATGGCTAATAGGAAGACAGGAACAGAGAGCAGAAAATACGGTTCATACTTTCTTTGAAATATCAGACTAAACCCCTTTCAGCAGAAAAACTGCTATGATTAATTACTTAAAAGCTTCAGAACTTATGCAGCAGTCTTAAAGAGTTGCTTTGAACTGAGGTCTAAACCCATACAAATCAGTTTTGTTAGTAAATTAGTTCTGTACACTGCACAACAAACATGCTATTTTTTTCAAAAAAGTAAATCCACAAGAGTAATAGTGTTTAACTACTCATTTTGAGAAAATCTTTCCAAGTAACTATAGTATGATGAAAGAACAAAAGAATATCTTAAGCAAAATAGTGAAGAGGAAACAAAATGTAAATATGTATTAGAATAAAATTCTAACCAAAACGAATTTTCTGTCATCTGTGTAAAATATTAAATATATATAATTTTATATGTTTGGGTCTAAATTCAGAAAGATATAATTTTCAATTCAGGTTTCATCATGTTAAAACTGTGTGACTTTGAACATTTAAATTTATTTAGTCTCTAGTATCTTTATTTATGGGCTTCCCAGCTCACCTGGTAAAGAATCTCCCTGTAATACGGGAGACCCCAGTCCAATTCCTGGGTCAGGAAGCTCCTTGGAGAAGGACAGGCTCCCCACTCCAGTGTTCCTGGGTTTCCCTGGTGGCTCAGACGGCAAAGAATCCACTTATAATGTGGGAGACTGGGGTTGATCCCTGGTCTGGGAAGATCCCGTGGAAGAGAGCATGGCGACCCACTCCTGTATTCTTTCCAGGAGAGTCTCAAGGACAGAGCAGCCTCGTGGGCTACTATCCGTAGGGTTGTAAAGAACTGGCCGTGACTGGCAATCAGCGCCGTGCGTTCACTGGAAGGGCTGAACGCTGCAGCTGCAGCTTTTGCCTGATGAAGAGTCAGCTCACTGGAAAATATCCCAGTGCTAGACGGCGAAAGGAGAAGCAGGTCAGAGGACGAGATGGTTGGACGCCGCACCAACTCAGTGGATGGGAACCGGAACAAACTCTGGGAGATGGTGGAGGACATAGGAGCCTGAGGTTCTGTTTTGGGGGGTTGCGAAAAGTCGCACACAGCTTAGCGACTGAACAGCAACAAGAAAGCCATGCTGGCCGCTGCAGAATCCTTCAATCCACCTTCATCTGTGCTGATTTACTGCCTTTTCACTTTTTTAAAAATGGTATATAGCTCCTCTCCCCCTCCCCATGCTCCTCTCCAAGAGAAATTACTTGCTTTTGCTCTGGATTCCATTCCCTTTTACCTAAACAAAGACAGCAATTATGATGTTTTATCCTGACTGTTGTAGTATCATCAATGTTTTCTTTTCCTATGGATTATTCACTTCATTATAATATCTCTTATGCTTAAAAAGAAAAATTCCTTTGACTTCTCATTCTCCCATATAATCCTAGTTTTCTAATTTCCTTTATAGTGAAATTCCACTAAAGTTTTGCACATACTCTTTGATGATGCTTTCATATTATTGCTATCATTTTTCTCTTTCTTTTTGGCTTATGTTAATCCTCTGAAACAATGGAATTCACATGATCCTCCAGGTTCATGAATCTAATAGTTGATTTTCAGGCCTTTTGTTCTGACACAGTATCATTTGCACAAATGTTTTACTTACTTTTAAAACATTTCTTTACTTGGATTTGAAGATGCTATACTATCCCATTTTTTTCCTAGTTCACTAAATCTTCCCTTTAGGGTCCTAAATTAAGTGCAGATATTGGAATGTCTCATGTCACAGACTTCCTCATCTTTCTTTCTTTCTATCCAAACTTTTTCAATCTAAAATGGTCTTAAAGTGCCATGACTTTAAATATTTTTGTGAAGATGTAACTCTCAGATTTATTTTTCAACAGTAACATCTTCACTGAGGTCAAGATTTACATATCAAGATCCTCCCTAATATGTACCTTAGTATGTCCAGAAGAACTCCCAGACTTCATACACTGGCAAGAGAGAGTCCTTCTCCAGTCTTTCTCAGATCATAATTACCTTCCCATTTATCCAAATGTTCAGAATTTTTTTTTTTTAATTTCTTTTTTCAATTGAGTACTCACCCAAACTCAACAACCTGTTGCTGACTGCAGTACGCATTCTCAATTACTTAATCATTACTAGACCATTCCCTGACAGCTCGGTTGGTAAAGAATCTGCCTACAATGCAATGCAGGAGACCCCAGTTCGATTCCTGGGTCAGGAAGATCTGCTGGAGACGGGCTAGGCTCCCCACTTCAGTATTCTTGGGCTTCCCTTGTGGCTCAGCTGGTGAAGAATCCGCCTGCAATGCGGGAGACCTGGGTTCTATCCCTGGGTTGGGAAGACCCCCTGCAGAAGGGAAAGCACTGCAGTGTGCTGGCCTGGAGAATTCCATGAACTGTACAGTCCATGGAGTCGCAAATAGCTGGACATGACTGAGCAACTTTCGCAACTCTACTAATTAGACTGGAATATTGTAATAATCTACTTTATCTCCTAAACAACCTATAGGTCCATCAACAGATGAATGGATAAAAAAGTGTCGTACAAATATACAATAGGATTATATTTGGCTATAAAAAGAACACATTTGAGTCAGTCTTAATGAGGTGGGTGAAGCTAGAGCCTATTATACAGAGTGAAGTAAGTCAGAAAGAGAAAAACAAATATTGTATGTTAACGTGTGCATGGGGAATCTGGAAAGCTGATACTGCTGATCCTATCTCAGGGCAGCAACGGAGACACGGGTAGGGAGAATGGACTTGTGGGCACAGTCGGGGAAGGAGAGGGCGGGGCGGATTGAGAGAGCAGCCAGGAAACATATTCATGACCGTATGTAACACAGTGCAGGTAGGAACTTGCTGTGTGACAGGGAGCTCAGCTCAGAGCTCCGTGACAAGCTCGAGGGATGGAGCGGGAGGGAGGTGGGAGGGGCGTCGGGAGGGAGGGGACGTGTATACTGTGGCTGACTTTTGCTGATGTATGGCAGAAACCGGTTCAATAGTGTAAAGCAGTTATCTTCCAAATATATATATATATATATATATATTTAAACAAGGTACCCAAGTTAATCTGGTGTCCGTTTACGTTTTACTGCTCTTCTACCACTTTTTCTGTTTGCTCGCGCTTCGGCTGTAGCCACCCTGACCTTGTGGCTTCTCAAATGCGCGTGGAGTTTTCTAGCCCCCAGTTTGCATGTGATATTACCTTTGCCCAGAGGTATACCTCCTCAGAACTTATATGACTTGCAGGTTCATGTTATTTATGGCTCTGTTTGAATGTTACATCCTCAATTTCCCATGACCACTCCAGAATTCCTCTGTCCCACTTGATTTTTTCATAGATTTATCATTTATTATATTTTATGCTAATTTGTTTATTGCTAGTCTATTAATTTATAAAATAAGCTCCATGAAATTGGGGACTTTTCCTGCCTTGGTTAATATTTTATCACCAATAGCCAGAAAAGTCTGTGGAACAAAATAGTGAAAGTAAGTATGGTACATGAAATAATAAATTTCATCATTATTTCAACATGATTTTAGCCATACTTAAATGGTGCAATGAAGCAGCAGAATAAACCCTTCCCACAAAAGTTCTGACATATATGCAAATAGTTAAAATAAAAAAAAAAATCACAGATTCATGTTTCAGATTCTCATGAGCAAGTATATATCAACAAGTAAACAGGTAGATACATACTAAGAATTAACTCTACTTAAGAATTTTAACTAGAGCTGAGGAGACAAGTCACAGATCATGAAAAACTAGTAAGCTAGCCAAGTTTGTTTCATTTTGCACAAAATAAATAATTTGCACTGATTATTTTTATTTCAAGAACTGTTTAACATGTTTTAAAATGAATACAGAATGAACTGAAGCATAAGTCAGCTTCTAATTAGTAGAATGGTATATTCATGTCATATTCCAAATATATTCATCCTGTATTATAGACATTCTTTTATAAGTTGTTGTAGACTCTATTTTATTAGTATTTAATGTTGAATAAGATATATCTTTTCTGAGCTTACTTAACATTCTGAAATATGAGATTTTAAACTAATAAATATGCCTTTACTCTTCCAATTTAGCCTGTTAGGTAATAAAGAGTTGGGAGATTGTTGTAAAAAGAAAGAAAGAAAGAAAAAAAAAAAAAACCTGTTCAACCTGAACTGTATCATCTACTTTGTTTGCTGATGAAATGTGTCAACATTTACACAGTGAAGTGTGCCTAAATGTGCATTTCTATTTAAATCAAATTCATCTTTCTCAGAGTTTATGTGTATACTCAAGGAATGAAATTGGATTCTCTTAGAGAACTAAAATCAGTTACCATTTATTTCAGGCAAAGAGGTAATCAACATGCTTGACTGGAGAAACCATTCAAGACATGAGAGTTCCTAAACTGTCTTTGCACAAACATTCTAAAACATGAAATATTAGGACATCTACTGAACTAATTTTGGAGGAATAGTATATTACACACAATTTATGACTCTGGGTCTTATGTGCAATATCTAAACCTATTAAAAAAAGAACCCCAGAGTGTCATAAAGAATGGGAAGCAGATAAAATTCAGAAAAAAAAGGGAGTCTATGAACACATAAATTTAACCTGTTTAATTTCCCAACATTCTCACCTAGAAAACAGAGAATGACATATTGCTCTAGAGAGATGTGATCCAACTCACACTGCTGCCTGCCCTTTAGTCGGCCAGACTCTTCACAGTCATTTTCCTATCCACCAGCACATAGTGTGGCATTCGTAATCCTTCCTGAAGTGCACTGTCTTTCAGGAAAATAAAAGTGGTGAAAGCAAAGTTAGATTTCTATCGCTTTCCCCCCTAATTCCTGTTAGAATGTAGATTGGATTATTTGCATTACTTGATCATTCCTCAACAATCCTAATGAACCACAGAAACTACTGTGTCAAATGCCTTCAGGACCTTATGAATTGATTATTTGCTCAGTAAAAACTCATATCAAAATGCAGAGGAAACTGTTTGCCAAAATTCTTGAGTCCCATCTAAAGAATAAATTGTATGCAAAATTAGCTTCGAAATGTGACCTGGTATGTCTGGTCTTTAGGAAAGGTTTCTGAGGACCCAGAGTTTTCCTTTGTCTCGTCCCCAGCTCTCAGCTACCTGCGCGGCTCTCACGGCAGCTTGTTCATCATTTCTCAAGTACCCACTAACTTGTCTCTCTCTGATGCCTTGGAATTCCACACTATGTCTTTGTCCCTTCAGCTTTCAGAGAACCGCACACGTTTATGTTCCATTTATTGAGCATCTGTTATTTCTAGAACCTGTGCTAGGCCCTTTTACATATGTTTAATATTCAAATAATCATACATATTCCATTTCCATTTCACAGGTGAAAAACTAAACAGATTGAGATTTATATAAATGAAAACTAAGTTTTCCTTTGGTCAAAAAATATTTTTCAGATTATAAACACACTACTCTTTAATGCAGCACATTCAAAGTATTTGGTGAAGCACAGCCTGAATAATGTAAATGAATAGAATGTAGAGAAAAAAGAAAACTATTTATAAACCCACCAGCAAATGATAATTACTCTAAGATTTCTAAAGAGTGCAGTCAAGGCTTTGCACACATATGTGATGTAATCTCACTCTAATGGATTCAATATTGGCTGTTCATGATTACGCATCCAAGTATACCTCAAAAAGTTTTCTTAAAAACTGCATTCCAACAATGTCTGAAGGTGAAGGTGAAATTGTTCAGTCGTGTCCGACTCTTTGTGACCCCGTGGACTGTAACCTACTAGGCTTCTCCATCCATGGGATTCTCCAGGCAAGAATACTGGAGTGGATTGCCATTTCCTTCTCCAGGGGATCTTCCCGACCCAGGGACCGAACCCGGGTCTCCCACATTGGAGGCAGACACTTTAACCTCTGAGCCACCAGAGCTGCATTCCAACAATACCGCATAGGGTTGTCATGTGAAGTGAAAGTCACTTAGGCATGTCTGACTCTGCAGTCCCATGGACAGCAGCCTGCCAGGTTCCTCTGTCCATGGAATTCTCCAGGCCAGAGCACTAGAGTGGGTAGCCGATCCCTTCTCCAGAGGAACTTCGTGACCCAGGAATCCAACTGGGGTCTCCTATATTGCAGGTGGACTCTTTATCAGCTGAGCTACCAGGAACCCAATACCAACTTCAATATGTTTAAAACTGATCTCATGATTTAGCCACTCCCCAAATGTGTTCCCCCTATGACTTCCTCACAGTACACTTTCAAATCATCAAGACTGAAAACTTTGCTATCAACTCTGACTTATCTTATTCTTTACCAGAACCTGTTTATTTTCATATTTTTATTTGGATTTTCTCATTTGCATTTGCCCTGTCAATCCCAGTATGTCCTTGTACTTGAACATTGCAATAAATTCAGGTTGTTTCCATGCTTTCCGTTCACTCAGGGGTTCCTGCAAGTGTGCACCTGTAAATCTAAAGCCTTCAGTGATTTCCGTACATATGTCAAATAAACACCAAATTCCTTGCCTCGAATGAATGCCTTTAAGAATATATTACATTCTCATGGATTAATTTAAAACAACAAAAGGGAATAGCTTATCTTTTTCAGACACCTTAAAGATGAAGAGGAAAATCATGGTTTTTCATTTTAATGGTGATCAACTCAGTGGAACCTATGAACAAGTAAACATGTATTACATGGCAGCCTTAAGTGGGCTATGATGGAAAAATAAAATTTCTTTGTAGAAAATAAAATAAACACAAAGTTGGGGTATAAGAGAACTCTACTAGTAGAAAATTAAATTTAAATTATACGTAAGTATCTACGAAAGTGAAAGTGAAATTGCTTAGTTGTGTCTGATTCTTTGTGACCCCATGGACTGTAGCCTGCCAGGGTCCTCCATCCATGGTATTTTCCAGGCAAGAGTACTACCGTGGGTTGCTATTTTCTTCTCCAGGGGATCTTCCCTATCCAGCGATTGAACCCACGTCTCCCACGTTGCAGGCAGACTCTTTACTGTCTGAGCCACAAGGGAAGCTCTAAAGTATAAGTGAAAATCGCTCAGTCATGTCTGACTCTTTGTGATCCCAGGGACTATTGCAGTTCATGGAATTCTTCAGGCCAGAATACTGGAATGGATAGCTGTTCCCTTCTCCAGAGGATCCTCCCAACCCAGGGAAGTATCTATATGCATTTCTAATATAGCTACCTAGAGATAAAGAAAGAAAGAGGGGAGAGAGAAAGATTTGATCTTATGCAACTTTAAGCAGTCTTTATAGCAACATGTCTGATGTTTAATTCTGCTGCTGAGTCTTAAAGTTTACGGGATAGCTGATGAGGAAGGAAAGAACGATGTCAAGTATGGGAAAGCAAAACAACTCTGGAGTACAAAATCTTGAGCCAAGGAAGATTTACTGACATGCCTGCCAGCAACTGTTGCCTCTGGTTTGATGGTATGGATATTCTGCATAAAAGCTCTTCTCCACGGGGAGCCAAGTGAAAATATACAACTGCCAGAAAGCTGGGGAAAGCTTAAGGAGAATCTAGGGGAAGGCCCAAGTTGTAAGCCTGGCCACTGTCTCACTTCAACAAAGAACCAGGGTTTATCAGCTACCGATGACTGTTGTTTCGTTTCTTTCCTCTGAATGTCACACTGAAATTGCTCTTATACCCAATACTGTTTGGAAATATACAGGAAAAGGAATTCTGGGAAACGCAGTCCAGTTGAGTCAGGGTGACACAGTATAAAGTGATAGCAGCTTGGTCTAAAGACGGATGGAAGTTAATCAAGAGAGAAGCTGTGAAAAGAGAAGTTCAGGCAATGGGGAAAATGCGTACCAAAATGGAATTTTTAAGAATGAATCCTCTAAGATCTGGTTAGAGCAGGAAGTGAATAGATGGTTTGAATAGTGAGCATGAAAATAGCGAAAGTGAAAAATTCTGATTTCAAGTCATATTTTGGAATTCTTTTCAGGTTTTTTTTTTAAAGGTATAGAATCCCTCTATCACAAAATTTCTCTATGCTTGTTTGAAGCCACACTCTTCCCCAGATTCAGGTAACCGCTGGTCTGTTTTCTATATCTATAGTTTTACATTCTCTGAAGTGTTATTTAAATTGAATTGTACAGGATGTAGTCTTTTCAGTTTCACTTCTTTAACTTATCAAAATGTATTTGAGATTTGCTTATGTTGTCGACTGTAAGAGTGGTTTTCTCCTTTTCATTTATGAGTAGGATTCCATTTTATGTATGTTCCAAAGTCAGTTTGATTAATTAGCAAATTAAAGGCATTTAGTTAATTCCATTTCTTATTGATTATGAAAAATGGTTATATTAACATGAAAGTTTTTGTATGAACCTAGTTTATTTATTTCACTTGGGCTAATACATAGGAGATGATTGAATCATATCTAATTTCATAAGAAACTTTCAAAATGTCCAAAGTTATCTGTCAAAGGATAGATTCAAATAAGCAACCTATGAAAATTCAAATTGATTTACATCCATATCAGTATTTGACATTATTATGTTTTTATTTTAGTGAATCTAACTGGCATCTGGTTATGGTTAATATATCCATTTCTCTAATGATTAATGAGATGGAGCATCATTTCTTTGCTAAGTTGCCAGCTGCATATTTTCTTTGTTAAACTGTCTCCTCAGTGTTCAAATCTTTTGCCTCTTCTTTATTTGGTTGTTTTATTACTGAATTTTGAATATCCTTTATATGTTCTAGATGTGTGTGTGCACGTGTGTGCACATATGTGTGCATGTGCTTGTGTGTGTGCATGTGTGTGCACGTATGTGCACATGTGTGTTTGTGTGTGCATGCGTGTGCATGTCTGTGCATGTGTGCATGCGTGTGTGTGTGCATGTGTGTGTGCGTGCGTGTGTGCATGTGTGTGTGTGCTCAGTCATTTCAGTTGTGTTTGTTAGTAACCCCTTTGAACCATAGCTGGCCAGGCTCCTATGTCCATGGAATTCTTAGGGCAAGAATACTGTAGAGAGTGGCTGTTCCCTTCTCCAGGGGATCTTTAGGACCCAGGTATTGAACCTGTGTCTCCTGCATTGAAGGTGGATCCTTTAGCCACTGATACAAATTATTTATCATATACGTGACTTTCAAAGACACTCCCCTTCTACATACACATGTAGTCTGATTTTCATTCTTTTAGTTGTAAGTATCCAATGAAGTGAAGTGAAAGTCACTCAGTCATGCCTGACTCTTTGCGACCCATGATCTGTAGTCCTCCAGGCTCCTCTATCCATGAAATACTCCAGGCCAGAATACTGGAGTGGGTTGCCATTCCCTTATCCAGGGGATCTTCCCAAACCAGGGATTGAACCCAAGTCTCCCACTTTGCAGGAAAATTCTTTACGTCTGAGCCACCAGGGAAGCCCAACTACCCAATAGCAGATCAATTAATTTTAACGTCCAATTTATCCATCTGTTTCTTTAATATCATCCTTTTGTTGTTGAATCTAACACATTTTTGCCTAGCCCAAAGTAAAAAAGATATTCTATGTCAAGTTGCACTTGACTTTAAGTAACACTTGTAATTTTCTAAAGGATAAGAGTGCCAAAAGCATCTTTTGTTCTAATGAGGCAACTCTGGATAGGATCCTGAATGCTCCTGGAGAGGAGCTTGTCACCAGAAGAAGGAAGCTATGATTGGAAGCTTGACGGTTTCAGCCCCAACTCCCCTCCATCTCCTAGAGAGGGCAGATGAGCTGGAAATGCAGGCAATAAATGGTCCTGTGAACCCGAGGAAGCGTCCATAAATCCCAATAGTGTGAGATTCAGAAAGCTTCCCAACTGGGGAACATATCCACACTGGGAGGGTGAACACCCCAACTCCTTGGGGATAGAAGTTCTTGTATTTGGGGTGCTCCCAGAACTTTCCCTAAGTAGCCTTTCACCCAGCATGAGTTCATCTGTGTCCCATATCATATCCTTTAGTAAACTGGGAACCATAAGTAAGTGTTCTTCTGAGTTCTGTGAGCCACTGTAGCAAAGCAGTCAAACCTGAGGAGGGGGTTCTTGGAGCCTCCTAACTACAGCCAGCAGGTCAGGAGCTGAACTTGTGACTGGAACTGGAAATGGAGGTGGGGGAGGCCGTCTTATGGGACTGAGCCCTTCCCTGTGACCTGGATGCTAGCTCCCGGCAGACAATATTAGAATTGTGTTAGGACACAAGAATGGTGCTGTAGATTTACTTGTCGCTGTGGGAAAATCCACACACATTTGGTGACTGGAAGTGTCACAAGTGAAGTGTTCTGTTTGATAATTAAAGGCAACTCACAAAGGAAGAGAGACAGTAGGGAAGAGCTAGGTTTTTCCCCAAACAGAAAGAAAAAAAAAAGTGAGTTTTTTTCCTAACAGAAAGGAAAAAAATATTCCACCCATAACACATATTTACCTGTAGTTTCTCTTTGAAAATCCTAAAATCTTTCTTCTTTAATAAATTGAAACCAATATTCATATTTGTCCATTTGAAAATCAATGCTATCTTACTATAAAGCAATAGTTCTCTATGCAGAAGAATTATATTTTCCATTAAATTTTTGAAAAATTTAAGCCAGATTAATACTGGTAAAATTATCATAAAAACTTAGTTTTCTTTTTTGCTAATTCAGTTTAGTTCAGTTCAGTTCAGTTGCTCAGTCGTGTCTGACCCATGAACTGCAGGACATCAGGCCTGCCTGTCCATCACCAACTTCCAGAATTCACCCAAACCCATGTCCATCGAGGCAGTGATGCCATCCAACCACCTCATCCTCTGCCGTCCCCTTCTCCTCCTGCCCTCAATCTTTCCCAGCATCAAGGTCTTTTCAAATGAGTCAGCTCTTTGCATCAGGTGGCCAAAGTATTGGAGTTTCAGCTTCAACATCAGTCCTTCCAATGAACACCCAGGACTGATCTCCTTTAGGATGGGCTGGTTGGATCTCCTTGCAGTCCAAGGGACTCTCAAGAGTCTTCTCCAACACCACAGTTCAAAAGCATCAATTCTTCGGCGCTCAGCTTTCTTTATAGTCCAACTCTCACATCCATACATGACCACTGGAAAAACCAAAGCCTTGACTAGATGGACCATAGTTGGCAAAGTAATGTCTCTGCTTTTTAATATTTGTCTAGGTTGGTCATAACTTTTCTTCCAAGGAGTAAGCGTCTTTTAATTTCATGGCTACAGTCACCATCTGCAGTGATTTTGGAGCCCACAAAAATAAAGTCAGCCACTGTTTCCCCATCTATTTGCCATGAAGTGGGATGGCATGGGGCTGGATGCCATGATCTTAGTTTGAGCTTTAAGCCAACTTTTTCACTCTCCTCTTTCACTCTCATCAAGAGGCTTTTTAGTTCCTCTTCACTTTCTGCCATAAGGGTGGTGTCATCTGCATATCTGAGGTTATTGATATTTCTCCGGGCAATCTTGATTTCAGCTTGTGCTTCTTCCAGCCCAGCATTTCTCATGATGTACTCTGCATTATTATTTCCTCTAATTCAACACTGTCTATGCTTCATGTTTTATGGTAGACATCTTTAATATTTATATAATAGAAATAAAAAATACTGAACAAATTTTGTTGCAAACATCAACTCATAAATAGCCACATGTCAAAATAGCTTAAAAATTCATTTTTCTTAGAGCCAAAGAAAGTGTAAATAGTAAGAAAACACTCTTTCTGGCTGTCAGAAGAAGGATAAATTAGAGTCAAGCAAAACATATTAACAACTTTATGACATCAAAATACATAAAAAGTGCTTGTATTTATAAAGTTGCACTTAGAAACTTGGTGATTATGATCTGTAAAATTAGTTTGTGCTGGGTCCATAAAGTCATGCCTCTTTTATATTTGGTCATAGTTAAAAAGAGGATATGCCTATTAAAGAGATATTTTGCTCAATACAAATCTCCATCTGTTTTCAATAACATTATTCGGATTATATGTTATAAACTAGTTGAATACACTGTATGTTTAATCAACAAGATGTATAAGAGTCAATAACATCAAACATTAATAAAAACCAAATAAATTACTTTAGATTTGAAGGGACGCCTAAGAAACTTGTTTAAGAACATTGGCTACATAGATCTTTGATTCCACCTAGTAATCAAACAGTCACTGAGTGTTCAACAAAATGAACGTTGGAAAAAACATTACTGTTATAACTAACACAGTCTGGCAGTAGAAAAGAGGGGGGGAAGGGCGAGTGTCTTATATCCCCTTGTCCTGTGTACTGGTAATTCAAGGATGATGTTTATAGTTAACAATCTTCTAGTCACAACTAAGGACATTTGCAATGTGTTTACTCTGAAAAAAATTCTGAAACTATTAGGATTGGCAAAATCTTAGGTCAGAGTGAAGATATTGTTCAGAGGTAGGTTGTCAAAAAGGGGCAAACAAGAAATGAGGGGGCGCGAGAAGAAACTCTGGGAACAGGTTGGAATTAGACAGATCATTAATGTGAATACACCTGTATGTGCTTATTCACACATGGTTTATCTGAGTGAAAGGAAAACACTCGAAAAACAAAAAAAAAAGAGCAAAGAGCAACCAAGAAACACGCACACACAACTTCACGTGCACACACACACACACAAATTGATGCTTATTGTAGCACTGCTTTTAGAAATAAGCAACAACAAAATAATAACAACTCGCATATTTATCTGAAATGGAGTAGTCAAATAAATTGTTGGGTATATACAGAAAAGATTTTGCTTAAACAATAAACAGACAGTATTCACTTACACAGAAGATGGTTCATGACACAGCAAGTATATAAACAAGTACAGTTTTGAATGTATTAGTATCTCACATATTTAATGACAAAATCAATGAAAAAGATAGGAAGAAAGAAAAGAAGAAAGGGAGAAAAAAAGAGAGAGAGAGAAAGGAAAAAGTAAAGGGAGTAAATAAAGGGATGAAAGAAGGGAGTTAGGAAGGTCTCCATATTAACCCCAAATACTCTCAGGATACTATCTCTGGAAAATCTGACTGGAGGCAGAGGGAAAGATTACACATATAAAAATAGTATAATATATATGTGCATATCTTATATGAACACTTTTATAAGCTCATCCTAATTTTTATATAAAGATGTTTAAACAATTCTGAAATTAAAAATAACAAATAGGTTGCATTGTATACTTGAAGTCAACATAAGGTAATTTTTATAGTATCAAAATTTAAAACCATCTTATTGAAAAGAGAATAAATTTAAAAATAAAAGGATAAGGTGGCTCAGATGGTAAAGAGTCTGCCTGCAAGGCAGGAGACCTGGGTTCGATCTCTGGGTCAGGAACATCCCCTAGAGAAAGGTATGACTACCCACTACAGAAGTCTTCCATGGAGAATTCATGGGCAGAGGAGCCTGGTGGGCTACGGTTCATGGGGTAGTAAAGAGTTAGACACAATTTAATGACTAACTCTTGTACTTGAAATCAATACAAGGTAATTGTCCATGGTATCAAGAATCCAAAACATCTCATTGAAAATAAAATAAATTCAAAAATTTAAAAACAAAAGAAAAAAAGCAAATCTTTTCAAATACATATCAGGAATTCATGTATGTAACCAAAGAGAAATTAGTATTTTTGTTGAGATAAATAATTGCATCAATATTGCTGCATAGTATAATTCAAATTTCTGTTTTGAGCTGCATTCTGTGAATCCCATTGCATTTGGGTTTTCAAAGTTTATACCTCAGTTCAGTTCGGTTCAGTCACTCAGTTATGTCCGACTCTGTGACCCCATGGACTGCAGCACGCCAGGTTTCCCTGTCCATTGTCAACTCCTGGAGCTTGCTCAAACTCATGTCCATTGAGTCAGTGATGTCATCCCAACAATCTCATCCTCTGTCGTCCCCTTCTCCTCCCGCCTTCAATCTTCCCAGCATCAGGGTCTTTTCCAATGAATCAGTTCTTCACATCAGGTGGCCAAATGATTGGAGCTTCAGTTTCAGCATCAATCCTTCCAATTCAGGCCTGATTTCCTTTAGGGTTGACTGGTTGGATCTCCTTGCCATCCAAGTCTGTTTTACTATACTGAACTAACAATCACTTTAGCCTCTAGAAGTATATCAAATTGTGATGCTCACCTCCATATTTCTTCAATTATTGATTTGATAAGTCCTTTTTTTCATGAAATCACGAGTGAGGTTCAGGAACAAAATAAACCTTGAGTGAATAAGTCAGTTCAGCTAAGTCCTGTTCTTAAAGTAAAGTAATAGCTGAAAGGCTTAACTTCCTCAAAAATATCTAAAAATATTGCATTGTTTTGAGCAGACCAATCACCTCTAATTATTATTATTATTTTTTTACTGTAAACACATTGCCAATATTAATTCAACTGTCTTTTGGATTTTCAAGAAATTAAATTCTGTTTAAGTTTTAATTTTCATGAGGATAGAGTTATAATTCTGGACACTAAATTGGCATATTTCTAGATGTGAGCCTCTGAAAAAGCTCTATATTTTTTCAACACTATTTCTTTGGAAGTGTCTCAAATTTTTATCCTCACAAAATTATTTTTCTTTTATTCTAAAAAATCTTGTTTTTAAATGCTTTTCTCATTTTGAATATGAGAAGCTTAAATGGAGTATCTAGTTTATTGAGAAAAAAGCTTTTAAAATAATTGCACAAAAATTGATTTCTATTATGCTAAGTTCAATAAGCAAAATATTCAGTATAATCCTCATAGATTCATGTTCCCTATCTCAGTCTAAAGATGAAATAAGTGGTAAGAAAAATTTTGCTGAAGTGACATGTAAACATATACCTGATGCTTTAAGTAGATAGGTTAAAGATCAGCAGGATACGTGATGATTCCAAGAAAGGTAATAATATCTTAGAAAATCTTAATGAGAGAAGGATCATGACAAATTCAAGCAAACTGAAGGAGGAAAATCTGGCAAAATAAATATAGGAAGGAGTAGAGCATTCTGATAGGAGGGTGGAACATACTGAAGAGTCGGATTATAAAAAATATTGAAAGCCACACTAGATGGTTTAGACTTCAGAAGATTTTAATGAATGGTTATAGTTAGAAACTAAGAGTCAGGCTCATTTTACGTTTAATGATTTCTCCAAATATTGGAAGGAAAATCGATTGTAGAAAGAATGGATAGAGGTATATGAGGTGAAGGCTACCGCAATATGGTTGGAGAGGGAGAATGAAATCTTGGATTAGAGTAAAGAATTTAGGACAAGAGAGAAGTGGAGATGAATCGGAAAAACATATTGGTGATTAAACTTGTTAAAAAAAGATTGAGCTATATTTCAGGGAGAAGGTAATATCAAGAATAATTCCTAATCATTTTTCAAGATTAATTTAGTAAATATACTTTCAAATAGTTAGATGGCAGTTATCATTTTAAATCTATGAGAATAGTATGTTTCTAATTCTGAAATATACAAAATATGCAAACACTGCAGTTTTTAACTGGCATTTACTGGCTGCCTATAATTGAACAATTTATTGAGATGCATAAGTCATTTCAGTGTACGATTATCCCAGTTTGGAGGTAAATAAAATAAACAAACTGTAATTTTAACTATCAAACATTTAGCATAAATATTTTAACAATAGTCTTTTTGAAAGAAAGAAATCAAGCTACACAGAATTTAAAACTTGGTCATCAAAATTTTGTCAGTAAAAAACAGCATTCTTAAAATGTATACCTATAGTAGGTCTCCCAATGTCTGTCAGTAGCATTTACTAACTTCTTTGATGCACCATATGGTAAAAGAGAGATGAGAGTATCACCATTGACTTAACAACTTTAGTGCAGAGAGTTGGGTCAAGCGAAGGTCTGGCTCTATTCTGAGATGAATTGAGATCATGAGTTTTATAAATGGTCTGAATATTTTATGGTCTGAGCTTACTGTTGTTTTATCAATCCGTTTTAATAATGGTCTGATACCAAACATCATCTGATACTAATGGCTTCTTCTTAGAATGCAGAAAGTTGAAAGAACAGCATTCACATCCACGTAAGAAAGTATAAATGACTTATAAAATCCAAATATTATTGGAACCTATAAATGAGCTGAAGTTACAGGAGGATCAAAAACTAACATAGAATCTAAGTGAAGACAGCTATGTCCAGGAATGATGGGAAACGAGAATCAACTTCCTGGTAGCAGATCTTTGGAAGGAAGGGTTGAGTTTCAAGCTAAAAATTTTAATAATTGTTATTGTTCAGTCACTCAGTCATGTCCAACTCTTTGGGACTCCATGGACTGCAGCACACCAGGCCTCCCTGCTTCTCACCACCTCCTGGAGTTTACTCAAACTGATGTCATTGTGTTGATGATGCCATCCAGCCATCTCATCCTCTGTCACCCTCTTCTCCTCCTGCCATCAATCTTTCCCAGCATCAGGGTCTTTCTTTCCCAATTAATTGGCTCTTCACATCAGAAGAGGTGGCCACAATATTTAGTAACTGGCTAATGAGCAAATGTGAGCTGACAGAGAGTATAAAACCAACAGAAACTATAGAGAGTTTCTGCAGTGGCATTCTCTTTCCAAGATCTACTGGGTATTCACAAGAAAGATCAGGAGACTGGAGGAAGCTTTCACAAGAAAGGCAGGGCAGGAGACTAGAGAAAGCTTCTCTCTTGCTACCTGAGATGCACATAGTAGTTGTTGTCATAATGATGGGAATATCTGCTTGATACTTCTTGCCTGTAGAAATTAGCTGTAAACTGCTGCTGAAGTGCAGCAAACTCTGTTAACCTCCAGATACATTTGAAAACTCACTATGGCTGGATCTTTTCTTTGAAAACAAAAATAAAACTATACTCCTAAAAAAAGGACATGAAACCGTAATGGGCCCAGATTATGAGGGGGTCTCTTACCAACGGGGTGAGGGCAAGGTCAGTGAGAAAGTTCCGTCCCTGAGGTGCAAGGACCTAGGATGTGACGAAGACTGAGAACAGACCAGATTAACAGTGGATGTATTAGACCCCCATTACCAGTGCAGCAAGCTATGCTAGCCAGGTTCTCCACGTGAGACACTTGCCTATCATAAAGGAAAGTTATGACCAACCTAGACAGCATATTCAAAAGCAGAGACATTACTTCGCCAACAAAGGTCTGTCTAGTTAAGGCTATGGTTTTTCCTGTGGTCATGTATGGATGTGAGAGTTGGACTGTGAAGAAGGCTGAGTGCCGAAGAACTGATGCTTTTGAACTGTGGTGTTGGAGAAGACTCTTGAGAGTCCCTTGGACTGCAAGGGGATCCAACCAGTCCATCCTAAAGGAAATCAGTCCTGAATATTCATTTGAAGGACTGATGCTGAGGCTGAAACTCCAATACTTTGGCCATCTGATGGGAAGAACTGACTCATTAGAAAAGACCCTGATGTTGGGAAAGATTGAAGGCAGGAGGAGAAGGGGATGACAGAGGATGAGATGTCTGGATGACATCACCGACTTGATGCACATGAGCTTGGGTACACTCTAGGAGTTGGTGATGGACAGGGAGGCCCGGCATGCTGCAGTTCATGGGGTCTCAAAGAGTCGGACATGACTGAGCGACTGACCTGAACTGAACTGACTGTCTATCTTATCTATCTATCTGTCTATCTATCATTTGAGGAATTGGATAACTATGGAAGCCAAGTCCTAGAATCTGCAGATAAAAGGCTTGAGAACTGAGAAGATTAACGATATAAGATCCCATCTGGTTCTGAACCTGAGGAGACTGACATCTTAGCTCAAGAAATGCAGGAAGAAAAAGCCAATTTTTTCTTGCTCTGCCTTCTGTTCTATTCAGGCCTTTCATGAATTGGATAATGCCTGCTCATATTAGGGAGGACAACCCTCTTTACTCAGCCTCCTGATTCAAATGTGAATCCTTCCCAAAACACTCTCAAAGATACACTCAAAATAATGTCTCACCATGTATTCGGGCACCTTGTGGCACGGCCACACTGACATGCTAGATTAACCACCATACAAGACGTGAATAGTCACCCACAGCAGCTTACCACGTGGTAGTGAGAAAGACATAGAGAGAGGCCACATGCACAGAAAGCCTGTAACCTATCGTGAAACCCTCCAGCGAACCATGACGGAGAGTGTATCATGACGGAGAGCATATCATGACGGAGAGCGTATCACGGAAACATGTACACTGTCATATGTAAGAAAGATGGCTAGTGGGGACTTGCTGTGTGACTCAGCGACCTCAGACCAGGCTCTGTAAACCCAGAGGAGCAGGAAGAGGTGGGAGGTGGGAGGGAGGTTCAGGAGGGCGGGGACGTATGTGTACCTGTGGCTCACTCATGTTGCGGTATGCCTGAAGCAAACACAATATTGTAAGGCAGTTATCTTTCAATTAAAAATAAATAGATTTTTAAAAAGTATGTGAGGGAATTTATGGGAAAAATGGAATTGTTTTATGTATTATTGTGGTGGTTACATGTAAATTCATTGAACTGAATGCTATATAATGCATGAATTTTTAATCTTATTTTTAAATTTTACTTACGTGAAAATATTTGACTGACTTTACCTACTAAATGAATATTCTGCCAGAAAATAATATACTGAAAAGTACAGAAGTAGTATTAATACAGCATCCAATGTCAATCTCAAGAAACCAGAAATAATACTCCATTAATAAATATATTGGTGCTTCCCTCATGGCTCAACAGTAAAGAATCTGCCTGCCATTGCAAAAGACACAGGTTTGATCCCTGGGTTGGGAAGATCCCCTGGAGAAGGAAATGGCGACCTCTCCAGTATTCTTGCCTGGAGAATCCCATGGACAGAGGGGCCTGGCAGGCTATAGTCCATGAGGTCGCAAAGAGTCATAAATAACTTAGCCACTAAACAACAGCTACAAAAAATAAACATATTACACCTGAAGCCAGATATAGCAGAATGAGCAACGGACATTCATTGCTCAGTTCAGCTCAGTTCAGTTCAGTTCATTCGCTCAGTCGTGTCCGACTCTTTGTGACCCCATGGACCGCAGCACACCAGGCCTCCCTGTCCATCACCAACTCCCGGAGCTTACTCAAACTCATGTCCATTGAGTCGGTGATGCTATCCAACCAAGTCATCCTCTGTCATCCCCTTCTCCCGCCTTCAATCTTTCCCGGCATCGGTTCTGTGTTAAAACACATGCACTTAATTTTTCAAATAACTTAAAGAGTTTTGCATTTACTTAACAGATTTTGATGAATTAGAGAAAAGTGGATAAGTTAGACTAATTTTGTCTGTTTTTTTTTAAAGCTAAGTAATGGATTTTGCACCCAGTTTTCAAAAATGAAAAAGACTGATTTCTTGCCCCAAAGATGATCTCAGTATATTGGAGTCCAAACATGTTATCAAATACTAACAATACATTTTACATGTGCTGTAATCCTCACATGCACAGGAGTTTGAGAGCTTCCACTGACAGTGGCCTTTCCAATCACAAGATTGCACGAAAAAGAAAAGGACCAGATCCAAGCTTCTGTGAATGAAACAGTTGATGGATCACAGCTGTAGTAAGGCAGTCAGTCCATGAGAAAGACAAACATATATTTCTCCCATTTGGTTTTCGCCAGTGCGTATCCCATCAACTCCCACACACGCCCAAGTCTTGCTCTCCTCCATCTGCTTCTACCTCTACTGCTGTAGTTAGTGAAATATACACATGGGTCAATTTGTTCTTACTAAGTTGAGTGGTTCCGTTCTTTCAGTTCATATATAGAACTATATTTCCTCATCTAATTTCTCTTCTCAAGTTTTATCAGCTTCATACTTAACTGTTTCCAAGTAACTTTAAGCAATGGAGCTAGCAATGAATACTTTTAATAAACGGGTCTCTGAGATATCTGAAATACTCAATACCCTGTAATATAAAGCAGAGTGGCATAAAAGAAAAAAAAAATCACTGCTGTATTCACAGAAGTGATTTCAAATTGACACTTTAATAATTCTGAAGATTTTTCAAACACTGAATTGCATCTTTTTTTTTTTTTTTGCCAATGCAGTTTCCCTGTCCTTCAACTGGGTGCTCCCGTCCAATAATAATACCCGGTATAAAACTGATTTTGAGTAACTCTTCACTTGCTGATGTACAGTAGATAATTTTGACAGCTTTTTCTGATTTATTTGCAGTAGTCATTTAGGAAACTGGGAATTTTCTTTTAGCCTAACTGTTTCATACAGGGTGGTCACAGTCCTGGCTGTGAAGTGCCCAGTTTTTAAACAAAGGGGATAACTAACAGGGGATGTAATTTTCAACAACAGGAAAAACAAGTTGCTTCATGCAGGAGGAGGATCTCTGCATTTTCTTTCATAGGATTTTGGAACTGCATTTGCAAACAATGAAGTTAGCAGAGCCGGGCTGGGGCGCACATCTTTATTAGAATGTGCTGTGGTTTTACCTCCTTCACCTGTCACCAACATAATGAAATCGGACTTTGATGAACATGCTGAACAAGAAAACAAAAATCCACCGAGCAGAATCTAGCAAGCAACAATATGTTTAATCCTATAGTAACACAATTTATCCACTGCCTTTTGACATATGATTGGAGCTATTCACAGGAAGCATACTTCATTCCTTTTATCGAGACCTCCAGGTTTGGATTTATTTTCTGAGAGGATAATCCTGCTGTGTGTTCGGTAGTTCTGCAGTTGAAGCATTTAGTCACTGATCTGTTGCAATAATATGATAGGAATAAAACGAGTACTCCTTGAAGGAATGGATTTTGCATTATAAATATGTAGTCATAGAGCAAATAAAGCAAGCACTGAATAAAAATTTCCATATCTGAGAAGAATGCATGTGTTTTATATTGAAGATTTGCAATGCATTTAACATTCCCTTTAGGCCAAATGCCTAGAGGAATAAAAGAGTAGCAATATCATACATATTTCCAAGAAAACTTAGAAAAAGAACCGGATTTAAAGCCATGAGTCAATTTGGATTTCTCTAATTATAAAAATTATCTCATAAGATTATTACAGCCTTATAAAATACAGGTTTTGTACTTTAGTATTTTGTTTCAGATTTGTTGCCAATTATTTTTCACTGCTGCTTGGCTCGTATATTTAAAGTTTTTTTACAGAATGTTGATAGTCTAACACAAGGGTATTCTTGATACACCTGAATATAAAATCAAATATATAATGTTTAAAGTGATACTGTATTATTATCATTATCATATTATAATATAAGCTATATAATTAATACATGTAAAACTTATCAAGGATGAATATGGTTAGCCCTAAATAATATTTGAGAATTTAACTCTTAATTTCCTAACATGGATAAGTTAATTACAATTTTTACTGAAATTCCAATCCTTAGTCCTTTATAAAGTATTCATTAAACACATAATGTTCACATCATATTCTAATCAAATGTATTTTTGTTTTACTTTGTTCCTTATTTGTATATAGCCAATCCTGTTAACTGAAAGTTTTGCTTCTTTTTTATTGCAAATTTCTTTTTCTAATTCACTCTTCAAGTCATTACAAAACTGCTTAATTCATTCATTAAGCTGCTTTCTTTATGAAATGAGTAATTTCCTTTTTTATTCTTATCATCCTTTTTGCTCTCTGATGTCTGACACTTTTCAAGACCCTCTGAAACTGTTTCCTAAGCCTTGACTTACATTTTCACACTTCCTTAAATTACTCCCTCCACCTCTATGACTGTTTCTGCTCAAACTCCTGCGTGTGTGTGTGTGTGTGTGTGTGCATGCGTGCATGTTGCGACATTTCTCCTCCCTGGCTAAAATCTGGTTTTCTCTGTTTTTTAACCACATAACCTGCTCTTTTCACTATCTTGGGTGGTCTTACTGTTTGAGAGAATGTATGTAAAACCACAATAAAGCCACAAAAGCATCACCATCATTCTCTTGTTTAGAACAACCGCACATCTGTAAGACTCCCTAGAACATTTTCTCCAGTATTTAAATTTCTGCATGATGATTTGAAGAGTTGTTATTGACTGAATTGTATCCCCTCAAATTCCTATGTTGAAGCCTTAACTCTCAATGTGATTCTGTTTGGAGACAGAGCTTTTAAAGAAGTACTTAGAGTTAAATGTAGTCATAAGAGGGATTCTTTAATCCAGTAGGGCCTTATAAGAAGAGGAAGAGATGCCACAGCTATGGGCACTGAGGAAAAACCATATGGAAACAACTAGAAAGCTGCCATCTGCAAAACCAGAAGAGAAGCCCGGGAACAACCGTCCCTGCTGGCGCCTGCCTCTGGGGCGTCCAGCCTCCAGAACAGTGGCAGCATGCGTGTCTGTGAAGCGACTCCGTTCCCATGTTGCGACACCCCTAGCAAGCTAATGCAAATGCATTATCATGCGATGTGCCTGAGACACGCCATGAGGATTAACGCCATCAATACTCCAAAGACAGCTTCGATGTCTCTGCACCTCTCAGATACATGGTTAAGGTCAGGCTGCGGTCTGAACCCTTTTGTCTCCCCCTAAATTCATATGTTTAACCATAACAGGTGATGGTATTCGGACTTTGGGAGGTGATCGTTCATGAGAGTTCTGAATGGGGTTGATGGTGGTGGTGGTTTTGTTGCTAAGTCGTATCCTACTCTTGTGACCCTGTGGACTGTAGCCAGCCAAGCTCCTCTGCTCATCAGATTTTCCAGGCAGCAATACTACAGTGTATTGCCATTTCCTTCACTGAATGGGATTAGTGGCTTTATAAATGAACATAGCACCCTAGGCCCTTCGGTCATGGGGGTTTAACTGTAAGTCTATGGGAGGGGTGGAGATCCTCAAAGTTATACTGACTTTGCAAAATAAAAATACTTGGACATGTTGGCATCCTGATCTCAAACTTCCAGCCTCCAGAACTCTGAAATAAATTTCTAGTATTTATAAGCCAGCTAGTCCATGGTATTTTGTTAGAACAACCCGAAGACAGGTCAGGAGTGTTATAACACTACAGAGTTCCTGACCCCTAAGAAGCTCGCCCAAGGGCAGAGGCAGGGAGGGGCCTGCCCTGAGGACCAAGTGGTGATTTAGCAGTGTTAGCTGTTGCCGCCGTTCTCGCTGTTGTCTGCTCGCACGTTCTCTTGTTTCTTTGCTCTTTATTCCTTCGTTTTGTGTTCTGAAATCCTGGACTTGGCTCTATCCTTTTCTGATCGGAACTTCAAAAAGCCAGAACTTCTAGTGTATATAGTGACTCCTCTTGATACAATTTTGGATATTTTTACCTCCCAAGATTTTCTGCACTTTGTAGATTTATTCTATGCTTCCTTTGGCTCTGCCCAGATAAATTCCAAGGTGAGTGAATTATGATGAACAAGCATTGGGCAGGAAAAAAAACCTTGCACAACATCAAGAAAATATTGTAATCAAATTGTCTTTAAATGTTCTTAAATATGTGGGTTAAACAGTCCACAGTTCATTTATTGAACAAAGGCATATCTGTGTGCAGTAGACATTTTGTAATAGAAAGACGGTGTGGTAGAAACCTGCTGTCTGAATGGAGCGCTCAGGAATGCACTGATTGCTTCACAGACTTACATACGTTTGAGGAGCACCATGGCTTTATAGCTACTGTTGCTGGCATACCCATTTTATGGAAGAGGAAAATATAGTAAGGTTCCACGAGGTCACAAAGCAAGATAATTATTCTCCGATCCATAAGATTATACTAACTTTGCAAAATGAAAATTAGTATGTTCCTCAGTGTGCGTGTATGCTCCGTTGCTCAGTCGCGTCTGACTCTTTGCAACCCCATGCACTGCAGCCCTCTGACTTCTCTGTCCATGGGGATTTCCAGGCAAGAATTTCGGAGTGGGCTGCCATTTCCGCCTACAGGGGATCTTTCCCGTTCAGGGATCGAACCGCCTCTCCCGCGTCTCTGGCATTTGCAGGCGAATTCTTAACACTGAGCCGCCTGAGGAGCGCATGTTCCTCTATACCTTGTCCAAAGCTGGACTTCAGTCTTTGAGCCAACATCAGGACATGAAGTAAATAAAATCCTGACAATCAAGGGACCTAGAAATTATTTCCCACTCTTGTCACTTACTATACACATAGCTCGTCATAGGTAAGTACTGTAGCTCCTAAAATTTTAATTTCCTTTACATTCAGATGTCCAGTTCAAATCAAAACTCATGTATTCAATGTATATTATGAAGAAGTAGTAATAACACTGAGTACTCAGAATAGAAAAATAGAAAAAGATTCGGTTCACAGTGAACCGTAGAATAAGGTTTAAAGTAGATTTTCCGTGACTTCTTTAATCATTTTAAATTTTTTAATAACAAGGCTAAATAAACATTTTAAAGTTTGAAAGTAAAAATAACTTCAACACAGAACTTCAAACCATTTTATTGGAATGAATGTGGATTATGATTACAGTTTACTGCTAGTCATCAAAGAAAATTAAAAAAAAAAAAACACCGTTTTCAAATGAATTCAGAACTATTTTCACATTTTATGTACCTATAACGCTTGTTTTCATTATAGATTATAAATAAGATCAACATTATTTTTGGTTATATCTCTCTTTGGAGTCTCAGTGTCCAACATTTACTAGTACTTTGTCTTTGCAAGACTTTGAATATGACAAAGAAGGTGTTATTTCACTACAACAGGCACCTCATCTGCAAGTGTATTTCGTTTATTGCTCTGTTGTCTTCTTTTGGACACAGTTCTACTCATTTGCACAACTTCAATATTTTATAATGATCAGGCACTATTTTTTATAAGACGAGTTTTCAAAATTCCAAAATAGTGTGATATATTTTACTAAACAAAGTAAGAGCTGAAAATTTTGCAATCTTACTAAACTCTTCATTGGTTTGGCTGATAAGAATAACCAGACAGATTCCTCTTTTTTATGTATAAGCTTAACATACATTATTTCAAATTTACATGCTTAGTTCTACTCCCTGAGGTCTAAAACCTTCATTTTGCACTAAATTCTCTACAATCTGTTTTCATGCATTTTAGTCTGCCTAACTCCCCTTTAGCCCTTTACTCTAGACATAACTCTTCCATTTTTTTAGACTGATAATCCCTATATCTATAGAGTTGTGCTGAGACTTACATTTCTCTAGCAATGGTTTTCTCATTGCTCTCCACTGATTTCTTCATTTATTCAGCATTCATTCATTAATTCACTCTCCAAGTAGTTACTGAACATCAACTTTCACCAGGATGACATTTCTTCACTCATGAAATTTCTATTCTAATAGCCAAATATTTATTGGGAATCTTAATCTTTTTCTACATTGAGTTAGATGGTGAAAACTAAACACAAAGACATGGAAATAGGTCTTAGGGCTTAACAGGCAGCTCAGTGGTAAACAATCCGCCTACCAGTGCAAGCAAAGCAGGTGATGTGGGTTTAATGTCTGGATCAGGAAGATCCCCTTGGAAAAGAAAGTGAAAACCCATTCCAGTGTTCTTGCCTGGAGAATTCCATGGACAGAGGACCTGGGGGGCTATAATCCATGGGGTCTCAAAGAATCAGACAGGACTGAGCACGCATATGGCAAGTATAATGTTACATTGGTTCTCATCATGTGTGGAGAACACACATATGCACATAATTATCAAGATAATATAATAAGCTGTATGGTAGACAAAGGTACAGGGTGTTGTGTAAGGGACACCCAAAGAATTCTGGAGTCATCAGAGAAGTCTTTGTGAAGACAGTGGTACATGAGTTAAAACATGAAGGATTGTCAAAGAGATAAACAGAATGGCATAGGTGAGATAATCTCAAGACCTTGATTCAGATTCTAAACTTAAGATAACACTGCAGATCATTCTGCTATTTGTGGAGAGAGAAAACAAAAGAGAACGAGCTGATTTAGAAACGAGGATGGTGTTTTCAGTTATTCAGTGTCAACGCCATCGTCTGATAGGCAACTAACTGTGGGACACTGGACAGGTTTCCTTACTCTCTACGCTTCTATTGCTTCACTCCGAAAGGGAACAATAACAACACAGAGATCTTATGAAAGTTAAAAGCGACAGTTTACATAAAGCATTTAGTACAGTATTTGAATCATATATGTCCATGAACTCAGGCCATAACTACTCAATAAACATTCCTTTGTCAGCCTAAATCCTCTTTCAAAACTCTTATGACTCAGATTTTTAAAGTCTGCTTGTTAATTTTTAATAGTTTAAAGTTTTCCTTAACTATATGCATCAATATTGTTCATTATTACACAAGAATTATAAGGTAATTTTGATGACCCAGCATACCCGATTTTCCAGCTATTCTAACTCATCAATTTTTAATTTGATTTGATTACATATCTATTCCAGTGTTGTATTAGGTTAGACATTTGTCTCTCTTGAGATAAGTTAGTGTTCTTCCTTCTGTTTTGCTGTATAAAATGTGCAATATTTTGTTCTAAGTATGTATTCACTTCTGTGCTAACTTCCGTCCCGTTCAGTCTCTCAGTCATGTCAGACTCTTTATGACCCCATGGACTGCAGCATGCCAGGCCTCCCTGTCCATCACCAACTCCTGGAGTTTACTCAAACTCATGTCCATTGAGTCGGTGATGCCATCCAGTCATCTCATCCTCTGTCGTCCCCTTCTTCTCCAGCCTTCAATCTTTCCCAGAATCAGTGTCTTTTCAAATGAGTCAGTTCTTAGCATCAGGTGGCCAATGTATTGGAGTTTCAGCATCAGTCCTTCCAATGAATATTCAGGACTGATTTCCTTTAGGATGAACTGGTTGGATTCCCTTGCAGTCCTAGGGACTCTCAAGAGTCTTCTCCAACACCACAGTTCAAAACCATCAATTCTTTAGAACTCAGTTTTCTTTATAGTCCAACTCTCACATCCATACACGACTACTGGAAAAACCATAGCCTTGACTAGATGGAACTTTGCTGGCAAAGTAATGTCTCTGCTTTTAATAGGCTATCTAGGTTGGTCATAACTTTCTTTTCAAGGAGCAAGCATCTTTTAATTTCATGGCTAAAATCACCATCTGCAGTGATTTTGAAGCCCCCCCCAAAATGAAGTCTGTCACTGTTTCCACTGTTTCCCCATCTATTTGTCATGAAGTGACGGGACCGGATGCCATGATCTTAGTTTTCTGAATGTTGAGTTTTAAGCTAATTTTTCGCTCTCCTTTTTCACTGTTATCAAGAGGCTCTTTAGTTCTTCTTCATTTTCTGCCATAAGGGTGGTGTCATCTGCATATCTGAGGTTATTGATATTTCTCCCAGTAATCTTGATTCCCACTTGTGCTTTATCCAGTCCAGCATTTCTCATGATGTACTCAGCATATAAGTTAAATAAGCAGGGTGACAATATACAGCCTTGACGTATTCCTTTCCCTATTTGGAACCAGTCTGTTCCATGTCCAGTTCTAACTACTGCTTCTTGATCTGCATACAGATTTCTCAGGAGGCAGGTCTGGTGGTCTGGTATTCTCATCTCTTTCAGAATTTTCCACAGTTTGTTGTGATCCACATGTTCAAAAGCTTTGGCATAGTTAATAAAGCAGAAGTAGATGTTTTTTTTTCCTGGAACTCTTGCTTTTTCGATGATGCAACGTATGTTGGCAATTTGATCTCTGGTTCCTCTGCTTTTTCTAAATCCAGCTTGAACATCTGGAAGTTCACGGCTTACGTACTGTTGAAGCCTGGCTTGGAGAATTTTGAGCATTACTCTGCTAGTGTGTGAGATGAGTGCAATTGTGTGGTAGTTTGAACATTCTTTGGCATTGCCTTTCTTTGGGATTGGAATGAAAACTGACCTTTTCCAGTCCTGTAGCCATTGCTGAGTTTTCCAAAGTTTTTGGCATATTGAGTGCAGCACTTTCACAGCATCATATTTTAGGATTTGAAATAGCTCAGCTGGAATTCCATCACCTTTCATGTAAGATTCCAGCTTACATTCATGTAAATCTGTTAATGCTCTCTCAACACCATATCATGTTTCCAGTTTATTGTATGCTCTATTTACAGATCTGGTTAGTATTCTCATTCTACCTCCCTCTATGACATCTTGTACATGGCTATTGTATATGAAAATGTAATCTAAATTATCATGGGAGTAATAAAATAATTTCATCTGAAAACTGTGGAAAGTCACTGCATTTTTTCTGGAATTTATCATCATAAAAGTAGCAAAGACCTTCACAACTAGTTGTGGACATTTGGAACTGCTTGTTTAATAAATTTGTTTATGATATTTTTAATATCATAAACTTATATTCAATTGAAGTATCACTGGGACTCATGGAAATTTCTTTTTTGAGGTTTTTATATCCGTATGACAACAGAGAACTGAGCTCCCTAAATTTGATATCTCTGAAAGTAAAATAAAACATAGGAGTGTTTTACTTTGTAGAATGTTTCTAATAATCTCATCAAATGGAAACGGAGCTATACCTTATTGAAAGGCAATCTACCATAAAAATATGGAACAACATACTTTTCCTCAGGGAATTTCTGCAGAAAGCAGAAGAGAATTCAAGACAGGAGATGAATTTTATATAAAATGTGAAATATTTAGGTGAATTTTAGATGGATGAATTTAATCTCCTTTGAGGAGGATTCCTGCTAAGGCATATGATTTAGACTATGCTTGGATAAACTTGGATCAAATAGCCTGGACCCATAGTTTTTCAGGTTTGCAAACTTACTTTAAACTGAAACTAAACTTATGGGACTTATTCTGTGGCAAGTAAAACTTTTATTTCCCATTGGATCATCCACCTCATAGTAGATCATGCTTTGTTCCATTTAGCTAAAGTTATTCATACTGTTAAATGCATGTTCATTTATTCTGACTTCCCAATACAGGTCTTGGAGGTAAATTCCCTCAAGCATATCTAGAGGAAAGAGAATTTTCTACTGTCCCCATATCTCTACTCATTTCAAATTATCTGAGTTCAGAGATAGGAAGATTTTAATTTTATTTAGGTATATTTATCTAAATTTTATTTAGATACCTAGATCAGCTCTAATTTTATACAGAATCAGTGTTAAAATTTCTGCCCTTCGCTTCCTGTTTCTCCTCTGCTTCTTTTCATTGTACATTTAAATCTGCATTGGTAAAGGATACTCTTGCAACTTAAGAACAATAGCTAATATTTATATGCCAGTATCCTTAGAGATAATGTCCTATTTAAACCTCACAATTTATAGCATAGTTGACTTTATTGTCCCATTTTGGGGATGAAGAAAACAAGAAGCAAAACATCTGTATAAATAGATCTTTTGTATAAATATCTCATTATCACAGTGCTGTAATGAGGGAGATGGGAGTTAAAAATAGGCAGACTAGATTCCCCAGGGCGTTATCTTTTTCAATACAATACACTTCTTTTTGGAAAGTGATACAGCTAAAGATAGACATAGAGGTAGATATAAACCAGTGTAGTCAGTATATTTATACAGGTGGATTTTGACATATAATTAGACATAGTTAATAGAAACAGATAATTTTCTGCTTACAAAAACTTGCAGAGAAAAAGCAAGAGGGAGCAAGAGAAAGGATAGGGTTCAAGAATCTATTTTCCTTTGCTTATAGTGGCTTAGTCAGAGTAGTGCACCAACAGATTTAACTGTATCCTCAGATTTAACTGCATCCTCTCTGGTGGCCACGTAACCTTTCTTCAAAAAATGTTGACAAAATGTCAAAGACTTTATTGTGAAATACAAAATATTTGAATATATTTATTTATTTCGTTGACTGATTTGTAACACTATGCTAGTTTGACATTTTTACATGTTAAAAAAGTGATCAGCACAGAGAGTCTACTTACCATCTGTGACCACACAAAGATATTTTCTGTATTAATATATTACAGTATTAATATTATATTCTCCTTGCTGTACTTTTCATCCTGTGACTCATTCATTTCATAACTGGAAGTTGTACCGGTTCCTCTCCCTGACCGACTTCCTCATGCTCCTGTATCCCTTCCCTCTGGCAACCACCTGCTTTTTCTCTACGACTCTGTTGCTGTTTTATTATCTTTGTTCATTTGTTTTGGTTTTTAAATTCCGCATATAAGTGAAATAATATGGTATCTCTCTTTCTCTGTCTGACTTATTTCACTTAGCATAATAGCCACTAGAATTATATCATCAAAAATGGCAACATTTTATTCCATTCTTGTCTGAGTAATATTCCCTTGTACATATCAGTTCAATTCAGTTCAGTTGCTCAGTAGTGTCTGACTTTTTGCGACCCCATGAACCGCAGCATGCCAGGCCTCCCTGTCCATCACCAACTACCAGAGCTTGCTCAAACTCATGTCCATTGAGTCAGTGATGCCACCCAACCATCTCATCCTCTGTCGTCCCCTTCTCCTCCCGCCTTCAGTCTTTCCCAGCATCAGGGTCTTTTCCAATGAGTCAGCTCTTCACATTAGGTGGCCAAAATATTGGAGTTTCAGCCTCAGCATCAGTCCTTCCAACGAACATTCAGGACTGATTTCCTTTAGGATGGACTGGTTGGATCTCCTTGCAATCCAAGGGACTCTCAAGAGTCTTCTCCAACACTGCAGTTCAAAAGCATCAATTCTTCAATGCTCAGCTTTCTTTATGGTCCAACTCTTACATCCATACATGACCACAGGAAACACCATAGCTTTCACTGGGTGGACCTTTGCCAGGAAAGCATATATAATTATTGTATATGTAATTATTAAATAAGCACATCATTCATCTCTTGATCACTTTTAGATATAATTTTCATACAAATCCCTTTTTTAGAAAGCTTTTACCTTTTTTGTTACTTTATTTGTAATTTCTTTTCTGCTCTCAAAGGAATTTGGCACATGTAACTGCAGAATCTGTTTTGCTAAGGAAATGGAAAGGTTTGGAAAGGGAAGAGTCAGGAACCGACAAGTTTGAGGTGAGCTGGTTCTTTTAAGGAAAATTGGAAGGAGTGATGATTTCTATTTCAAGGCTGACATCACATAAAATTAGCTGATGTCCAAGAGGATGACCAACATATATTTTGGGGAGTCTTCTTTAAAGATTTTTATTTTAAGAGAAGAAAAAATGCAACTGGTATTAAATTCTTTCATTATAAGCCAATTTGCCAAGAACAACAATTGTATGATTACCAGCAATACTTGATGTAAGAGCATAGAGAATAGTGGTGATATTTCCAGGGGAGTGTTTGTCTCTGGTCCTTAGAATACTCCTTCAAAATCAAAGGTAAATCATGCTAAATAGTATCAAAATCTTCAGGGCATAAATGTATTGCACATGACTGCTTCAGAATGAAACATTACATCTGAAACAAAGTAAGCAAATAATACATGGAATTTATGGGAACCTAGTTGGGCTGATTAAATTTTCACCATATTAAATCTCCCAACACATATTTCCTGAGCACACACCTGGTATTTGAATGTGAATATTAGTTAATGATTGGTCCTCGTGTTTGAGGCCACATGCCTCAACAATTAACTAGAGATGTTTCAGATTTCAGTACTGTGCTAAAGAAGAAACATTCAGAAGTGGTTCAGGGATTGAAGGCCTCAGAGGAAGAGACATAGTGATAATTAATAGAAAGCATTCTTGGATTCTTAAAATATTAAGCCATTTCAGAGTAATTAATTTTTTAAATTAATTTTGGTCCCAAGTCAGCTATTCTCAAAAAACTCAGTTTCTTTTATAGGAGACAGATAATTCTGGATTCAAAGTATTGGATTCCAAAGCTATAAGAGCAGAAGCATGCTTGGCTACTGAATGTAAGCAAGGTTGTTCAGGGCTTCATAAGCAAAGCAAAATAAGGGATTCTTGTTTCTTTGAATCTAATTTGGGAGTTTATCAGTTTACTTTCTCCACATACAATGAACTATCTGTTTTTTCTCTTCTGTTGCTAAATTTAACATATTATTATATATATATACATTTCCTTTAATATTAAATGTTCTAAAAGCATTACTAGAACTAAATGTGTATTGTTTATATTAATGTGAAATAGTGTGGCTTCCCAGGTGGCTCAGCGGTAAAGAATTTGCCTGCCAATGCTGGAGACGTGGGTTTGATTCCTGGGTCAAGAAGATCCCCTGGAGGAGAAAATGGCAACCCACTTCCGGATTCTTGCCTGGACAATCCCATGAGCAGAAGAGCCTGGGGAGCGGCTGTCACAGAGTAGGACACGACTGAGTGGTGGGGCATGAGCAGGAAGGTGACAAATTCAAAATTAAGTGAAATAAGGTGAAATAAAATGAAGGTTAATAATCCATTCACCATTACTACAAACAGAATTATATATGTTAGAAATGTAAGCGGTGGAAATGGAGTTTTTGTTAATAAGATCTAGATTGCTAATTTTAATTATTAGTGGATTTTAACAAATAAGCTTTCAGGAACCTTAAAAAATTTTGAAAATAGATATCAAATTGTGATGAGAATAAATAATCCCTTATTTAAAAATATTTTATGGAATGTTATTTTTCAAGTATGATATTAACCCAGAAAACTAAGTATATACTGAATGTCTTTTTATAAAGCGATCACACACGTTTCCCCAACACTGAAAGAAGGAAATAGAACTTCACCAGCAACACACTCTGTCCCCTTCCTATCACATTGCACCTCCAGGGTGACAGCTATTCTGTCTTTCAATGGGACACACTACAGTTTGCTCTTCTTATAAACGGAATCAGAACAGATGTGCTTATTTAAAGTCTGGCTTTTTTTCTGAGCATGATTATAGATTCATTTATGCTGTTGCCTAGAGTCTTATACTGTGTTTGTTCTCACAGATATATGGTGGTTTTGTCAACCAGTTGTATCTGATTTTTGGGACCCCATGGTCACAGAGAAAGCAGCCAGACTCCTCTGTCCATGGAATTTTCCAGGCAAGAACAGTGGCGCGGGTTGCCATTTCCTACTAGTATTATATGAATGTACCACACTGTTTTGTTTGATTTGACATTTGCTTGGAGTAGGAGGCTAATTATGTTTTAGATGAACATTTGGGCTTTTTCAGTTTCAGGTTTAAATTGGCAGCACTGCTGTGGAAATACTTTTTAGAAATTTTGTAGCGTGTATCTGTTAGTAGCTCAGTAAGGGTTAGTTGCTCAGTCCCGTCTGACTCTGCGACCCCATTGACTGTAGCCCACCAGCACCAGGCTTCTCTGTCCATGGTATTCTCCAGACAAGAATATCAGAGTGGATTAGAGATTAGATAGCTGTTCCCTTTATATATATATATATATATATATATATATATATATATATATAATTAGTGAACTTGGTAAGTTATAGTACTGCAGGTATTTAGCTTTGTTATATGCTGCAAAAGTTAGAACTGGACATGGAACAACAGACTGGTTCCAAATAGTAAAAGGAGTACATCAAGGCTGTATATTGTCACCCTGCTTATTTAACTTATATGCAGAAAACATCATGAGAAATGCTGGGCTGGAGGAAGCAAAGCTGGAATCAAGGTTTCCAGGAGAAATATCAATAACCTCAGATATGCAGATGACACCACCCTTATGGCAGAAAGTGAAGAACTAAAGAGCCTCTTGATGAAAGTGAGAGAGGAGATTGAAAAAGTTGGCTTAGACTCAATATTCAGAAAACTAAGATGATGGCATCCGGTCCCATCACTTCATGGGAAATAGATGGGGAAACAGTGGTTGACTTTATTTTGGGGGGCTCCAAAATCACTGCAGGTGGTGACTGCAGCCATGAAAATAAAAGACGCTTACTCCTTGGAAGGAAAGTTATGAGCAACCTAGATAGCATATTCAAAAGCAGAGACATTACTTTGTCAACAAAGGTCCATCTAATCAAGGCTTTGGTTTATCCAATGGTCATGAATAGATGTGAGAATTGGACTATAAAGAAAGCTGAGCACCAGAGAATTGATGCCTTTGAACTGTGGTGTTGGAGAAGACTCTTGAGAGTCCCTTGGACTGCAAGGAGATCCAACCAGCCCATCCTAAAGATCAGTCCTGGGTGTTCACTGGAAGGACTGATGCTGAGGCTGAAACTCCAGTACTTTGGCCACCTCATGCGAAGAGTTGACTCATTGGAAAAGACCCTGATGTTGGGAAGGATGGAGGGCAGGAGGAGATGGGGACAACAGAGGATGAGATGGTTGGATGGCATCACCGATTCGATGGATATGGGTTTGGGTGTATTCCAGGAGTTGGTGATGGACAGGCAGGCCTGGCGTGCTGCGGTTCATGGCGTCACAGAGTCGGACATGACTGAGAGACTGAACTGAACTGATATGCTGCCAAGTAGCTTGCAATGTGGATGGAACAGGTTAATACATTATCAGTGATGATTGTACTAGTTTTAATTGTTTAACACAGTAGACACATGGTATTATAATTACATTTAATCATATTCCTTCAGGAGCTGCAAAGCAATGTTGCTTTGTGGCATTAACTGGCATTTTCTTCAACTCTGATATTCATATGTTATGGGCTGAAATATTTTCTCTCATGCTCTAGGTTATCTTTTCATTTTGCAATGGTTTCCTCTGGTATATAAAAGTTTTTAAGTTTAATTGGGTCTCATCTGCTTATTTTTGTTTTTATTTCTTTTGTTTCAGGAAACTAATTCAAAAAATATTTCTATAATTTATGTCAAAAAGTGTTATGACTATTTTCCTCCAGCAGTTTTACGGTTTCTGGGCTGACACTTAGGTCCTTAACTATTTTGAGTTTATTCTGTATGGTGTTAGAGAATATTCTAACATTCATTTCCACGTGGCTGTCAGTGTTTCTCGGCACCACTTATTGAGGAGGCAGTCTTTTCTGTATTGTACAGTCTTCTGACTCCTTTGTTCTAGATTAATTGGTCATATGTGTTTGGGGTTATTTCTGAGCTCTCTACTCTGCTCCATTGGTGTATGAGTCTGATTTTGTTCTAGTAATATGCTGTTTTGATTACTGTAGCACTGTAGTATGGTCTGAGGTCAGGGATTATGATTCCTCCAGCTCTGTTTTTCATTCTCAAGTCAGTTTTGGCTCTTTAGGGTGATTTGTGTTTCCATACAAATATTAAAGTTATTTGTTCTTGTTTCGAGAAAAAAAATTCTATTGGTATTTTGATAGGGACTGCTTTGAATCTGTAGTTTGCCTTCAGTAGTATGGCCATTTTAACAATATTAGCTCATCCAATTCAAGAATATGGTCTATCTCTCCATCTGTTTGTGTCATCTTTAATTTCTTTTATCACTGTCTTATATTTTTTCTGAATCTATATCCTCCATCTCCATAAGTAGTTTTACTCCTAAGTATTTTATTATTTTTGGTGCAATAGCAAATGATATTGTTTCTTTAATTTCTCTCTCTGATAGTTAAGAGTGTGTAAAAATGCAACATTTTCTGAAAATCAGTTTTATATCCTGCAGCTTTTCTGAATAAAGATGGATGTGTATTTTGGCATTTTGTGACTTGTTTTCAGGCTATCTTTCTAACTCTACCTCTTTCAGCCTCTCTCTCTATGGATAGGTGAATTTATTTAGTACTATGGTTGGGCTCCTTTCTCCTGTGTTTGTGTGAGTCTATTATAGAATTTTGGTTTGTGATGATCATGAACTTCATATCCATTAACCTATTGCAATATCATTTGCTTTAGGCTGATAGTCATTCAAATTCAAACACATTTTAAACTGTTTGCATTTGACTCCCTCATATTTTTTTATGTTTATTATGTCATATTTTACATTTTAGTGTTTATCACATAACTGCTCATGTCGTTAGAGTGGATTTTAAAATTCTTGTCTTTTAACCTTTGTGCTAACTGTTTAAAGTGGTTGACCCACTGCCTTTATTATGTATTTTCTGTTTTCAGTGAGATTTTTTGTTCTTTTTCAGTCACTAAGTCATGTCCTATTCTTTGCGACCCCATGGACTGCAACACACCAGGCTTCCCTGTCTTTCACTGTCTCCCGGAGTTTGGGCCAACTCATGTCCGTTGAGTCAGTGATGCCGTCCAACAATCTCATCCATTGCCACCCCCTTCTCCTCTTGCCCTCAATCTTTCCCAGAATCAGGGTATTTCTCAATGAATAAGCTCTTCACATCAGCTGGCCAAAGTATTGGAGATTCATTGTGCCTTAGGGTATTTTCTTATTTTTTGTTGCATGTTTCTTTTTTTCTCTTAAAGACCTTTTTAATGTTTCTTGTATGCTGGTTTATTGGTGATGTACTATTGGTTTTTGATTGTCTAAGAACTCATCTCTCTTTAAATCCTAAATGATGATTTTTCTGGGTAGAATATCCTCATTTTTTTTTCTTTCATCACTTTAGATATATCATGCTTCTTTCTTCTTATGTGAACATTTTCTGCTGAATAATCAGTTGGTAATATTATGAGAGTTTCATAATACTGTCAACTTGCTTATGACTCTGTTTTCCTCTTGCTTCCTTTTCAGTTATCTCTTAAATTTTTTGTCATTTTGATTATGATATGTACTTGTGTGGGTCTCTTTGTTTGAGACTTTGTCTGTGCCTTTTATATCTGGATGTCTGTTTCCTTCCTTGTTATGGAATTTTTCAGCCATTATTTTAGCAAATACATTTTCTGTCCCCTTTTCTCTTTTCTCTTTCTGAGAACTCTATAATGAGAATATGACTATGTTTGATTTGGTTCCAGAGTTCCCTTAACCAATCCTCATTTATTTTCTTTACTGTTCTCTTTACTTCTTGCATTATTTTCATTATTCTCTCTTGCAACTTACTTGTATATCCTTCTGCTTCTCCTATTCTGTTACTATTACCTTCTAGTGATATATATATATATATATACACACACACACACACACACATATATACATATATATATATATATATATATACACATACATACATATAAGCTGTTGTCGGGGAGAGGATCTAAGAAAACAGATTTTTTTTTTCATATTTTCTAGAACTTTGCTATAGTTCTCAGTGTGACCTTCATTTTTTTTTTTTTTCCATAGTCAAGTGAGCGTTTATCTTATTATTGCTTTTAACATCTTGTCAGGAAAGCTATCTGCTTTCTTAGATCCTCTTCCCCCACTCCCTGGGATTTTAGCTCATTGTTTAATTTGAAACATAGTCCTGTCTTCTCATTTTGCTTGACTTTCTCTGTGTGTTTCTATCCAATTAGATGTGAGTTACCCACCCCGTTTGAAGGGCTGTCCTTGTGCAGAGCCCCTGTGCAGTCCGCATTTGTGCACAGGTGCGCGGCCGGCTCTGCGGTGAGCACAGGCTGCGTGGCTTTCTGGGCTGTGCTGGCAGCCCCCGTCTCGGTGGGTGGTTGAGCTGGAGCCGAGTGCCAGCTGGAGCTCCCTCAGGCCCAGTAGTGGTCAGCATCCTCTCTGGGGTTAGCACTCAGGAGGCCCTGTGCTGAAGCAGAAGCCCTGAGGGTGCTGGGCTTTTCCCTGGCATGATACAGTGGCAGGCCTCTGGCTCGCTTGCCCGGGTGTGAGGGCTCGGGCCTGCGCTTCTAACCTGGCTGTGCTTTCTCCCAGACACAGCTGCACACGTGCCTGACGGCCGCGGTGGTTTCGGCCTTGGTACGCACAGTGCCTGAGCAGGCGGTGTGGAGGTAGGAGCACAGTCAGGACGGAGGGGCTTGCTGAGGCAGTCCTCCTGGGCGGGCCAGAGCCACCGGCGATTTTCAGTCGGCCACCTTCACCCTGGAAGTGGGAGCAAGCCAGTCCGGGTGTGTGCTGTGCAAGCGCAGAGCTGTTTCTGACGGCTCTCCAATAACCCCCTGACTGTCAAACCCGCGACGGGGACCCTCTCCCTGCGGTCCCTCCCCGGGCCTGGGGTGCTTAATACGGGGCTGGGACACCTCACTCCTTAGGGAAGATGCCTGAGCTTGCGATTTCTCTCATTTCTTCTGGGGTTCCTAGTGCGTATGTCGGTTAGGACTGGATCATTTGTCTTCACCGCCTATCAAATTCTGTGTCTTTTTACTTTGCAGCCTTAGTTGTAGAAGAGACATTCTGCTAGCTTTCATGTCATTCTTAATGAGAGTTTCTCTATATGTAGTTTTGATGTGTCTTTAGGGGGAGGTGAGTGCAGGGCCTTTTTACTCTGTATCTTGATCCCACAACCTCTCAAAGAATTCATACTATATTCTTAATGGTCAGCAGAACATACATTAAGTTAATTGCTATAGCATTAGCAAGTATTGCTAGATTTTTTTAAATATTGATTTTTTATTTGCCTAGTTCATATATTTGATACAATTCATCTTTAAATGTTCTTTAATGTCTCGTAATTTTCTGTATAGAGGCTTTGCAAAATTTTTACCTGATATCTAGAGGCCTGTGTACCTATGAATTAGACAATTAGGCATGTCACACATTAGTATTATTAATTCCTTTACAAAAGCTGAGGCTATGGGCAGTTGTTTGCTCTCAGTGCTTCCTGAGAAGTAGTTAGAAGGAGACTAGCAGTTTCAGTTCAGTTCAGTTCAGTTCAGTCGCTCAGTCATGTCCGACTCTTTGCAACCCCATGAATCACAGCACTCCAGGCCTCCCTGTCCATAACCAACTCCCGGAGTTCACTCAGACTCATGTCCATCCAGTCCATGATGCCATCCAGCCATCTCATTCTCTATCGTCCCCTTCTCCTCCTGCCCCCAATCCCTCCCAGCATCAGAGTCTTTTCCGATGAGTCAACTCTTCGCATGAGGTGGCCAAAGTACTGGAGTTTCAGCTTAGTTGCTTCATCAGTCCTTCCAAAGAAATCCCAGGGTTGATCCCCTTCAGAATGGACTGGTTGGATCTCCTTGCAGTCCAAGGGACTCTCAAGAGTCTTCTCCAACACCACAGTTCAAAAGCATCAATTCTTTGGTGCTCAGCCTTCTTCACAGTCCAACTCTCACATCCACACATGACTACTGGAAAAATCATAGAGTAAATGTTTTTTCAATGAATCCATGCAATTGGTATTCTACTCAGTCTCACAATTTTTTAAAAAGAGTATTTAAGAAAAGTGCTATTATTTTTGGAAAATTTTCTTTAAAAATCAAAGGAGATAAAAAGTAAAACAATAGAAATATTAAATAAGTGCAATGTCGTTGTTCAATGTTCTAAACTTAGCACCTAATTAATAAGAGAGAGATAACAAGAAGCTAAAGAATATTTGCTCTTTAAATTCAGTCTTTCTCAGGGAAATATTTCCAGCATTTAATTGGAATGATGTTTTCATTCTCAGAATCAGCATTTTCTCATACACATGCACACGAACACACACCCACACACATAAAAATTTTCCCCTTAACTTCTCACTTGGTTTTAATAATCTATTCTGGTTTTAAAGGTAACATAGTAACATATTATCACTATGTGTAAACAAAAAACAAACACAAAACTCACAATGTTTTATAATTTTCCAGCTAAGGAAGCAGAAATAAAATCTTAAAACCATGTTTTAAAGCATATTTTGCAAGATCTATTGTGACTTGAATATTTCCATGTTAAATCAATAATGTAGATTGACATATTTGAGATAAACAAACCTGTAGTGTGATTTTAAAATAACTTATATCACTATAGCTTATGATAAGTGTGTTATAAAGTGAGAAAAAAATGTTTTCTGCTATTTCCTCAAAATATCTTCACTATTTTATTGCGGGAATGTTGGTGGATGGCTCAATATAGAAAAATAGAATACGCTTTTAAAGTACTTTTTCTGTGTTTGCAGAATAAGACATTTATCATCCAGATCTAACAGAAGTTGAAAATAAGAACAATTAATTAAAGAAACATTTAATGAGCACTTTCTATGTTCTGGTACTATATCTGATACTGAATTATGTTAGATGCCAAAGTATGTTCATACCATTCCAGAAACATTAATTGTTAGTTGCTTAGTCATGTCCGACTCTTTGTGATCTCATGGACTATAGCCTGCCAGGCTCCTCTGTCCATGGAATTCTCCAGGCAAGAATACTCGAGTAGGTAAGCTTCCCTTCTCCAGGGGAGCTTCCTGACCCAGGGATTGAACCCAAATTTCCCATATTGTGGACAAATTCTCTACTATCTGAGATACAAGGGAAGTCCTGAGACGTTAATTAGGAAATGATAAAGGTTCATGGTAGTTTCTAAGAGAACTCTGAAAACAAAACAGAGAAAAACCCTGAGCATTCTAACAACAGTCCTTAATTGTTCATTGGGTTACTGAATTCTCAATAAACTACCTGCCCAAGTAAAATTATCTCTTTTTTAAAATTTGTGTTTCTATCTCTTAGAAATTTAAAATTGAAATCTGAATAAAGTCTGCAGTATTATACCAAAGTTAAATTTTTATTTTTGGCAAACATATCAATGCTATGTAAGATAACTTTGGGGAGAAGGAAGAAGGATGCACGAACCCTCCGCACCATCTTCTCAACGCTTCTGTGTTGCTGTTGTTCTTCAGTCGCTCCGGCATGTCCGACTCTTTGCCATCATGTGGACTGCAGCACGCCAGGCCTCCCTGTCTTCTCTCTCCCAGAGCTTGCTCAAACTCATGTCCATTGAGTTAGTATTTGGGTTCAACCATCTCATCCTCCTTCATCCCCTTCTCCTCCTGCCTTCAATCTTTCCCAGCATCGGGGTCTTTTCTAACGAGTCAGCTCTCTTCACTTCAGATGGCCAAGTATTAGAGCTTCAGCTTCAACATCAGTCCTTCCAATGAATGTTCAGTATTGATTTCCTTTAAAATTGACTGATTTGATCTCCTTGCTGTCCAAAGGACTCTCAAGAGTCTTCTCCAACACCACAGTTCAAAAGCATCATTCTCGGGGCTCAGCTTTCTTTATGATCCAACTCTCTCATCCATACGTGACTACTGGAAAAAACATAACTTTTACTATATGGGCATTTGTTGGCCAAGTAATGTCACTTTTTTAATTCACTGTCTGGATTGGTCATAGTTTTTCTTCCAAGGAGCAAGTGTCTTTTAATTTCATGGCTGGAGTTACCACCTCCAGTGATTTTGGAGCCCAAGAAAATAAAGTCTGTCACTATTTCCATTGTTTCCCCATATATTTGCCATGAAGTGATGGGACTGGATGCTATGATCTTTGTTTTTTGAATGTTGAATTTTAAGCCAGCTTTTTCACATTTCATTTTCACTTTCATCAAAAGGATCTTTAGTTCCTCCTTACTTTCTGCCATGAGCATGGTGTCACTTGTCAATATCTGAGGTTATCGATATTTCTCCCTGTAATCTTGATTCTAGCTTGTGCTTCACCCAGTTGGCATTTCTCATGATGTACTCTGCATATAAGTTAAATAAGCACGGTGACAACATACAGCCTTGACATACTCTTTTCCCACTGTTGAACCAGTCCAGTGTTCCATGTCTGGTTCTAACTGTTGCTTCTTGAACTGGACACAGGCTTCTCAGGAGGTAGGTATGATCGTCTGATATTCCCATGACTTGAAGAATTTTCCAGTTTGTTGTAATCCACACAGTTAAAGGGGTTAGCGTAGTCAATGAAGCAGAAGTAGATGTTTTTCTGGAACTCTCTTGCTTTTTCTATGACCCAGTGGACGTTGGCGTTTGATCCCTGTTCCTCTACCTTTTCTGAATCCAGCTTGAATATCTGGAAGTTCTTGGTCCATGTACAGTTGAAGCCTGGCTTGGAGAATTTTGAGTATTACTTTGTTAGCATGTGAAATGAGTGCAATTGTGCAGTAGTTTGAAATTCTTTGGCATTGCCTTTCTTTGGGTTGGAAAGAAAACTGACCTTTTCAAGTCCCGTGCCCATGATGAATTTTCCATATTTTCTGACATATTGAGTGCAGCACTTGAACAGCATCATCTTTTAGGATTTGAAATAGCTCAACTGGAATTCCACCATCTCCACTTTGTTGTGATGCTCCCTAAGGCCACTTGACTTTGCACTTCAAAATGTCTGGCTCTAGGTGAGTGGTCAGCCCATCGTGGTATCTGGTTCATTAAGATCTTTTTTGTATCATTCTTCTGTATATTCTTGCCACCTCTTCTTAATATCTTCCGCTTCTGTTAGGTCCATATCATTTCTGTCCTTTATTGTGCTTATCTTTGCATGAAATGTTCCCTTGGTATCTCTAATATTCTTGAAGAGATCTCTAGTCTATCCCATTCTATTATTTTCCTCTATTTCTTTGCATTGTTCACTTAGGAAGGCTTACTTATCTCTTCTTGCTATTTTTTTGGAACTCTGCTTTCAGATGGGTATATATTTTCTTTTCTCCTTTGCTTTCACTTCTCTTCTTTTCTCAACTATTTTAAAGCCTCCTTAGACAGCCATTTTGCCTTCTTGCATTTCTTTCTCTTGGGGATGTTTTTGATCGTCACTGCCTCTGGCATGAACCTCTGTCCATAGTTCTTCACGTACTCTGTCTGTCAGACCTAATCCCTTCATCCTATTTGTCACTTCTACTGCATAACCATAAGGGATTTGATTTAGATCATACCTGAATGACCTAGTGTTTTCTCCTACTTTCTGCAATTTAAGTCTGAATTTGACAATAAGGAATTCATGATCTGAGCCACAGTCAGCTCCCACTCTTGTTTTTGCTGACTGTATAGAGCTTTTTCATGTTCAATTGCAAAGAATATAATCAATCTATTTTGGTATTGACCATCTCGTGATGTCCATGTGTAGAGGCTTCTCTGTTGTTGTTGGAAGAGGCGTTTGCTATGACCAGTGTGTTCTCTTGGGGGAACTCTATTAGCCTTTGCCTGCTTCATTCTGTATTCCAAGGCCAAACTTGCCTGTGACTCCAGGTATCTCTTGACTTCCTATTTCTGCATTCCAGTCCCCTATGATGAAAAGGGCATCTCTCTCTCTTTTTATTTATTTATTTATTTTTGGTGTTAGTTCCACAATGTTTCTGCAGTCTAAAATTATTTTCTAATGGAACATTTTCTTCAAAGTGCATTAATATCAAATTGATGTGTTTGCAATGACCAGGTAAAATTTGAGTCTAGAGCAAACTCATGAAGACAATAAATATCTAAGTATAGGAGAGACTATAGAAATGGAATATATATTTGGATTTTCTCTTTATTTGGATCTATCACTTCTTCTTAATGTCTGTTGCATGCATCTTAAGTCACTTCAGTTATGTCTGACTCTTTCTGACCCTATGGACTGTAGCCCACCAGGCTCCTCTGTCCGTGGGATTCTCCAGGCAAGAACACTGGAGTGGGTTGCCATGCCCTCCTCCAGGGGATCTTCCCGACCCAGGGATTGAGCCCAGTCTCCTGTTGCTGCTGCATTGCAGGCAGATTCTTTACCTCTGAGCCACCTGTTAAGCCCTTTTTAATGCTTATTTTGGTTTTTGTTTTTAACTCTCTTCTTAAGAAACTTACTGTCTTTGTTTCATTGAACATGGCCCAATCATGGATGCTGAAGATCTAAATTTATATGACCTTCTAACTGAACATATATAAGTCACTGAGAAGTGATCTGGTTTATACAAACTGACTATGCCGAAGCCTTTGGCTGTGTGGATCAGAAAAAAAAAACATGGAAAATTCTGAAAGAGATGGGAATACCAGACCACCTGACCTTTCTCTTGAAAAACCTGTGTGCAGCTCAGGAAGCAACAGTTAGAACTGGACATAGAACAACAGACTGGTTCCAAATAGGAAAAGGAGTATGTCAAGGCTGTATATTGTCACCCTGCTTATTTAACTTCTATGCAGAATACATCATGAGAAATGCTGGGCTGGAGGAAGCAAAGCTGGAATCAATTGCTGGGAGAATTATCAATCACCTCAGATATGCAGATGACGCCACCCTTATGGCAGAAATCAAAGAAGAACTAAAGAGCCTTTTGATGAAAGTGAGAGAGGAAAGTGAAAAAGTTGGCTTAAAGCTCAATATTCAGAAAACTAAGATAATGGCATCCGGTCCCATCACTTCATGGGAAACAGATGGGGAAACAGTGGTTGACTTTATTTTGGAGGGCTCCAAAATCACTGCAGGTGGTGACTGAAGCCATGAAATTAAAAGACACTTGCTCCTTGGAAGGAAAGTTATGACCAATCTAGACAGCATATTAAAAAACAGAGACATTACTTTGCCAACAAAGGTCTGTATAGTCAAGGCTATGGTTTTTCCTGTAGTCATGTATGGATGTGAGAGTTGGACTGTGAAGAAAGCTGAGCGCTGAAGAATTGATGCCTTTGAACTGTGGTGTTGGAGAAGACTCTTGAGAGTCCCTTGGACTGCAAGGAGATTCAACCAGTCCATCCTAAAGGAGATCAGTCCTGCATATTCATTGGAAGAACTGATGCTGAAGCTGAAATTTCAATACTATGGCCACCTGATGCAAAGAGCTTACTCATTTGAAAAGACCCTGATGCTGGCAGGGATTGGGGCAGAAGGAGAAGAGGACGACAGAGGATGAGATGGTTCGATGGCATCACTGACTCAAGGGATATGGGTTTGGGTGAACTCGGGAGTTGGTGATGGACAGGGAGGCCTGGCATGCTGCAGTCATGGGGTTGCCAAGAGTCAGACAGGACTGAGTGACTGAACTGAATATCATAGAACGTTCATTAAGAAAATAGGTTAGGGAAATATTAGGAAAAAAGGGTCTATTGTAGCTATTATAAAATATGCCCTGAGTTCTTATATCAGTTATTCATTTTCTGAAGCCCTATTTGCAGTATCATTCGTTTTCTTTGGGTGATGTATGACATCAAGTGAAGTGTACCAAAAGAAAATAAAACACTTATTAAAATGTTAAGTGAGCTACACTAAGTACTAGTGATCAAAGTTTTTTCTTATCTTTGTTCTGTCATTGCCAAAAAAAAGTCACATTATGGGTAGATGTTACCACTTGACAAGAATGTCTATCAGTCTTCTTAGTATGTGATGCCTCATCAGTTCATCTACTAACTTGCTCACCTGGTCTGAGGAAAGCAGTCATTAACGTAAAACTTAAGTGGCTTCATGAGATGTTTTAGTAAAATTCTGTATTTCATGCTGCTTTCACTGATAAAATCCACCTGTTATTTCATTTTATGTATTTGGTATTTAACGATTCAAGCAGTTCGGCTGTTGAAAATTATTATTTTTGTTTATACTAAAATCCTAGATTAATAGAAAACATTGTCTACCTGACAAGAGAAAACATTTTAAAAGATAGTCCTTTGTCAATTAAATGTTTAAAAATCATTTGTTTTTTTAAAAACAAAACAAGTGTTCTATTTTTTCCAGTACTGGTGTCATTTCTTGTTTGTTAGTTTTTTGCTTTTAATATCAGGGTGGAGTTGAGTAAATTATTCTTTCCAGTTAATGGCAGAAGAATATTCTGCTTTAATGTATAACCTTGTTAATGCTTCGTTTTAGATCTTTTAGATTTCTTCCCTTTTATATCCAACCTCCACACCCATTTTTATCCTTCATCCAAACAAATTTCTAGTATATATAGTACATATTCTCAGTGTATTATTGAATACTTGAAAATCTAAGTACTTATGCTATTTCGTGCATGCAGTTTAAAACCATGTCAAATTTATTGTTGAGTCTGTTTTCCCTTAAGTCTTATGTTTTAAAAATCTAGAAAAGATGTCATGTGAACATGTAGCTTATTAGATTTCGGTGCTACTTCACAGCCCAATTTGTGCAAATGCAGGGCGTTATCAATTCTCATCGATTATCAAAGTTCTTCATCTTCACAACTCTCCAAGGGAAATATTTTCAGCTCACCTGTACCAAAAATTCAAGGTACAATATTTTTACAAAATACAAAATGAGCTAAAAAACATAACTGAACTTTGGCCAATTCATTATTTGAAACTAATGTAATCAATTCAAAAAAATTTAAAACGCACAAAAATAAAATTATAGGCCTAATTCAATTAGTTATTAAATTTGAATGTGAAAATTCAGTGTGAAATATTGGCTCACTGATTTAAATTGTGTGTTCCCAAATAATACGTATTGATCAAATGAATTATCTCAACAATGCAAGAAGGCTTAATATCAAATTTTAAATACATCATAACATCAATAGTCTAAAGGAGAGACATTATTTTTTAACTTATTGGATAAAGACAAATGGCAACCCACTCCGGTGTTCTTGCCTGGAAAACCCCAGGGACAGAGGAGCCTGGTGGGCTGTTGTCTATGGGGTTGCACAGTGCCGGACATGACTGAAGCAACTTAGCAGCAGCAGATAAAGTCAAAAGCATTGCCTAAGTTTAACAGTTCATTGTAACTAAGATAAAATTTAAAAAAAAAAAAGAAAGTATGAAAAATTGGCTAAGACCTACTGAATTACATCAGTGACGTTTCAATTTTAAAAAGAAAATATAGATGCATTAAGGAAAAGATAAGAATGATGCCTGCTCATAGTGATGCCTCACCATGAAAAAGTGAAAAACAAATTATTTAACAAATAAGACATATAAAAGATAAAATAGTTATATTTGCAAATAAAATAGCTCCATTAATGTTAATGGGAAACATTGGACAATGAACAGGTAGATATTAGATCTGAAAGCAGACTTCAGAAAATGTGTCAGTATAAAGTCATTCTATAAAAATCACTTGTACTAATTTACTTTGACATTGAGCCATTAGACAAGTGAACAGCTTCTGGGTTAGGGACATATTTGGAGAAACACTGCGTTGATTAAACCCTTCACAGTTACAGCAGGAACCATGGGTGTTAGAGGGGTAACATGGAAAACTGCACAAAAAAATCTATGGAAATATTTTAAATTGTTTAAAACACAAATAAATGGATAAACATATCATTTCAAGGAATGTGACAATTTGAAATTGTTGAGATGGCAGTTTAATTCAAAATGTTTTACAGGACTGTGTAATTTTCTATATTTCTCTGAAATTTTCAACAAAATGCTAAAATTTATTGAATTTTTATTGTTTTTTATTGATATTTATAGTCAAGTGATAGAGATATACATCAGTGAAACAAAGTAAAGAACTCAGAAATAGCCCCATACAATTGTGACCAACTGATTTTGACAAAGGTATTATTTATTAGGATTAAAATGTCATAGGAAGCAAAATTACTTCTAAAAGAAAGGTTATTTTTGAAGTTCTCCTTAGAGAAAAGAAATCCTTCCAAATTTTGACTTAGATAACGCTCTTTAATGGATTTTCACATAAAATTGAACATTTGGAACATTTCCAGTTACAATCTCTAATTCATTAAATGGAAAGGGAAGAATGTAAAATGTTTTATGTTTAATTTAAAGGTGAGGTATGGACAGTGACCACTTTCCTTGTAATATATAGATGTATCTCGTCCCTTTACTTTTATCATTTTAAAATAATTAGGCACAGTTATAACACATCATTCCAATTGCAGAATTTTTCTGATTCTGTTATATTCAGTTCAGCTCAGTACAGTAGCTCAGTCGTGTAGGACTCTTTGCGACCCCATGAATCGCAGCACGCCAGGCCTCTCTGTCCATCACCAGCTCCCGGAGTCACTCAGACTCATGTCCATCGAGTCCGTGATGCCATCCAGCCATCTCATCCTCTGTCATCCCCTTCTCCCCCTGCCCCCAATCCCTCCCAGCTTCAGAGTCTTTTCCAGTGAGTCAACTCTTCGCATGAGGTGGCCAAAGTACTGGAGTTTCAGCTTTATCATCATTGCCTCCAAAGATATCCCAGGGTTGATCTCCTTCAGAATGGACTGGTTGGATCTATTTGCCGTCCAACGGACTCTCAAGAGTCTTCTCCAACACCACAGTTCAAAAGCATCAATTCTTTGGTGCTCAGCCTTCTTTACAGTCCAACTCTCACATCCATACATGACCACAGGAAAAACCATAGCCTTGACTAGATGGACCTTAGTCGGCAAAGTAATGTCTCTGCTTTTGAATATACTATCTAGGTTGGTCATAACTTTTCTTCCAAGGAGTAATCGCCTTTTAATTTCATGGCTGCAATCACCATCTGCAGTGATTTGGAGCACAAAAAAATAAAGTCTGACACTATTTCCACTGTTTCCCCATCTATTTCCCATGAAGTGATGGGACCGGATGCCATGATTTTTGTTTTCTGAATGTTGAGCTTTAAGCCAACTTTTTTGCTCTCCTCTTTCACTTTCATCAAGAGGCTTTTTAGCTCCTCTTCACTTTCTGCCATAAGGGTGGTGTCATCTGCATATCTGAGGTTATTGATATTTCTCCTGGCAATCTTGATTCCAGCCTGTGTTTCTTCCAGTCAAGCGTTTCTCATGATGTACTCTGCATAGAAGTTAAATGAACAGGGTGACAATATACAGCCTTGACGTACTCCTTTTCCTATTTGGAACCAGTCTGTTGTTCCATGTCCAGTTCTAACTGTTGCTTCCTCACCTGCATACAGATTTCATAAGAGGCAGGTTAGGTGGTCTGGTATTCCCATCTCTTTCAGAATTTTCCACAGTTTGTGGTGATCCACAGAGTCAAAGGCTTTGGCATAGTCAATAAAGCAGAAATAGATGTTTTTCTGGAAGTCTCTTGCTTTTTCCATGATCCAGCAGATGTTGGCAATTTGATCTCTGGTTCCTCTGCCTTTTCTAAAACCAGCTTGAACATCGGGGAGTTTACGGTTCACGTATTGATGAAGTCTGGCTTGGAGAATTTTGAGCATTACTTTACTAGCATGTGAGATGAGTGTGGTCATTTGAGCATTCTTTGGCATTGCCTTTCTTTGGAATTGGAATGAAAACTGACCTTTTCCAGTCCTGTGGCCACTGCTGAGTTTTCCAAATTTGCTGGCATATTGAGTAGAGCACTTTCACAGCATCATCTTTCAGTATTTGAAACAGCTCAACTGGAATTCCATCACCTCCACTAGCTTTGTATGTAGTGATGCTTTCTAAGGCCCACTTGACTTCACTTTCTAAGATGTCTGGCTCTAGATGAGTGATCACATCATCATGATTATCTGGGTCGTGAAGATCATTTTTGTACAGTTCTTCCGTGTATCCTTGCCACCTCTTCTTAATATCTTCTGCTTCTGTTAGGTCCATACCGTTTCTGTCCTTTATCGAGCCCATCTTTGCATGAAATGTTCCCTTGGTATCTCTAATTTTCTTGAAGAGATCTCTAGTCTTTCCCATTCTGTTCTTTTCCTCTATTTCTTTGCATTGATCACTGAAGAAGGCTTTCCTATCTCTTCTTGCTATTCTTTGCATTCAGATGCTTATATCATTCCTTTTCTCCTTTGTTTTTTGCCTCTCTTCTTTTCACAGCTATTTGTAAGGCCTCCCCAGACAGCCATTTTGCTTTTTTGCATTTCTTTTCCATGGGGATGGTCTCGATCCCTGTCTCCGTACAATATCACGAACCTCATTCCATAGTTCATCAGGCACTCTATCTATCAGATCTAGGCCCTTAAATCTATTTCTCACTTCCACTGTATAATCATAAGGGGTTTGATTTAGGTCATACCTGAATGGTCTAGCGGTTTTCCCTACTTTCTTCAATTTGAGTCTGAATTTGGCAATAAGGAGTTCATGATCTGAACCACAGTCATCTCCTGGTCTTGTTTTTGTTGACTGTATAGAGCTTCTCCATCTTTGGCTGCAGAGAATATAATCAATCTGATTTCAGTGTTGACCATCTGGTGATGTCCATGTGTAGAGTCTTCTCTTGTGTTGTTGGAAGAGGGTGTTTGCTATGAGCAGTGCGTTTTCTTGGCAAAACTCTATTAGTCTTTGCCCTGCTTCATTCTGCATTCCAAGGCCAAATTTGCCTATTACTCCAGGTGTTTCTTGACTTCCTCCTTTTGCATTCCAGTCCCCTATAATGAAAAGGACATCTTTTTTTGGTGTTAGTTCTAAAAGGTCTTGTAGGTCTTCATAAAACCATTCAACTTCAGCTTCTTCAGTGTTACTGGTTGGGGCATAGACTTGGATAACTGTGATATTAAATGGTTTGCCTTGGAGACGAATAGAGATCATTCTGTCGTTTTTGCGATTGCATCCAAGTACTGCATTTCGGACTCTTTTGTTGACCATGATGGCTACTCCATTTCTTCTGAGGGATTCCTGCCCGCAGTAGTAGATCTAATGGTCATCTGAGTTAAATTCACCCATTCCAGTCCATTTTAGTTTGCTGATTCCTAGAATGTTGATGTTCAGTCTTGCCATCTCTTGTTTGACCACTTCCAATTTGCCTTGATTCATGGACCTGACATTCCAGGTTCCTATGCAATATTGTTCTTTATAGCATTGGATCTTGCTTCTATCACCAGTCACATCCACAACTGGGTATTGATTTTGCTTTGGCTCCATCCCTTCATTCTTTCTGCAGTTATTTCTCCACTGATCTCCAGTAGCATATTGGGCACCTACTGACCTGGGGAGTTCCTCTTTTGGTATCCTATCATTTTGCCTTTTCATACTGTTCATGGGGTTCTCAAGGCAAGAATACTGAAGTGGCTTGCCATTCCCTTCTCCAGTGGACCACGCTTTGTCAGACCTCTCCACCATGACCTGCCCATCTTGAGTTGCCACACAGGCATGGCTTGGTTTCATTGAGTTAGACAAGGCTGTGGTCCTAGTGTGATTAGATTGACTAGTTTTCTGTGAGTATGGTTTCAGTGTGTCTGCCCTCTGATGCCCTCTTGCAACACCTACCATCTTACTTGGGTTTTTCTTACCTTGCCATGGGGTATCTCTTCACGGCTGCTCCAGCAAAGCACAGCCGCTGCTCCTTACCTTGGATGAGGGGTATCTCCTCACCGCCGCCCTTCCTGACCTTCAACGTGGGATGGCTCCTCTAGGCCCTCCTGTGCCTGTGCAGCCACTGCTCCTGTGTTGCTCCTCCCGGCCACTGGCCCTGGCCTCAGGTGTGGGTGTCTCCTCCCAGCTGCCACTCTTGGCCTATGGCTTGGGGTGGCTCCTCAGGGTCACCACCCTTGGCCTCGGGTGCGAGGTGGCTTCTCCCAGCCGCCCCTGACCTCAGACGCGGGGTATCTCCTCCTGGCCGCCCCTGACTTTGGACGCGGGGTGTCTCCTCCCAGCCACCCCTGACCTCGGACGCGGGGTGTCTCCTCCCAGCCACCCCTGACCTCGGACGCCAGATAGCTGCTCTCCGCCGTTCCTGCGCTGTCGCAGCCTGGCTCTCTAGGCCACTGCCCCGACCTCGGACCTGGGCTAGCTCCTCTCAGCCGTGCTTAGTGCACCAGCTCTCGCAGCTGCCTTTACTCTATCAAAATCTTCTGGAATAATATATAAAATAATCATGTTCCATGTATCATATCTATATTCATCTAAAATACATAATTATGGAACACTGTTGATGCAATATACAAACAATAGTAATAAATATGAAAAATTAAGGACTGCTAGCTCCCCATCCAGTATTTATTTTTGTCTCTGAAATACTAATTTCCTTAAGAGCGTTACCCTGTTTTCTTCACTTACTATGTTTGAATGTAATGTATGAAAATTTCACTACAGTGCTATATGACTCTTTCATGCTCTCTGATTTTGCCTTGAATACCCCCAAGAGAATACTAAATTTATTCTGTAAAGAGTACTATACATGCGTCTATTATCATTAAATGTCATCAATGACAAAGCAAATATAAAATTCACTTTGAAGCCAAAATCTGATCATAGTACTTTCTTATTTAAAACATTATACTTATCTTTACAATGTATCAGTACAATTTTCTAAATTCCAGGACTTCCATAATCAAATTTCTACCCATCCTTGGACAAACTGATCTATAAATAAAAATTGGAAACCTCTAGTACAACAATTATTTTGGAATTATCATGGGAATACGGTTTGTAGAGGATCAGGAAGTAAAGTTTTCTTTGATAAAGTGTATTCAGACAAGAGAGATAAAGTGCATTCAGAGGAGAGATTAGACAATATTTGTGAAAGTTCCTCTCTCCCTACTCTTGTTATTGCCCAGTGACTAAGTCATGTCCGACTCTTTCAACCCCATGAGCTGCAACACGCCAGGCTTCCCTGTCCTTCACTGTCTCTCGGAGCTTGCTCAGACTCATGTCCGTTGAGTCAGTGATGCCATTCAACCATCTTATCCTCTGCCACCCCCTTCTTCTCTTGCCCTTAATCTTTCCCAACACCAGGGTCTTTCCCAATAAGTCTGGTCTTCACATCAGGTGGCCAAAGTATTGGCCAGCATCAGTCCTTCCAATGAACACCCAGGACTGGTCTCCTTTAGGATGGACTGGTTGGATCTCCTTGCAGTCCAAGGGACTCTCAAGAGTCTCCTCCAACACCACAGTTTGAAAGCATCACTTCTTTTGCACGTAGCCCTCTTTATGGTCCAACTCTGACATCCATACCTGACTACTAGAAAAACCATAGCTTTGACTTCACAGACCTTTGTCAGCAAAGTGGTCTCTGCTTCTTAATAAGTTGTCGAGCTTTCTCATAGCTTTTCCTTCCATTCCATGAACAGAGGATCCTGGCAAGCTACAGTCCATGGGGTTGCAAAGAGTCACACACAATTAAGTGGCTAACACTTTGACTTTCTTTTAAGGAGCAAGCATCTTTTAATTTCATGGCTGTGGTCAGAGTTTAATTCAAAATAAGATATACCATAGTTCCCCAAGGTATCCCTGACTATAAAATACTCTAACGCTTTTCAATCAACAGACTTTTCCTTACCTTTGAACCCAAAGAAGCTGTAATTAAAGTAACCCTATGGCTGCCATCATTCACCTGTGTACTGAGTATTGTGTGAAATATTTTCTTAAAGAATATGTCTGTTTCATACTGACCCAAACACTAACAAAGGCAGGCCCCTTGAAATCACATTTTATACATTAAAGTAGAAGCATTAAAAACTATTTTATGCATACATATAGGGAAAGTTTCACAAAACAAGGTCTGTATAACCCATATTTTGCTTCTGTTATGGCAGAGTCTAAATATGGCAGAGTCTAAAGAACATTTAAAACAAGCTGAAGTTGCCAATGTAAGATGGTTACATCAGGCTGATAGATGGCTGAAACTGACAAAACTGGAGAGATGAGTGGAGAGAGCAAAAGAATGTAAGGAAGGAGAGAGTTAAAAGTATATTCAGGTTCATGTAGCTATAGCATATGTAGGTGCTATGTCAGGTCTTAACAAGTTTTGTTCTAAAAATCAGTTTCTGAGTCTAATTGTTTTCTGATGCAGTCCCTTATCTTCTCATATTATTTTGAAGCAAAATGCAGCAAAAAGCATTGGCAACTTTGATAGAAAAATTTAAATAATTTGATTTAAAATTTTAACCCAGGATCTGATTTTTCCTTCAGCTTCCACAATGTGATGCGTGTGTCTGTGTTAGTTGCTCAAGCATGTCTGACTCTTTGAAACCCCATGGACTGTAGCCCACCAGGCTCCTCTGTCCATGGGATTCTCCAGGCAAGAATACTGGAGTGGGCTGCCATTTCCTTCTCCAGGGGATCTTCCTGACCCAGGGATCGAACCCAGGTCTCCTGCATTGCAGGCAGATTCTTTACAGTCTGAGCCACCAGGAAAGGCCCCCATAATGTGATACTCACTGAAATAATTAATGTCCTAAGTGTTGTCTTACTATTTGAACAAAACTCTGGAATCAGGAGAACGTAAGAAGTAACAATACAGTGATGTGGGTATCTTGAATACATGACTCATAGATTCAAATTTATTGCCTTACAGTCATACCTGCTTATATGCATTTTGTTGTCAACACATAAAGCAGAGATTTATTTTGAATCACAAATAGTAATAAATGGAATAACTATTATACTGCTTGGCAGTTAGCCCTCAATATGTAAGCAGCTCATAGACGTGATAGCAATTATTAATAGTGTCATACAGTCAAACATAATTTTAAATTCTCTGACTTTAAATTGTCAGCTCCCTGTATCTATACTCAGCATGAATAATAAAATTTTCTCTCCTTAGAGGAGTATTTTGAGAAAAACTTCAAAAGATAAATTTAGATTTCCAACAGGTATGGTTAATTAGCTCTGCTTCTTCTTGCCGTATAGCTTTAGAATCCCTGCACATAACATAATAGTTCACGGCTCACATATAATCCTTTTTTAAACCTACTCTTTATGATACTCCCTCACTCTCTGTGGCTACTGATTTGAGGATGTGTAGACAGAACATTCTAAAGAGAGTTACTGCTTGCTCTTCAGTTTCCCAGGTCCTCCCTGTGTGCTTTGAAGCAATATGAATGTGTTGCCCAAAGAATCATCGGTACTCTCCCTGTGTATTTTGGCAATACTGAGGGTTGTAGGTGGGGTGGAGACTGAATCACTCTAAGAACATGGCATTTCCACATAGTAAAGAATGAATAGAAGATTCAGATCACTATTGGTTGATCAAGTAAGAGGAGCAGGTGAAAACGATCCTGAATACCAGGCATCTGGATTTTGTTGGTGAATGGATGAGCAGGCGCATGCTGCATTAAAATGCACAGAGGGGGATGGAGTTTGGGCTCACCAAGAAAGTAAACCATGCTACATCCTTTTTTTTCCCTTTGGTTTGTTTGTTTTATTTCTTCTAAATTCCCATCATTCTGAGGCAAGATATGTTACAAAACAATCAATGGATTTAAAAGACTCAGAATCTATCTGCACATGCATCAGAATTCACACATGCATCAGTTTTGTGCACCACACATGCGTGGATTTTATGAGTTATCATCCAAACCGTGGGTCTGGTCTGCAGCACGCAGATTCGCCACTTGAGGTTGCATGTGCTGTCTCTGATCTGGACCATTTGGCTCATGAGTCTGCACTCAGCTGGTGCTGGCTAATGAAGGATTTGGCCTGGGAGGCTGTGGATCAGGGTTTCTCTCCATGCCGCCTCTCATCCTCCAGGAAGGTAACCTGGGCTTGAATATATGGCAGCAACAGGTCAGAAGCAGCGAGAGAAGACGGGCCCTGGTGAGCAATCGCGTTCCAGGGCTCTGCTTCTGTCCTGTCTGCTACTATACCTTTTACCAAAGCAAGACTTGAATTCAGTGAAAGATTCCACCTTTCAGTGAGAGGAAAGTAATTGCCAGTGTAGATATATAGAGGAGGATGCTTTGTGCCAATTTCATAATCTGTCATGAGAGAGTAGTAAAGAGAATAGAGAGAATTGTAGATACGGTTAAATTTGGGGGAAAATCAAATTTAATCTGCTGTCTTCCTCTAAATACTTGCATAAAACCCAAACTTTCTATCCATAAAAGTCAACATTATATAAATACGAATTGCTTCAGGTGTACTGAGGAGTCAGAATAGCCCTAGAAAATTTTCTCCACTCCCTTTATCAAAAGTTAAATCCTTTCTATCCTTAATTAGATAATGTTAAGAACATAAAATGAAATAGGAGTAAGTGGAAGAGACAGAGTGATATATCTTTAATATATCACTCAAAATTAATTAACATTTTTAGTGCAGCTACAAGAAAAACTGTAATAACTTGGCAAACTCCTTAGTATCATTAGGAAAAGGACATTATACTTGAAAGAGTATTATAGAAGCAATTTTGAAAACAGAAAATATAAGTTACCCAGACTCCTCATTTAGTGGAGGGACATAAAAAGAGGAAAAAAGACACTCATATAAGACACAAAAATTCCTTTGAACTATGTACCTGTTCTAATTTCATCTAAGCGAATACCTGCATGTGTATATGTATGGCTGAGTCCCTTCACTGAGTTCACCTGAGACGACTGCAACGTTGCTAATTGGCTGTGCCCTGATATAAAATGTTTCTGGTGTTAAAAAAGAAACAAATGAAAAAATTTTAAAAATAAATTTCGCGTTTTTCCTATTTTACTCATGGTACCAGGACACTGAAGCAGAGAGTTCATTTTACATTTAACCAAGTTGAAAGCAATGCTTGTGCTCTAGTCCAATTATGTAAATCAGAAATCCTGTATACAAAGCAGAAATAAGAAGTGTTTTCAAACCTGGAATATCTCCAACACATTAGAAATAGGTTGTATCATTTTTTTATTCAAAATAGTCTTCAAACTACTGAGATTAAAAGTAATTGAAAGTTTTAAGTTTGATTTTTGCAATAGGTTTAAGCACTTTTGTTGACTGAATAGTGTACACGACTCATTACAAATGTTTGTTTATTCTTAATTCTTCTAACTGCGTTGGACCTGTATGAACTAGACTTTGAAAACATCAACTGAGACAGTGACTCACAAATATCCATGCCGATAATATTGTTTTACCGAAATATTATCCTTTATTTCACTGGATTTGATGAAAACTTGTTTTGACATTATAAGACAATTTTCCTTTAGATAGAATTTTGGGAGAAAATTTATCTGACTGCTTTGCTACCAGAAGGGAATTATTTTTTCCCCTTGGAGGAAAAAAATACTCTAGAAGAATGAATAAAAAGCCCTGAAAATCACTGATATTTTATTAATAGTGACTTTAAGTCGCTTTGATTTATATATTGAGCTTATTCTTGGCAAGTTGGTTGGATTAAGGATATCTCTTTCTCTTTGGAGATAGCTACATTATTAAAATAAGTTGTCTATATAGCCTCAGAAGCAAAAATTACACACTGCGCGTGGTATACCTGACCCCGTTCCTGTTACAATGGGAAACACCAAGGCCTGCCGAGTGAAAGACTCGCAGAAGTCCTGTCCCTTATCGCACTCAGTGTGGGTCTACATGAGCTGCCAGTCTCAACAGCAGACCTGCTGCTATTCCGTATCTTAAATACCATGGCAAGTTTTCCAGTGTTTTGTTAAACACGTATTTCCCCAAACATAAGGCAATTCACCGATGGACTGGATGCTAAGTGGAAAATAATCTTACCGTTGTATATTTGAGGATCATTCTTTATTGCAAAATTTCTCTGTAAAAATGATTTAATGGCTGATATATATTCCTGAGATGGGAAAATTGCAGTCCAAATCTCAAAACCTTCATGTTTATTCTTCTCACTTACCTATGTAGTGTCTATATGGCCAAAATATTTATTTGAAAATAGCTTTTATTAAATTGAAAATACTAAATCTGTAATTATGAGGGAAACCCTTGTTGAAAATTGTAATGGCATTCGTTGAGTTCATGAACCCCACTGACTGCAGACATCAGTGTGACACGGTATTTCTTGTGTTTCCCAGGGGGCACTAGTGGATTGCAAACCCCCCTGCCGACGTGGGGCACACGAGGCACAGGCTCGATCCCTGTATCGGGAAGATCCCCTGGAGAAGGGCATGGCAACCCGCCTCGGTTCTCTTGAGAATCCCACGGACAGAGGAACCAGGCAGCTTACAGTCCGTAGGGTAGCAATGAGTCAAACAGACTGAAGCAACTTAACGTGCAAGCATGCAAGACTCTATTAAAATATCACTCTATGGTTTCCAGAAAAAAAGAAAATAAAACATGGTCTTTGCATTTGACTTAAAGTTCCCACCATGACTGAAAAAGTCTCAGGAATCATAAGTTTCCAAGATTTCCCTAGCACATAGCAGGTACTCAAACATATATTGCATTAGTGTATGGATAACCAATTGCTCATTTTTGGTGTCTATACATTTGAAATAATCAATAAAAATTGCTGCAACAAAACTAAAAATTGCATGTTCAGGCAAATTAAGAGAAATGTACATATAAATTAAATAATCAGATATCATATATTTGTTTTGACTCTAGAGAATCTAAAGTTTGACCAATCTTTGAATACACATATTTGATTATTTATACTAAATTTGGTATTTAATTAGGTATTGACTTTTAGTTTTTCTAAATGAGTGGTGTTATAAAATTATTGACTATTCATGAAATAAATATATAATTTTTTAAATTATCATGCATATATCCACATTGAGCCAACCTTACATTTTTTTTTAAAGGAAAGTGTTGTTTTGGGGACTTATTTTTATTACTGCATACTGACATAGACCTTTACATTTATTTAGTACTCTATTATGATTTTTTTTTCTCTTAGCTTGATGTGCATTAGACACAGTTTTTCAGAATATCTATGTTGACATTTTGGCAGTGATTTCTGCCTTAATTAGAAAAGAAATGAAAATCCTTAATAATATTGGAAAAACAACAGCTGTTACTGTTTACCTATACTTCCAACAGCAAGATTAGGAATCTCCACAGTTGTTAGATAAATGAAGTTTCAGTCCATTAAATATCCACTAATATTGCAATAATTTATATTAATATACAAACAAAAATTTAAACAGCTATTTTTCCTAATAAAATACTTTTTGTGTATATAAATAAATTTATACACAATATGATATTCTATATAAAGTATCTTACTAAGCAAATGTATTGTCCATAATAATCTCCATGAATTGGTGAAGATCATTTGGTGTTTATAATTCTTTTCATTCTATACCATTAAATATTAAAATGCCAGTCTTGAGATCAACATAACCACCTTTGAACCAATATGTAAGATGTTGGAATTTTGTTTCCTCAGCAGCCAAGCTGAGCCACATATACAGAAATTGGGTTCTGTATCTACAGCCTAAAAGTGATTACTAAGGATCAACTGAGATTTTTATTCCTTTTTCTTTTCAATCTCCCCTTAAAATATATGCCCTTCTACCGGGCCAAACATTTACCAGATCATTGCCTCCACAATAGATTATGATTTCCAGATTCTCATCAAGAAATAGACCCTTCCTTTTCCTTTCAAAACTTTTGTTTTTGTTCTCAGGCTTCGTGTCAAGCCCTGCATTCATTTTGGAAGACACTGAAATTAACAATTACTCTCCCTGTTTTCTCATTTCCATGAGCTCTTCCTTTCAAAATCACATATTCAAAGCCTCTTGGAGCTCCATGACAATGTAGAACCTTGTTATCACCCAGAGCTTCTTCCTCAGACAGGGTGAATTCAAGCACCCCACCGTGTATTCTGTTTTTGGTTAGTTTGCACAGCTGTCTCCATGATAAATGCTCTTTGTTCTTGTAGGATTCTCCAGTCTACTGACTTTTCTATATTTCTTATAATTCATCAACATTCTCTTTCATTTACCTCATCATCAGATTACAACTGCTATTATTTTAACAACACTCTTTCCATTTATCTAAAATTCTTTATTTATCTGCCATTGGTCCTATCACTTAAGCAGAATATAAATCTAGGAAAAAAAATATTTTCTGTCTTTATGCCTATAGCTAAGTACCTTAGCACAGTCCACAGCAGAGTAGACAGGCTCCACAGTTGATTCAAGACTGCCATCTTCAAATCACATCTTAAGTACTGATAAATATTCTTTTTTTGTTTTTTGATAAATATGCTTACAATTTTTTTCCTAGCTATCAGAATCCAATCCCGAGATATATTGACCTCCCACTTGAAAGAAAAATGAACTTTTTTTCAACTTCCTGCACCATGTACACAAACTTAACTATGTCTGCCCCCAGCTTATTTATATCCTGTGTAAGATAGTATAATTTCCCCCCTCCTTTACTCCCTTTAACAATATTTTACAAAAGTGAAAGTGAAGTCACTCAGTCGTGTCCAACTCTTTGCAACCCCGTGTACTGTAGCCCACCAGGCTCTTCTGTCCATGGGATTCTCCAGGCAAGAATACTGGAGTGGGTTGCCATTGACAATATTTTGCATTTCATCTCCTCTAGCCTTTTAAGCAAACTGAAATATCTATTTTCTTTATCTATTCCTATTCTTATTGTTCCATATATATTTCCCTTCAGCTGCTTCCAAATCTGTTAGATACTGTAGATACTACGGGCTCCTCTGATAGCTCAGTTGGTGAAGAATCGCCTAGCAATGCAGAAGACACCTGTTCCATTCCTGGGTTGATAAGGTCCCCTGGAAAAGGAATAGGCTTCCCACTCCAGTATTCTGGCCTAGAAAATTCAGTGGACTGTATAGTCCATGGGGTTGCAAAGAGTTGGTCATGACTGAGTGAAAAAAAGAAAAGTCAACTAAATCATTTCAAAAACGACGACTTCATTTTAGAATACACAGGCTTCATTCCCTCATCTCCCACTGGGTCTTCTGTTATGCCCAAGTCGCGAAATCTCCCAATGACCACCAGGGAGCCTATATCCGATGCAAAAGCAAGAGAGTTTTTATTACCAAGCTCGAGCTGGGGCTCCCACCAATACTGACGCAGCAGCTATAGGGAGGAGACCTGAGCTCTGGGTTACATTGCTTATATAGGGTATTCTTGTGTGAAAAATTCGAAAACCGGGAGTGTCCCGGTCTGATTGGTCACCTTCTGGTGAAGGGTTAGGTGTTGAGTTCTGATCGGTTCTCGTTTCCCAGGCTGGCCTCGGGGGCTGATTGGTTCCCACTTCCAGGGCTTGATTTGAATTTCCCGGGCTGGCCAAGGGTTCTCATTGGTTCGCAGGTGGTGGGGTGAGGTCAGGGGATTTCCAAAGGCTCTTTTCCCAGAACCTTACAAAATGGAGTAGCTTAGATTCTTCACTTCAAGACATTCTAAACACACTTCCACTCCCCTTTCTCTAACTAGACCACATGGCTAGCAAAGTCTTCCATCTAAGCGAATTTGGCATTTACTTAGCCTCTGAAAATGCTTCCTCATTGTTTTCCACCGAGTGTTTGTAACAGGCTTTTATGCTTGTTCTTGACAGAACCCCCCCTATCTTCAGCCTAAAGCTTTATTCCACATCCGTCTGCCTTTAGCATCCCGATTGGTGAAATTCTGTGTAGCATGTTGCGTCAGTCTTGTGACCCCTTTCCTTCTTAGCTCTCTGTGCACATTTTTCTCTTACTTCTTCCATCCATGGAAATGACGTCACATATTGGGATACGAAGATGGCTTTCACTTCAGCCTCAATTCTCTCCTGAGGTGTAGACTTTTACAATTAGCTTCTCAAGGAACATTTTAAAGAGGATGACTCCGGTTATCCATCAGCCCCAGAAAAATTAGTATTTCTTCTCAAACAGACAATTTTGCTTGTGTTTCCAGTCTTGTGAATGTCACTACTATCCAGCCAGCTACACAAGGCAAAGAGTAAGAAGTCACCCTCTTACCACTCTCCTCACCATCCTTCATTTCAGTCTCTGACAGTTTTACCTCTGATTTCCTTCTTTGTATTTTTTTCTTTTTTTGACATGACCTCTTTTTGAAAAGGCATCACTATTTTCCTACATAGATCAGATGACCTCTTATCCATGTTCCTACTTTAAAATTTATTTTCTTCATTCTTTCTGTTAAGAAGCATTCAGACTAACTTTGATATTGCAAATATGATTATGTTACCTATTTTAGGCATTCAGACGTTTCCAGGGGCTATAGATGACTGTAATATTTAAAATCACCTACAAGTTAAGCAGAATTTGAATGGTAATACCTCCCTGGTGTTTCAGAACATAAAGAATCCACCTGTAATGCAGGAAACCCAGGTTCGATCCCTGGGTCAGGAAAATCCCCTGGGGAAGAGTAACTACCCACTCCAGTATTCTTGCCTGGAGAATTCCATGCATAAGAGCCAGGCAGGCTACAGTCCTTGGGGTCACAAAGAGTTGGACATGACTGAGGGACAAACACTCATTTTTTATCACCTCTCTAGGGGTCGCTGGAGTTGGACACGACTGAGCATTGGACATGAATGAGCGAATTCACTTTCACTTTTCACTTTTCTGCACTGGAGAAGGAAATGGCAACCCACTCCAGTGTTCTTGCCTGGAGATTCCCAGGGTTGTGGGAGCCTGGTAGGCTGCCATCTGTGGGGTCGCACAGAGTCGGCCACGACTGAAGTGACTTAGCAGCAGCAGCAGCACTAGGGTTATTTTATACTGTCGAGCTTTTAAACAACCTATATAACCCATTCTGAATTATATTCTGGAGGAACTCTCAATATTATATTTGTCCTGACTGATATGTTTCCTAAACAAAGAGTATGTGTATTCTGAGAGTATTGCCAATGACTGAATCTTAGACTGGGATTGTGAAATGGAGAGACAAATAGCTGGAGTCACTACCTCCTTTCTTAACAAAACTCAGTTAATTGTCCTCTTTCCTTTTTAGAAAGCATGTGAGCCAAATGAGGTTTGGGGATCAGAAGACAATATCCAGAATATCTCCAGGGAAACTTGATTTTATATATTAGTAAATGTTTAACATGTATATATAATAGTTATACACAGGTGTATCATATTACATGTGTGTGTGTGTGTGTGTGTGTGTGCTAGTTGCTCAGTTCAGTCAGTTCAGTTCAGTCGCTCAGTCGTGTCCGACTCTTTGCGACCCCATGAATGGATGCCAGGCCTCTCTGTCCATCTCTGTCCAACTCTCAGAGTTCACTCAGACTCACATCCATCGAGTCCGTGATGCCATCGAGCCATCTCATCCTCTGTCGTCCGCTTCTCCTCCTAGCCCCAATCCCTTCTAGCATCAGAGTCTTTTCCAATGAGTCAACTCTTCGCATGAGGTGGCCAAAGTACTGAAGTTTCAGCTTCAGCATCATTGCTTCCAAAGAAATCCCAGGGTTGATCTCCTTCAGAATGGACTGGTTGGATCTCCTTGCAGTCCAAGGGACTCTCAAGAGTCTTCTCCAACACTACAGTTCAAAAGCATCAATTCTTTGGCACTCAGCCTTCTTCATAGTCCAACTCTCACATCCATACATGACCACTGGAAAAACCATAGCCTTGACTAGACGGACTTTAGTCGGCAAAGTAATGTCTCTGCTTTTGATTATACTATCTAGGTTGGTCATAACTTTTCTTCCAAGGAGTAAGCGTCTTTTAATTTCATGGCTGCAATCACCATCTGCAGTGATTTTGGAGCCCCCCAAAATAAAGTCTGACACTGTTTCCACTGTTTCCCCATCTATTTCCCATGAAGTGATGGGACCAGATGCCATGATCTTCATTTTCTGAATGTTGAGCTTTAAGCCAACTTTATCACTCTCCTCTTTCACTTTCATCAAGAGGCTTTTTAGAAGAGGCTCTTCACTTTCTGCCATAAGGGTGGTGTCATCTGCATATCTGAGGTGACTGATGTTTTTTCCGGCAATCTTGATTCCAGCTTGTGTTTCTTCCAGTCCAGCATTTCTCATGATGTACTCTGCATAGAAGTTGAATAAGCAGGGTGACAATATACAGCCCTGACGCACTCCTTTTCCTATTTGGAACCAGTCTGTTGTTCCATGTCCAGTTCTAACTGTTGCTTCCTGACCTGCATACAGATTTCTCAAGAGACAGGTCAGGTGGTCTGGTATTCCCATCTCTTTCAGAATTTTCCACAGTTTATTGTGACAGTCATGTTCAAATCTTTGTGATCCCATGGACTATAGCCCACAAGGCTCCTCTATCCATGGAATTCTCCAGGCAAGAGTATTGGAGTGTGTTGAGGTTCCCTTCTCCAATCATATCATGTACAGCATATCAATTTTTCCTGGGATATTAACATTGTTATCCTAACTGATTTGTTTAACAACGAAATCATGATACATGGAAATTTTTAAAGTTATACCTTAAGATGATATCTTATTGATGTAGAATATAATATAATTACCAGCTTTAGGCAGTAAAATACTAATTAGAGAAGCCAGAAGTTCTAATGATAAATTTAAGAAAATTGATGCTTCAAATATTGTATCTTACATTACTGTGTGAGATTATTTTTACTGAAATGAAATCATAAACTATATTTATAACATAACTTATTAATTAAACATAGAAAGCAAAATAAAGTCTTTTATTGAAACATCTAAATTTATGGTTTGAGCCTTTATTAAACTATGCTATGATGTGAGAAATGACTGGAAAATGTAGTTTTAATAGAAGGCAGTTTTCCATTTCCATGAGGTGTTGGAAACTACAGCAAGGAAGGTGACTCCGATAGACCTAAATCTGATCCTCAGGATTGTGCGCCCTGGCACTAATTTTTTGACTAATGCAGAATCTAGGTTAAATCCAGCTGTAAAATTATTTCATGCCACAGGTCCACAGCTAAATGTGGTTGAAAAGAATGTGTTAACTGCATGATTTTTAAACTCATGCCCACTAAGCTTAAATATGAGTGAGCTTCTGAAGCTGTGCAGAAATCCTTTAATCAGTCATACCTGTTTATTTTCTTTTCTCTGGGGAAAAAATATGGAAGTAATAGGCGAACTTACTCCACAAGCAGCATTTGTGACATACGCTCTCGCTTCCACTAACTGCTACATACGTGTGCTTGACTTCTATGTAAGACGAAGCCTTTGTGCATTAGAGACTATTTACTCTTGTCTGCTCAAGAACGTTACTCCCACAATCCTTCTCTGTCTCCTCTGCATTTTTCTTGAATCATTTATTTTCCACACTGGCACATTTACTTGCAAATTTGCAAATATACATTCAGCTTATGTCCAAAATGCAGCCGTTGCTCACCAGGACTATGACCTCCATGCTGGCACAGGTGCCATCATCGCTTATCGGATTGACCCCACACACCCTTTGCCTGTATCCCTCCTGCAGGCATCCTTAGTCTAATTTTAGAACAGCAGCCAGAATGATTCTTTTAAAATATAAGTCAGACCATGTTTAACCTTTTGGCCAAACCCTTTAATGCTTTCCTACCTCGTTCAACGTCAGTGACTGATACTGTCTTACATTATCTGTTTCCTTGTTAACTCTCTGAGTTCATATCCTATTGCTTATATTCTTCCCATATTTTTCCCCCAGAACCATTTAGCCTCTCTGGTGTTTCTGAAACATGCCGAGATGGCATGCACCCCATGGGTTTTTAATATGCTCTTTGCTCTGTCTATAACCCCCTTAGTTCACTTCCTTCCCTCCTTCAGGTCTTTACATATATGCTACTTTCTCAACAAGGTCTTGAATGCATTCTTCCTTAAAATTGCAACCTCTGCTCTCCAATATTCAATGCATTTTTCTCTGCTTAAACTTTCCCTTTAGCATTCAATGCCATCTTCTATACTCTGTATCTTATCTGTTTTTATACTCTTCATCTTCATTAACTGGAGTGCAAACTCTTAAAAAGCAGGGTTTTTTTCCCTTTTGTTCACTACTGAGTCCTCCATGCCTAAAATGATGCTTAGTACATTGGAAGTTTTCAATAAAGATAATTTAAATTAAGAAGTACATTTATTAATATTATTAATAAAGTATTAAATAAAATAAAGTATTACTTCATTGTCTAAAGTATCTAGTCAAGTTACACAGTCAGCCAAAATTCACATAGTCTTTAGTAGATCTCACCTTTTACATTCTCCCAAACTATAATAGGAAAATGTATTATTTACATCCTAATTCTGCATGAGTGAGTACTAAGCTGCTTCAGTCGTGTCTGACTCCTTTGCGACCCATGAACTATATATAGCCTGTCAGGCTCCTCTGTCCATGGGATTCTCCAGGCAAGGATACTGGAATGGGTTGCCATGCCCTCCTCCAGACATCTAGTACTGCCCAAAGTAAGAGCTACCCTGGAAGCTATAATTCTTGGCCATAGATATGACATTTGAACTTCAGGCTTCAACTATGAACTAACCAGGAATAGACTTCTTTAATCTTTCCTACAATGAGCTTTCTTATCTGCGGTCTCAGATGACAAACTAGACATGGAAATATTATGCTCGCCTTTTGTCTCTAGGCAAACTCCTTCAGGCCAGACTAAAACATACTGCTTGTGAAGGTAATACTCCTTTAGCTACAGCTGTATTTGTTTCGGAGATAATTAGTTTTCCATCTGGCGTTTAAGGAAGTATATTACATTTGCTTTAGGGAGAAAACAAAGAAACTCTCACACTTGTGTAACCAAGCACATTCTTCCAATGTGCATGGTGTAGAAATGACATACAGCACTTACTGTATGCTGCCTTAGCAGTTACAGTGATAAACGGGCAGACCAACTCTGTTTATATGCACTGAGATCTGGAAGAAAAATCTCAGTAAACAATTGCTGTAGTTGGCAACCTGCTTCATTGTGCAGTAATTTACTATGTTTATCAACTGGGTGATTCCCGAATTCAGTTTGAAAAGTAATTTAACATGCATGAATTTATAATGAATGACTTAAAGTGATAAGATGCTCACCTATTAAGGTGGAAATAAGAGCTCTAGGAAATTAAAAGCATAAATTCTAATCACATCTTTCAAGAATTATGTGCAGCATGGCTTGCAATGTCATTAAACCACACACATGTAAATACATCAGCAAATGTGCACAAAAAGACTGTGATACTCATGGTACTCTTGTTAAAAATAAAGCTGTTAATAATTGCTTATGGAAATGTATTAGGATAGAATAATAGCAATGTTATCAAAGTTACTGAGAGACCCTTCCTTGTGTGAGGAAAAGACCAGATAACAAAGACTTGTCAGTGTTGGCAGATGCGGTGTCAAATGTTGCAATTGGTTAAGCTTTCCTGCCCGCTGCATCATGTGCTATTTCAGTAACTCTCTACCAGGAGGAAGCCTTCCTATGTGTATCTTCAGTTCGACAGTCTCATAATAACTGGAGCAGTAAGTATGCAGTCTAAAATTGAACCTCGGTTGTTCCAGCCAATATTTCAAACCAATGTTCTTAGAAGTACCCAGTGGAGGCAAACAAGGAAGGATAACACATCCACAACCATGACTTCTGTTTGAATGATCATGGTACATTTCAGAATTGTGAGTTAGGAATATACACAAGAAACTTTCAACACAGGAGCTTTGTTTTTGATGTAGCTGAAAATTCACGTTTCAGTGCTAAATTGTGTAGCTAACAATGTTTTAAAGATTGTCACAAAAATACTAAAGTTGTGAAGCAAAGAGTATACACAAACATGGATTGTAGTGGTGATGAAATAACATAAGAAAAAGAGATCCTTGTGTCCATTGTTCATTCATTTAGAGATAATAGCTCTAGGATGTTCTATTAGGGTAAATCAAGCCCTCCACTACAAGTAGAATTTCATGAATTTTCTTCATTAAGTTATATTTCTAAGTGCAAGGGATAATCTAAAGGAAAGAGATTTTTAAATTATCTAATAATAAAATAAAGGCCTGTAGAAATTATTTTAACAGAAAATGATGTGAGACTTGGTACTGTCATATAAATACATTAATGCAATATTACCAGAACCATACTTTGGATGTCATGCCTTTCAAACAGTAAATAATCACCTAATTTATAATTTAAGACATATACTCAAAACTTTGAGAGCTCAGTGAGGGAGCGTTGTGTGTATTGGGGCAAATCTGTCCAAGGCTTTCACTTATTTCCCAAGTACTATTAAAAAATAACATTCACTCCACTCTGGTTGGCAGCTTTGATGTTTTCTAAAACTTCTGAACTTGAAAATATTGCCATGTGAAGTGAAAAAGCATACAGAAAATTAATTGCATGCATTTCTAAGTGGTTCACTTATTAAGTGCAAAATATGACAAGGTCAAAATCCTGCATAATATTGTATTATTAGAGAGTGAGCAGAAAATCAGACTTTAAATTTTTAATAGAAATTAACACATTGATTTAAATGAGGAAAGCAATTCACAATCTTAGCAAATATTCTCAAATTCTTTGAATTTAATTAGAAAGCATCCAGATTCATTCTGTCATTTAAAGATGATTTATCTTTATATCTAGTGAAATGAAACTACTGAAGTCTGGTTTCTCAAAACTTTGTCTCTTTCCTTTTTACTTTCATGAAGCTGGCAGACCATGTGCCATACATGAGGACAAACTGAGAAGAGCTGTAAAGTCTTAGTTCTGATTTCAAAAGTCTAATTAAAAGTTATCATAGATTTCACGAGGGGTAAGGAATGAGATTGCACCATGATGCTGTTTCACAGAAGGAAGGGAGTTCAACATGGCCGAGAGGTTGTCACATTTTCCACAATTGGATAGTTCCTCTTAAAATCAACACATAAAAAACAGAAGTCATCATTACTCTTCTCCCACTGCAATTAAATCCTTCTGCCTTGTCTGCTTTCCTTCTGTCTCAGAAATCATCATTCACTTGCTCAGGTGAGAAAAGCCTCCTATTTCTTCAGCTTATCATACATGATTCTCCTATCCAGATCATCTCATTTTTCCTCTGAGGCATCCACTGTTCGCTCCTCTTCATAGACACTACCTCCACATTTGTTGGACCATTGATTCCTCAGTGCGCTCACAAGCCCCTAGGGCAATACAGGAGCGGAATTCACCTGCTCCCCGCTAGATGTCCATCTTCCTCTGTTAGCAATCACGCCTAACGCTCCACCTTCCAACCTTGATGAATTATTTGCAGTTGTTCAAATTACTAGACTCTCTTGACTTTGGACTTTGATATCTGTTGTTCTGTCTCCATGAAAGATTCAGGTTTTCATCTTATTAAAACTTAGTCTTTGTGTATCGATAGCTTTTTCTAGGTAGCAGTTTTGTTATATCTCCCAAAGTGAGTCGGATTCATTTTGATAGCTTAAATATCATATCTCATATAATGTCTCATATTGCAGATATGTTTTCATTTATAGGGTTTTCTCTTTCTCTTAGATGTTAACTCTTTCACTGATTGAACTGAATTGAATGTTATTCTATTCCCTAGAATATTAAAAATTCTTAATACCTGTTACTAAACAATATAGCATAGTTTCATCCACTGATACTGGCTACCACTATGTACACTGCACCCAGTATTTTAAATCATAAGTCCTTACATGAAGGTTTGCATATAAGTTGGCATTATTTGCGTTCTGTCTATTACAGCCCATTGACTTTAAATTCTTTATTTTGCTATTTTACAGATAAGTAAGTGCCAGGGTCCTGCCCCGGTGGATCCAGGGTAATTCTAAGGGGAGATGGAGTAGGCAAGGAAAAAAACTTATTTATTTAGAAATATAAAAGAAATTAAGAGGAAATAGTATAGTAGGAAATTTAGTGGAGAAAAGAGGCTGAATAACTTGGTTTATGTGGAAAGCTAATAAAACTTCGAGACAAGAAGTTTGCACCATCTACGTTAGGCCACTGGCGTCCATTTGAATATCGGATGGTGCCCCGTCTTGGGCTCCCTCTCTTAAGGATCTTAGAAGCCAGGGCAAGTAAGTAGACATGGAGAGCCTCCACACCCTAGATGGGAATTCAGCCAGAAATTAGAGTAAAGAGAAGACACGGGGGAAACCAGTCCAGTGACTGGCCCAGCCTCTGTTGTCTAGAAAGGCCTTTTATACCTTTTTGGCTGGACATAGAGGTCAATGGGTAATACAAAATTATGCAGCATCAGCAGCCTTGACTCTTATCAAAACCAGGCTTTCTCTCTGCATACCTAATTGTATACACAAGTCTTAGGTGATTTATATTATCTTCTGGCCAGAGGGCCAATTAACATTTTATGGCCCTTTTCTGGTAAGGGTTTGTCAACCAGAAGACTTATTTGTGTTGTTCTTCCCAAAGTCTGGCGCCACTCTCAGAAAGCACTAAATAAAGTTACATTCTTACATAGCAAGGATACAACAATTTATAACAAGTAAAAGGAGTACAGTGATTTATAACAAAGAAAAGTAATTAACTCAAAAGTCTAGTGTTGCTAACATCAAAACTACTATATTCCTATTTCTATATCCCAATTACATTGATTAATATCCTCCAGGTGCCTAAAAGATAAAGAATATGGAGGCCTGGCAGCAGTCATTGAGTCAACAGTGAAAATCCATCACCAATATGATTTTTACCTCTTTAGAAAAGGCTCTGTATCTTTAAGATGCTTTAAGCTTTGTGGCTCTCGCGTTTGAGGGGCTGTAAACAATTCACAAGTTGTAAAAAGTCCGGGGGAATCTATTAGGCAAGTTAGAGAGCCATCAGAGGGGTTTGAGCTGAAACATTCCTTTCAAATGCAGAAGACTGAAGCCCTAACTTAACTTTTTCCAGAGTGTCAGAAGAGTGGAAAAGCACAGTACAATAAAATCAGGCTGACTCTGGTTTTTGGGGTACATGCTCAGGAAATTCCAGGGAGAACCCCTGAGGCCTGACTCGCCTTGCCCATCAGGCCTCTCCGCATGACCTTGTCATGGGTGGGATCTCCCGTGCTGGCTCCCGGCAAGTAAGAGTTTAGAGGGTGTGCATAATGAATAGAAAGACCTTTCAGGCTATTTTACTAAGAAATTTATTTTATCCTATCCCAGACCTCTTTACGTTCCCTCACTAATTTTGCTGAAGCATTTAGATGCTTAAGCAATTGAGTATTTTGAGCATAGTAAAATACATAGTTGTGTGAATGAATGAGAAAATTCAAGGCCTCTAAATTACGTTTTGCTCATATACCCTATCTTTAAAAGAGATAATTCTAAAAGGCATTTCAGAATTGCATCTTCTTACTATCTCATATATTAGCTACTTTAAAAATAAACATTGTTTCCAATATGAGTCAATTGACTTGCAAATAAAAATTTTACAAATTCAAAAATTTGTTTTCATGAGGAAGCTAATTGCTTAAATTTTGTTATGAATAATTGTGAATTATATGCAGGCATTGTTTAAAAGAAAACGCCATTCATTTCATCAAAACAAATTGGAAACCAGACACTATATAAGTATATAGAAATGTATTTACCATATTTTCATTTTGATATAATGTATGCATTTACCTTTATATTTTATGTGATCACATCTGCTTAAACACAGCATTTGTTTCTATTAATTTTTTCTATATAAATATTAATTTTACAGTGTTTCAAGTCTTCATTTGCATACTATAACTAAACCTATCATATGTAAAAATACAAGATAGTTAAAGTGTACAGAACTAGTAATCTCTGTGAAAAGGAATCACCACCTGACATTCAAGAATCTAATTAAAAATGTGTTAAGACATCTGAGTGACATAGTTCCTCCCTATATTTCTGTCTATGCTTATAAAATTTAAGGACGATGTCTAGTTGACAAAAATCACACAGCTTGACATTTAATTTAGAAAAGTAACTGGTAGGTGCCAAATATGATATGGAGATAACATGCTAAGTAGAAAGAAGCTAAACACAAATGGAAAAACAAAGCTGTATCAAAGTTATGCATTTTCTCTGTTGACCCTAAGAAATCATGTTTCTCAGTGTATTCTTTCCAGAAAGCACAGTCAAGTAATAAAATATTCTAATATTTGAATATTAGCATCATCAACACGATGGACATGAGTTTGAGTAGGCTCCAGGAATTGGTGATGGACAGGGAAGCCTGGCGTGCTGCAGTCCATAGGGTCGCAAAGCGTCAGACACAACTGAGCAACTGAACTGAACTGAATATTTGAATAAAAAGCACTATATAAGAGATGTTGTGCCACGTGAATAGTTTACTATAGATATGCTAATTTACCATGTAAATTTTTCAATTAGATTTTCAAAGAATGACTGAGAATTCAAAAAAAACTTCAAAATGTCTAGGACTTGAGATAATCTTCACTGAAGGTCTCCTGTTAAGGTTTCTCACCACAAAAAACAAACAAACAAACAAAAAATCCCTCACCACAATCACAAAGAGATACAAGGAAACTCTGGGAGGTGTTGGATCTGTATGTTACCTTGATTGTGAAGAGGTTTTCACAGGTGTTTGCATATTGCAGTTCTTTGTTCATTATGCTTCAATAATCTTTTTAAACTTAGCAGAAAAATGAAGTTCTTTGGAGATGCAGGTTTTCATGTTTGCTCAATAACTTTGAGTACTTGTTTTGGGAAAGCCACTGTGTTGACTCCTACAGGTGGTCTGTTCTAGCACTCATAAATATGCTTTAAAATTAACATTTTGATATATATTTTAAAGATACATTTGAACATGCACCTCAATTTTTCTTGTTTGCATCCCTTGAAAGGACCACATTATTACACTACATCACATGTAGCTAGCAAGACCAGAACCTACACCAAATTTACAACAAAACGGCCTGAGTGAGTCTGAAGGGAAATGCAGACAATATAGAAACAAGTTTCCACAAAGTCAGGGAAATGGGCTGCCTTAGACTGGTTGATAATTTCAAATATTACATGGATTTGGACTCTATAAATATATGATCCTGCATAATTCAGGAGTGCATGTTTTAGCACATAATTTGATGGGGAGGCACAGTCGTTGGCTTCAGAAAGTGGAGTCAATAGGAAAATATTTAGATTTCATTTTCTTGCTGCTGCTAAGTTGCTTCAGTCGTGTCCGACTCTGTGTGACCCCATAGACGGCAGCCCACCAGGCTCCCCCGTCCCTGGGATTCTCCAGGCAAGAACACTGGAGTGGGTTGCCATTTCCTTCTCCAATGTGTGAAAGTGAAAAGTGAAAGTGAAGTCGCTCAGTTGTGTCTGACTCTTCACAACCCCATGGACTGCAGCCTACCAGGCTCCTCCATCCATGGAATTGTCCAGGCAAGAGTACTGGAGTCTGTATACTCTTTACAAGGTGCTCTATTACTGCACTGCAACTTCACGTTTTAACTATGTGAATTCAGTGCATGAACCCTAGGAATCCAGTATAGTCTGTATTGGCAGTACTTCAAAAGTCTATCAAAGTGGAAGGTTATTTTTTTAGATAGCTTTAAAATTAAACTTTTTAAACCCTCACAATCAAACACAAATCAAAATTATAAATAGTACCTTTCTAAAATTACACTATCACTAAAACTCCCAAAGTAGAGTAAAACAATAAATCACAAAAGTTGAACAAACTCAATTTAAGAAAACATAATGGGAGTTGGAGAATATAGTAGTTGTAGGGGGTGGGCTCCTGGCTTGTCCTTCTTACAATGTGTACAACTGCAGTAAAGGGTTTATAGCAAGAGCGGCATTTATATATGTTTATCAAAACTGTTTTCTGTAAGAGTATAATACAGGAAAAGAAAAGACTCTTAAAAGAGAAATATGGAATGAATCATATATCCACTGGATGACAAAGAAAATAAAAAATGTTTAAGGAAACACAACTACATCAAATACTAACATGCACTACAATTAATCTGACAAACTGTACATGTCTAGTAATTTTTTCCAGACTTAGTGGTAAAAGATGTGAAACTTTTAATTCAATAGAACAGATCAATCTCTGTTTTGCCTGAGTTTCAAAAATTCCACTATGTTAGGAACAGCAAGCAGTCTTAAGTACTGCATCCATACATCATGGACTTTCTTGCAATAAAATGTTTTTGTGTTTTTAACTGATCATAAACTCACAATCAGGACAGGGAGAAATAACAACACTTTTCTTAAGTCCATGTTCTGAGTGGGGTTTTAGGTATAAAGAAGCAATGCTTGCCAAAGAGAAAAAGAATCTCTGTAAGCATTAAAGCTTTGACGATACAGAAGCTCTTTGTATATATCTCACTTCTTATTACCAGGTTACTTTATTTCAGATGACCTCCACTGTGGTCCAGAAATGTGAACTTTTAACAAGGCTCGTGACCTAACTCACTAATGACTGCTATCTGCATAGTCACTTGCACAATCCATGTTTTCATCTTGGCTTCAACACCAAGTCTTGTTATTCTGTGGTTGTATTTTTACAGCAGTATTGAATGACCTATAGAATGCCTCTCCCGCTTCTATCTGGAAGCTGGTATTAGAGCACAAGCAACAACAGACTTACTGACTACATTCCCCAGGCTTCTCCAGTAGGACTTAAACCCTTCAGTCAAGAAGGCCCTCTGACAGCACGTCTGGCCTGGGGAGATGGAGATACACTTGGCCTCTGACAGTCCTGACGATCAAGCAAGGCCCTCCGGACAACAGACGAAAGGAAGGCCACCCTAACTCTTCCCACGTCTGTCCTCTCCTTCTCAGGCCCATCAACACTCACCCTCTGCAGGCACACTCAATAACCTAAGCTAACAAAGGGAGTTCCCAAGAGAACTCCCCTGACAGTTACCTGCCTTACTTGCCTGTCATCGACTAGGCTCTCCGGGCAATATAAAGGCGACCTAATTCTTGCGACATAAGAACTTCCTCTTTGACTCAGAAGAGTGAGAGAGTATGTACAACAGAAGTGTAAAGCAATAAATTCTAATCAATGTTGCAAAAGAGGCAGTTATTATAGCACCAATCAGCTCAACCTAACTTCCAAAAACAGTTTTTAGGATAGGCTGGCGAACATTCAAAAACTGCCCATGTAAGTTCTTAGCTTACATTCTATTTAAAACATTTCTAGAGCAAGTAGGTACTTTTATAGACAAAAAACAGTATATCTGGATCGAAACCTAAATGTGGAATTGGGTCCACAGACACACTCTTAACCATTTTTCCAGAGAAATATTTTTAAACGGCTTTACCATGCAGAGCTATGGTTTTCCGGAAGGGTTGTAAATCAGTCTCTACAGATGAGCTAGTTTCCGCTGCAGTAGCTCGGTTAGGGGACGCTACAGTCAGCCTTGGGGGAGCTCTAGCATTTCGTGGTGGAGGAACCTTTCCACACAGGAAGCTGATCAAATCTTCTCTGCGAATAGTTCTTCTGTGCTTCTTAACCCAAGCCAACACGTCCTTATTGCGTCGCTGATAGCCAGCCTGAATTCCAATATCAAAACTTCTCCGATGAGTATCCACGCTTTCTTTGTAGAGGTTCCGGACGGCGGTGGCTGCGTTTTGGAAGGGAACCCACAGAGACAGTCCCGGCTGCTGACACACGCGGCCTTTGCATTTCCTTGGGAACTGCTTTTGCCCTTGCAGTTCCCTGTCTCTCTGGAATCTCCTCTTCCTCGTCCTCCTTCCTCAAGGCCCCTCTCAAATGGCCTTTGGGAGCAGAGAGCCCTCGACAGACCCGCCTCGTTAAAGTACCATCCTCTTCACTCTCCTGTTGCCTGGTTTTGTTTTTTCATAGCCTGAATCAGTATCTGAAATGACTTACGTATGTGTCTCTTTCCACTGAAAAGTAAGGAAGATTTTCTTGTTAGGAAGACCAATGCAGACAACAAACTGTCAGGATGTTCTTGTCTTTCTATTCCTTGACTCTTCACATTAACAATTTAATATCACCATCATGGCAATAGCATTTATTAATACATCACACAAATGTACAAGTTCTGCAAAAACATTTTGTGCTTTCCCTGGAGTCTATTGTTAAATTTTGCCAGCATACCATGGCTCATCCCCTTAATGGTTTTTGACTGCTACATACTGCATATATGCTTGCTTGTATGTGTACACTTATTTTTGCCTATTTTTGACATCTATGAAAATGATTACATTCTCCTGAGAATTGCTTATATCACTTCAAGACTGTCATTTAAAATGCATCTATGTATTTAAAATGCAGCTATGTTATTTTATGTAATTATATTATCTTATTCTGTGATGTTCTACTATATGTATATACTGATTAATTTTTCAGTTTTCCAGTTCATGATATTTGTGGTTTCCCATGTTTCACTACTGTTAATAATGCTGTGCTAATTTTTCTACATTTCTTGCTTTAAATCCAAAGTGTTTTCTCTTGCTTATATAGCTAGAAGTAGAATGACTCAATAGTTTTAAATTCTGAAATTAATGTTGATGTTTTTCCACATGGTTCTAACAACTTACATGTCTATTAGAAAAAAACTCTATTCATATTCTTCATATACTTTCTGCCATTTGATTACTATAATAGATTTTAATTCTGTACAGGTGTAGGGGTAGAAAGTCTCATTTTGATCTAAATTTGTATTTTTCTTGTTAATGTTTTGTGTGGATTTCTCTTCCTGTGTGTATGTGTGTGTGCTTTTTAAAAACCATGTGTATGTTATTTTCTATGAATTGTCAGATTGTCTCATTTGCCATTTTTCTATATATGCTTTATTTTTATTATTAATTGGCAGGTTATTTATATATTATTGATACTATGCCTTTGTTGGCAAAATGCAGCTGATATGAAGAAGTATGTATATACTGACTATATACAAATAATTTCCATTCTTATAGATTCATGTCTAGGCTTTACTGATTATTAATTATTTCAAATATTCATCTTAATATGTACAATTATCCTCTTCTAGTTTATAGATTTTCTTTCATCTATAAGTTTGGGTATATTTTCTTTGCTCCTCCAATCCTTCTCTTCTCTTCTTTCCCTTATTCCATCCATTTTTACTTTGTCTTTTCTATTTGATAAACACTTTTTTTCTGTCTAATTCTTTAGTATATTTTATTCTTGACTGTGTGTTATGCTCTTTGTATGATATCAAAATTTCCTTTCTATGCTTGTTGTTTCAAAAGTTTTATTGCCTCAGTCAATTTGTCCCGCGCTCCTTGGAAGAAAATCTATGACAAACCTAGACAGCATATTAAAAAGCAGAAACATTACTTTGCCAACAAAGGTCCGTAGAGTCAAAGCTATAGGTGAGCCATGTAGTTGAGCAAGCTCTGGGAGATGGTGAAGGACAGGGAGGCTTGGTGTGCTGCAGTCCATCCATTATAGTTTTTTAAAATTTCATTCAAGTTTTTTGCCAGATTTTTATCCATTAATTTGAAGTTTTGCTTACATTTTTAAGCAATCTATTTTATAAATATGTTTCTAATTTTTTCCTGATTTTATGTAGAAATACAGTCAATATATGTATACTTATTTTTTAATAACCACTTTGCTAAAGTTTCAAATTAGTTCTATAATATGTTACTAAATTTATTTGGATGGTCTGTGGAAACAATTATATCACCTACTAGTAATTACAGTTTTACGTTCTCTTTTTCCTTCTTTATATAACTTGTTATTAATGCTTGTTAAGTAATATCTGTGAAACTACACAACCTTGTCTGGAGGGAGTCATTTAGCAAGTATTGGTTTGATAGTTTGAAACAGTTCTATAATTTTACTGTGCATCAGAGCCACCTAGAGAGCCTTCTAAAATACATATTGCCGGAGCCTACTCCCGATGCTTATGATTTTGATATGTTGTTCTGCAGTGATGTTTTAGAGTTTACATTTCCCATTTCTGAATGTTGTTAATGCTTCTGACAAGTTTCCAGAAAATGCTAATGATTCTGTTCTCAGAGCAGGATTAGAGAACACGAGTTTTGAATACCCAGACTGGACACTCAAATGTATCTTTTAAAAATTTGATGACTTTGCTGAAGTAATTTCATACATCAGATACAGAGCTTTCTATTCCAGTAAATAAGGATAATATTTTTTACCTGATGAATTATTTAAATATTAACTATTGGAGCATTGAAAAATATTTATCCTAATATTTTGAGTACAATGTGTTGCTGTTGTTATCTATTAATACAGTGTATCCACAGACATTCAACAGATGGGCTAATTGGATTGCCCAGATATTTCTACAAAGTACCAGAAATTCTAAATTGAATTAAATACTATGATTTCTGATCAATGCATTCTAACCTGATGTCTGCTAAAACAAATCTCTTCAGTAAAGCTTTGGGGATAAATGAAAGAATTAACAACCTTTATTTGACAGAATCAATATGGAAGTGAAAGTGAAAGTGGCTCTGTCTTATCTGACTCTGTGACCCCAGGGACTAATGGAAACAGTGAGAGACTTTATTTTCTTGGGCTCCAAAATCACTGCAGATGGTGACTGCAGCCCTGAAATTAAAAGACGCTTGCTCCTTGGAAGAAAAGCTATCATCAACCTAGACAGAATATTAAGAAGCAGAGACATTACTTTGTCAGCAAAGGTCCATCTGGTCAAGGCTATGGTTTTTACAGTAGTCATGTATGGATGCGAGAGTTGGACTATAAAGAAAGCCGAGTGCTGAAGAATTGATGCTTTTGAACTGTGATGTTGGAGAAGACTCTTGAGAGACCCTTGGACTGCAAGGAGATCCAACCAGTCCATTCTGAAGGAGATCAGTCCTGAATATTCATTGGAAGGACTGATGCTGAAGCTGATGCTCCAATACTTTGGCCACCTGATGCAAAGAACTGACTTTTTAGAAAAGACCCTGATGCTATGAAAAATTGAAGGTAGGAGGAGAAGGGGACTACAAAGGGTGAGATGACTGGATAGCATCAGTGACTCGATGGACATGAATTTGAGCAAGCTCTGGGATTTGGTGATGGACAGGGAAGCCTGGCACACTGTAGTCCATGGTGTTGCAAAGTCGTTGGGACACAACTGAGTGACTGAACTGAACTGGACTGTACAGTCCATGGAATTCTCCAGGCCAAAATACTGGAGTGGGTAGTCTAGCCCTTCTTCAGGGGATCTTCCTGACTCAGGAATCAAACTATGGTCTCCTGCATTGCAGGCAGATTCTTTACCAGCTGAGCTACAAGGGAATCCCTATATGGCATATATTTTTTGTGAAATCATTTTTATTAAAGCCTAGAATAGCAATTACTTGGAAAAGAATCAGAGAATCGGAGAACTGGAAAGTGATCAACTTAAACACATGGTTCATAAATGGTTTTACAACAGGGTTATGTTATTGTTTTTCATCAATGCAAAAAATCCATTAAAAGCTCATTGAATATAGCCTACAGGTTGAACACAGGCTATTGCACATTTTCCAATAGAAATCACTAGTCTTAAAATCATATGAATCACCAGTTTTGCCTAATTTCACCCTTGAAATTGGAAACTATAATTGGCCAATTTATCACACATATCAAGAGAACCGATTGACTAAGACAAATAAATCTCACTCCATATTTCTTTCTAACAGAGATGGAAAGAGATTCATCTTTTATATAATCGAAGTCTGTGTATGGATAGAAAGACTAGAATCACTTTGTTGTCTTATGAAACTGGTCTAATTAAGTTTTGTGTCCTCTCACTTGAGGATAGAAGTTAATTTGTTGCTTGCTTATTCTGCCTACAAATATAGTAAATCATCAAGTTAGCAGAATACAAATGATTAGAAAATAGCAATTCTTTTTATTGGATAAAGAGAAACCAATAAGAACTTAACCAACATGCTGTGTGTTTCAAGAGTTATTAATTATAAAGATAATATAAATGACACAACTATTATGGTTTTGCATGGCTGTTAAAAATTTTACTTTAAATGGACTAGATCAAGCACAGTCCTACTCTGAGAATATTATTTGTCTCAAGAAGGAAGAACGGTCATCTGTAGTAACCCTAGTGTGAGCATCTTACCTGAAATAATTACTTAATCCTCCATCTTTAAAATTTCTTCTCAAGAACTCTTGCAATTAAGGGATACTAATACACATGGGCCTCCCTTGTGGCTCAGCTGGTAAAGAATCTGCTTGCAGTGCGGGAGGCCTGGGTTCTATCCCTGTGCTGTAAGATCTCCTGGATAAGGGAAAGGCTACCCACTTCAGTATTCTGACCTGGAGAATTCCATAGACTGCAGAGTTCATGGGGTCGCAAAGAGCTGGACACAACTGAGTGAATTTCACTCACTCACTCAATATACATGGCAATCCTAAGAAAAAATAGCATTTAATAAATGAGTCACAAAGTCTTAAAGACTTAAGTAGCTCCCTAGCATCACATTTGAGTAAATGGAAAGTTCATTAACTTTCCCAAATACTGGGCACTACGGCATCTCTACCAATAGGAGGGTCTTTGATCCATTGCTTTCCCCAAATGATATTATAAAAAATTAAAATAAAACCATAATATTTTTCAAAAGTTTGTTACATTACACAATTAGTTGAAACCCATAATTTAATGAGTTAACATATGAATAAAATTTTAATCAAATAGGCATTTAATAGTTTGTTAATGAATTAAACTTAAAAAAATAAAAAGTATTAGCCTAAAGTTGTAAAACTCCAGGAATTGGGACACAGCGCAGTGGGTCAGGAGATCTGGGTTTGATCTCTGGGTTGGGGAGATCCTTTGGAGAAGGACATGGCAACCTACTCCAGTATTCTTGCCTGGAGAATCTCATGGACCATGAAGCCTAGTGAGCTACAATCCATGGGAGGGCAAACAGTTGGACACGATTGAATGACTAACACACTGATACTTAGCATCAGTCTGACCTTTGGCATTTTGCTTAACTTTCCTCAAAGTAAAGTCACTCAACTATATGAGAGAAACAATGATACCTGGCAACTTAAGTCATGAGAATTTTGTGAGGGTCAAGTAAGATAATGGTATAAAAGTTGTTTGTTTCGTTCCATGTGACACACTACTGAAATGATGTATAAACATATGCAATGAAGCCTTATAATAGCATGACTTGCAATGCACTGTTTTAGTACCATGAATACCACTTCTCCAGCTGGGCAACTTCATAAACAATGCTACACTTGTTTACCAAGGACAGAATCAAATGTAAACATGGAAAGGAACTTTGACACTTCCAAATTTTTAATTGTTAAGTGAATGGCTTGTATTAATTCTGAATACCAAGGACATCTTATCTTTAATGAGTTACATTTGGGATATTGTTACATATATACACACACATATATGCATCCATATGCGTATATATGGATATATAATTTATATTTATTTTTTTAAGATGGTAAATGTTATATATGCTATAAATTATAAATATATATATGCACATGTATATATATATACATACATATATATATTTACATATATATATTTACATATATATATTTCCAAATATATTCTTTTACGTTGAAAAAGGACCATAATTTCAACTCAAACTATTTTTGAAAAGTTTGGCCCCCTTGATATTATTTTGTTATACCTTTTAGTTAAATAATTCACAGGCACTTTCTGTATAGAAATGCTGGGTCAGTTTTTCTTCCTTGGTTCTTGTCTTTTGGTAGCAAAGAGTTGAAATGACAGACCAGGAGAGCTCAATCAGGGAAGATTTATTAAACAAGCAGCAAATAGTACACTCTGTAGTTGGAAGATCAGACCCACCACTGCTGGAGTGGACCCACCCAGTTCTGGCTTTCATATTGTTAATCCTTTGTTCCCACCCTAGGCTGTCCCTGGAGCCTTATGGTTATGCCCCATGCAAATAGGGCAGAGCCTGAGACCAATCAGGGAAGGGGACATACTTTCCCACTGCCAGTCTTCACTCTAGTCCAGTTTCCCTTTTTTGCAGGGCTTTTACTTTTCTTTGTCTGCCCTCTGAATGTATTTATTTTTTAAGTTGCTACTTCCTCTAACTGCCATCTTTGATCCCTTTTTCCTTACTCTAACTGCCTAACAGAATAACAACAAGAGAAGTCATGCTAAGTAGCTAGTGAAACTTACCAGGAAATTTTTCTTTCCTCAATTTATGAATAATTATATTTTGGGAAAGTTAAAAAATGTATTCTCTTTTATTTCTGCCTCCCATCTTCCTCTTTTACTTAAGAGGTTACAATTAAATCTATATATGTCTAACCTGATGTCACATCTATATTTTGGACAGCAATTAAATTCTTGGCCAAAAAATAATCCTTGCTATTTGTATTTGGCCACTGAGAGACACAGAGACAGAGAAACAGGCAGAGAGGAGGAGAGAGGGAGAAAGAAAGGGTTTTTACAGTAAGAATATATATCTGTTTGTATTTGTTTTTACCTAACCACTACCTTTGCTAGGAACTTCCCCTCCTTAAAGAACACTAGTTATTCTTGTCTTTCTTCGGCCCATACATACCCAGAACTGTGACAGAATTATAGAAAAACAAAATGAATTAGAAAGATACCCTAAATATATATATATATATATATATATATATATATATATATATACTTATATATATATATATTATTTGAGAGGAGTTTGAGTAAACTCCGGGAGTTGGTGATGGACAGGGAGGCCTGGCGTGCTGTGAGTCATGGGGTCGCAAAGAATCGGACACGACTGAGCGACTGAACTGAACTGAACTGCATTAGGAATGAGAAGGTAGAATTTTTTTAGTCTATATTTTATTTTTAACGTGTGCCCTTGATCCAACTATTATTTTATTTTTAACCTTGAGTCATTAATTTGAATATAAAAAAAGTTGAGCAAGAAAGTTTTGGATAACATTTCATTTTTAAATGATCAGTGAAATTAGAAAATGAAACCTGTCTTATTAAAGGGCAAAAATACAAGGTAATGATTTTCATTTTGTTTACAAAATGAACAAAGTAGAACTTTGAATTATATTTGTCTCAGATTAGTTTGTTAAGGTCACATTTAGAATTAAATATGACATGCATATTAATAGCATTTATTTAGAAAAATCAACACTTTCCTATTTTTATATACTTACATTCAAAATAAAATTTATTGACTATGTTGATATTAATATTTCGTGCTCTTTAAAGCTTTGAAATGATATTTTACAATTGTTTTGTTTAGTGGCTAAGTCATGTCAGACTCCTTTGAAACCTCCTGGACTGTAACGGTCAGGCTCCTCTGTTCTTGGGATGTCCCGGGCAAGCATACATTTGCTGTTTCCTTTTCCAGGGCATCTTCCCAACTCAGGAATTACATGCATGTTTCTTGCATTGGCAGGCACATTGTTTACCACTGAGCCACCAGGGAAGCTGACATTTTATAATACCTGTCATATAACAATTAGTTGATAAGCAACATTTTTATAGATTGTATTGTATTTTAATACTTTGGAAGACTGATTATTTAAATAAATAATAAAATGAGTCTGTATTTTAAAAAAAGTATTTTTCATACAAATGACTGTTTTTCAAATTCAGTTATGTATGTATTACTTAAAAATTATAGCGGTTAAATATCTCACTTTAAAAATCTCAACTATGATATATACTTAGCTTCCTATGAGACTAAATCCTCTCAAGAGTCAATGCCTATAGACATCATCTAATTTCTATTTCCTTTTAGATATTAGCTCTGTATCTGTCTAATATGATGTTGATACCTAGAGAATGGGAACATTAGAAGCATCAGCTTCACTCTTTAAAGGGTACAGCCCTGTTCTAACCAGCCTGTATTGCATAGCACTTAGGGAAGAACAAGATCTTTCGCGATTCCAAGGCCTTCTAAACCAGGCATATCAGCATGGTTTTTTTGACAGAAGTAGACAGATGACAGCAGAAGCAACAGCTGCTGAAGCTAATGCACGAGTCTAAATGTGATAATGTCTGCAAATTTGACATCCCGGATTAGAATTTTTTGGATGAAAGGATGAGAGAAACAGGTTGATGACTCTTCACTGGCTTAAAGTCACCCACGGGATGGGAGTTTTGTGACTACACTGGCGATAAGGAAACTAGAGATGCTGATAAAGAAAGCAAACTCTTTTCATCTCTGCCCCTTCCTTTTTTCCCCTAGCTCTCTTCCTCACCTTTACCTGTTCCTTTCATTCTTCATGCTTCTTGATTAGTTTCCCCTGTTATTTCTTTCTCTTAGCATAGTTTATTTACTTATTATAATTGGAGGATAATTGCATTACAATATGGTGATGTTTTCTGTCGTCTTACATATTCCTTTTTCGTCTTTCCTTTTATTACTTTAAACATTGACTAACCTATGCCTTCTTTTATTTTATTTTTATTACTTCATTTATTTATTTATTTATTTATTTTAAGTCTATCAGAGAATAAAACAGAAAGCAAATTCTCACATTTGGGAGTTTATGTTATAGTGGAGGAAAGCAAACAATAAAAGTAAAAACATTAAATGACTGCATTATTCATTAGAAAGGATGAGTGATTTAAAAAATTAGGAAAAGGATCAGGTTTGCACATGGAAGTGGTGTGGAGGGTTGGAGAGGCAAGGTGTGTATATTGTAAAGAAGCATTTGAGTAGATGTATGAGGTAGCCTAGTCAGTTAGTCACGTGTACCTACACAGTGGCCTAAACAAAAGAAATGGCCAGTACTCTTCTTGCCTGGCAAATCCCGTGGACGGAGGAGCCTGGTGGGCTGCAGTCCATGGGGTCGCGAAGAGTCGGACACGACTGAGCAACTTCACTCTCACGTTTCACTTTCACGCACTGGAGAAGGAAACGGCAACCCACTCCAGAGTTCTTGCCTGGAGAATCCTAGGGACGGTGGAGCCTGGTGGGCTGCCTTCTATGGGGTCGCACAGAGTCGGACACAACTGAAGCAACTTAGCAGCAGCAGCAGCAGAGGTGATAATGAGGAAGTCATCCTCATTCTTGAGTGGCAAGAACACAAGAATGGGGAAGGATGACTGAAAGCTCTAAGCAGAGGTGGAGAGAGAACAGAAGTTAGGGAAACAAAGGATGAGGCAGATGACCTAGAACATTACAGACCATTGTAAGAACTTGTACTCAGAGAAACTGGGGTGTGTGTGTGTGTGTGTGTGTAAGTAGCTCTGAAGCCTTTTAGACAGAAAATTTGAAAGTATATCTGCTAAAACACAACTTCCTCACTTCCCACCCCCCACCGAAACTAAAATGCCTATCTTCCCAGGGTATTACTGAGGGCTTATAAACTGGGGGCAGTGAGCATCACAGTTCTTTAAAGGTACTGGGAAATTGTATATTTTTCCAGAAAACGTTCTTCTCTTTTGCTTTCCTGCCCATTTATGTCAGCAGACTATTGCTAAGGCAATGAGCCTGAAAACGGTGGAGGAAACATGGAGGAACACAGTTTTCAGAAGACATTATGTAGATTCATTTTAAATGAAATGAAATAAGAAATCATAGGTTGTTTTATCTGATGTGTTCCTCTCCCATATCTGCACATCTCTTTCCCACCAAAGTACTCTGACTTTTACATAGGTTTTACAAAGAACAGAAAAAGTTATTCTTAGACATTATGAGAAGCACATTTGAAGGGGTTAACAAATTTTTGCCTGATCATCAGTATGTTCTATCTGCTGGTAATTTTGCAACAAGTTTATTCCCCTTACTTGGGAAGGCAACTCAGACAAAAGAATATAGCAGGAAACCCTTAATTGCTTGTTCATTGCCTCTTATTTTTTATGTAGGCTTTTTTAGTCCTTATTTTGTTCTAAATATAAAGTATAACTGCTAAATATAAAGTATGCTAAATATAAAGTATAACTGCAAGATTATTTTAAGATCAAAAAGATAAGCTGCATCAAATAAAACCCACAGGAAAGCTGTAATCAAGCAGTCTGATATAGTACAGTCTAAATTGAGCTCTGTACTCTCTCTAGAGAATAAATAATTCATCAGTCTTTCTAGGTCACCATCTTTGTAAGATGTTATGAGTGGAGTAAGCATTGTCTTCATTAAAGGCCGATAGCTTAATTAAAAGATTATGAATAAAAATGACATTTTTTATTGTTCTATAATTTTTTAGAGTATATTGGTTAATGAGTGGTTATATCAAAAGCTACTTTTACAACAAAAAACTGTCTATAAATTAGCACATTTCTTATCTTTGCTAAGTGTCACTATTTTCACCTGTGAATTTTAAGTATAATATTAACAGTTAGGAAATATATTTGGTTTGGATAAATTTAAATTGTTGTACTTTTAAAGTTACGTGGATTGTATACATTAAAAAAAAAACTAAAATAGAAAAAAAATCATCATTTTAAATTCAGATATGGAAAATTGCATATGCATTTCGATACATAGAAACGCATTCTGTAATGGCATGATTTTTTTTCTTATATGTTTTTTAAAATCCAACTCATTATTTAAAAGTAATCAATTGAAGCATTATGGCCATATTTATTAGGGAAAGTTAGGGTCAAGTCTTACAGTATTTTCAAATTTCTTAAATTTTAAAGGTAACATAAGTAAATACCTATTTGCTATGCTAAGTCACTTCAGTCATGTCTGACTCTTTGCGACACTATGGACTGTACCCCACCAGGCTGCCCTGTCCATGGGATTATCCAGGCAATAATGCTGGAGTGGGTTGCCATCTCTTTCTCCAGGGAATCTTCCCAACAGAGGGATCAAACCTTCATCTCTTAAGTCTCCTGGAGTGGCAGGCGGGTTCTTTACCACTAGCGCCACCTGGGAAGCACAAAGTACATATTTACTAAGTAAGTAGTCAGACTACATTAAAGCCATTGACTGTGTGGATCACAACAAACTACGTAAAATCCTGAAAGAGATGGGAAAACCAGATGACCTGACCTGCCTCTTGAGAAATCTGTGTGAAGGTTAAGAAACAATAGTTAGAACTGGACATGGAACAACAGACTGGTTCAAAATTGGGAAAGGAGTAACGTCAAGGCTGTATATTGTCAACCTGTTTATTAACTTCTATGCAGAGTACATCATGCAAATATCAAGCTGGCTGTAATCAAGATTGCCGGGAGAAATACCAATAACCTCAGATATGCAGATGACACCACCCTTATGGCAGAAATCAAAGAGGACCTAAACAGCTTCATGATGGAGGTGAAAGAGCAGATTGAAAAAGCTGGCTAAAAACTCAACATTCAAAAAACTAAGATCATGGCATCTGGTCCCATCACTTCTTGTCAAATAGATGGGGAAACAATGCAAACAGTGAGAGACTTTATTTTGGGAGCTCCAAAATCACTGCAGATGGTGACTACAGCCATGAGATTAAAAAAGACACTTCCTCCTTGGAAGAAAAGCTATGACCAACCTAGACAGCATATTAAAAACCAGAGACATTACTTTGCCAACAAAGGTCCATGTTGTCAGAGCTATGGTTTTTCCAGTAGTCTTGTATGGATGTGAGAGTTGGACTATAAAGAAAGCTGAGTGCAGAAGCTTGATGCTTTTGAACTGTGGTGTTGGAGAAGACTCTTGAGAGTCTGTTGGACTGCAAGGAGATCCAACCAGTCCATCCTAAAGGAGATCAGTCCTGGGTGTTCATTGGAGGGACTGATGTTGAAGCTGAAACTCCAGTACTTGGGCCACCTGATGGGAAGAGCTGACTCATTCTAAAAGACTCTGATGCTGGGAGGGATTGGGGGCAGGAGGAGAAGGGGACGACAGAGGATGGGATGGCTGGGTGGCATCACCGACTCGATGGACATGAGTTAGAGCAAATGCTGGAGAGATAGTGAAGGACAGGGAAGCCTGCATGCTTCCATCCACAGGGTCGCAAAGAGTCAGGCGTGACAGTGGAGGATAGCAACACAGAGCACCAATGAGGGCTATGGCGCACGCCCTACACTTTTCGATTATATGCGCCCTTTAAGCTTTAGAGTTACTCTCTTACTGTGGTCTGCTTCAAGTGCTTTGCTATTATGTTATATAACATTTTATTTTTGGAAATCAAACTCTTTGCAATCTGACAGGAGCACCTTAAAACACAATGTTTACAACAAAATAAATAGAAGTTATTATTTTATTTATATGTGGAAAATGAGAAGCAGGTCTAAGCCACCTTTATTAAGTTACTTCACAGGAAATCTATGCTAATGAAGAGAATAACCAATTATCTTGACTTTTGCAATATCACACCTATCATTCTTCATGATCTTAGTAATATTGGTCTGCACTGAGTTTTTTCTTCAGTTACGTAGTACAGTTAGAGTTGAATTCTCTTTCTAGTCTAACTTGGCAATGCATGTTCTAGAAAGATATATGGTATAGTGAAAGAAGAAGATTTAGTAAGACAAGACATTTTTCCTCTGGACTTTTTGGTATATAAAAGGCTTATCTGTTTGACGTTTGCTACTTTTGATTTAGGCTTTTGTACTATTTTCTTTTCTTCCCATGCCATCTTTATCAAAGTGCTGAACTCCCAGCTGCCTCAGTGGTAAAGAATCCTCCTGCCAATGCAGGGGACACAGGGGGTGTGAGTTCAATCCCTGGGTCGGGAAGACACCTTGGAAGAGGAAGTGGCAACCCACTCCAGCATCCTTGATTGGAAAATCCCGTGGGCAGAGGAGACTGATGGGCTGCAGTCCACGGGGCTACAACGGGCGTCCCGCGTGACTGAGGGACTGAGCAGGAGCAGCGCAGATGGAGCGATGGCGTGCTCCATCCCGGAGAGAAGCCAGGAGGACGGCCAAGCTTCTGTGATTGTTATAGCCCCGCATTTTGAACATACTTTGTGATTCTACTCTTGCCCATAAGTACATTATCATTGCTAAATGTTTACAAGTTTCCTGAATGTCTCAGTTCCAAACTTGAGTTATGTCCAATGCATGGTGTAGCAGTAGGCACTTAAAAAGAAAAATAAGCTAAATGATGACTATTTGTTCACTTTTTCGTGGTATATGAGGATGATGATTTTATTTTAGCATAGAAAAGTATATACAATATACACAATACGACGTGTGTGTGGGACTTCCCTTGTGGCTCAGTGGTAAAGAATCCACCTGCAATGAAGGAGACATGGGTTCAATCCTTCCATCAGGAAGACCCTCCCTGGTGGAGGAAATGGCAAACAACTAAAGTGTTCTTGCCTGGAAAATCCCAGGGACACAGAAGTCTGGTAGGCTACAGTCCAGTGAGTCACAGAGAGTCAGATCTGACTGCCTGAGCACTCATGCCCACAAGCATGTGCAATGCAGACAGAAAATAAACCCAAACCAAGTCTTCATTTCAGCATGCTATAACTTAATCATTTACTGTAGCACATCAGTACAATTTAGAGAATGAAGCAATCTTTGCTGTTTAATAGGCCTAACTGCTTTATCAATGAAAGGAATATTGACTGTAGAGTAACTACACCATTTCAGTTTTGATTAGTTATAAAAATGTTAAAGACCTCTACTTTGATTAGCAGACAAGATGCTTTGCACACGTCCCCCCACCCAAAATATTTATAACATGTGGAAGAAGTATAAATGTTGGAAAATATTATCCAGCCAAGAAACAGAGGATAGAAATATAAAGATGAGTCAAGACAGAAAGTTGAACAGACTAGATATGGTTGACTACTTCGCAAGAATGGAAGTATAAAATTAGAGTTCAGGACTTAATAAGGTGGGCAAAAGAAAGGGGTGCCTCATAAAACACCCACAGTTTAGTTTGGGACCATAATAGGCAGTAACTAGAAATAAACACGAACAGAAAATCAACCATCACTTGTCTACTGAGAAGGAAAGTAAAGAGAAAGAACAACTAACTGCACCGTTGTATCTTAGTTTGACTCTTAGAGCAAGAAAATAGCTGTAGTGGAGGAAAAAAACAACCTGAAGAAATCTAAGTAAAATTTGTAATTTAGTTAACAGTAATTATACCATTGTTAAATTCTTAATGTGATAATCATATCATGGTTATTAAAGAGGCCATTATTTTTTCAACTTAGCCATATGGAATTCTTTATATTAGCATGACAATTACTTAACAAAATGTGATTTGTGTGTCTATGTGAATAGTAAGCTCAGTAAATCTAACAAAAACCAAGGCTATAACTGAGAAAAATTCGTAATAGCAAATGATTCCACCTTCCAAGAGAACATAATGTTTCTCTGTTTGAAGGTACCCATTTATGTTGTCTGGCAACATAAGACAAAGATATCTCCAGAGAAATTATTGAGATCTTCAAGGAACACAATAATAAATTATAGAAATATAGAAAGAAAAGCATAATGACAAAACTATTGGGAGTTATAACATACAAATATAATACAGAGAATCAACAAACAAGTTGGTGCTTTGAAAAGTATAACACATTTTATAAACTCTCAAGAAAACATAGCAATAAAATGAATAAGTACAAATAGTCAATGAAATAAACAGTGGATATCAATACAGAAACCAGAGATATTGAAAAAAGTGGAAAACAGTATTACCATATTCATACTATCACACATAAAAATGTGGAGAAAATGGACAAATTCCTAAAAATAAAAGTAACTATCCAGAACTGACATAAGGTGAAATTGAAATATTGAAGTTATCATATTGTTATTAAGTGAACCCAAGTATATAATAGAACTATCTTCAGTTAAATCCATGTTCAAATGACTTCACAGCATCTTAATTAGTGAAAATACAGCATCATGCTTAGAAAATATTTTGAAGAAAATAGAACAAGGAGGATTTATGGCCTGACTTATTTCACAAGAATATAAAAAACTTGATACTAAAGTATAAAAAGGACATCATGAGAAAGGGAAATTGTAACCTCTGATGAAGAGTCATTAGTTCAGTTCGGTTCAGTCGCTCAGTCGTGTCCGACTCTTTGTGACCCCATGGACTGCAGCACGCCAGGCTTCCCTGTTCATCACCAACTCCTGGAACCTACTCAAACTCATGTCCATCACGTCAGTGATGCCATCCAACCATCTCATCCTCTGTCGTCCCCTTCTCCTCCTGCCTTCAATCTTTCCCAGCATCAGGGTCTTTTCCAAAGAGTTCGTTTATTGCATCAGATGGCAAAAGTACTGGAGTTTCAGCTTCAGCATCAGTCCTTTCAATGAACACTTAGGACTGATTTCATTTAGGATGGACTGGTTGGATCTCCTTGCAGTCCAAGGGACTCTCAAGAGTCTTCTCCAACACAACAGTTCAAAAGCATCAGTTCTTTAACACTCAGATTTCTTTATAGTCCAAATCTCACATCTACAAGACTACTGGAAACACCATAGCTTTGACTACATGGACTTTTGTTGGTAAAGTACTGTCTCTGCTTTTTTATATGCTGTCTTGATTGGTCATAACTTTTCTTTCAAGGAGCAAATATCTTTTAATTTCATGGCTGCAGTCACCATCTGCAGTGATTTTGGAGCTCAAAAAAATAAAGTCTGTCACTGCTTTCACTGTTTCCCCATCTATTTCCCATGAGTGATGGGACCAGATGCCATGATCTTAGTTTTCTGAATGTTTAATTTTAAGCCAGCTTTTTCACTCTCCTCTTTCACTTTCACCAAGAGGCTTTTTAGTTCTTCTTTGCTCTCAGCCATAAGGGTGGTATCATCTGCATATCTGAAGTTATTGATATTTCTCCTGGCAATCTTGATTCCAGCCTGTGCTTCATCCAGCCCAGCTTTTCTCATGATGTACTCTGCATATAATTTAAATAAGCATGGTGACAATATACAGCCTTGACTTACTCCTTCCCTAATGTGGAACCAGTCTGTTGTTCCATGTCCAGTTCTGACTCTTGCTTCTTGACCTGCATACAGATTTGTCAGGAGGCAGGTCAGGTAGTCTGGTATTCCCATCTCTTTAAGAATTTTCCACAGTGTGTTGTGATCCACACCATCAAAGGCTCTTGTGTAGTCAGTAAAGCAGAAATAAATGTTTTTCTGAAACTCTCTTTCTTTTTCAATGATCCAGTGGATGTTGGCAATTTGATCTCTGGTTCCTCTACTTTTTCTCAATCCAGTTTGAACATCTGGAAGTTCATGGTTCACATATTGTTGAAGCTTGGCTTGGAAAATTTTGAGCATTACTTTGCTAGCATGAGAGATGAGTGCAATAACTAATCAAAGATTATAAATAAAATTTAAATAATATGAATACAGTATCCTAAAAGGACAAAATCTCCTCCTGTCATTGATAAAAATTTAATGATTAAAATGAAAATTTCTAAATCTGCTTATAACCACAAATACTTTTAGTATGAAATATCATACTTAAAATTAAAATATTACAAGTTTTTCTCTGGAAGCAAAGAATAAGGAATGTTATGTGTCCCTCTATCAATGCTATCTCACAGACCATATTCATTATAGTGCAACGGGACAGATTGAATTGTCTTTGAAGTACATTTGAAATGTATTTTTGAAAAAAAAAATATCTCCTACTACACATGGTCTTAGAGAACATCAAAACTAATCTTACAGTGTATTATATATGTCCCCTCCAGTTTAAATGATAGAAGTTTCCATAACTGATAGAATATGGTGAAAGTGATGTTTTATTAATCTCAAGATGAGATCATAAAAAAGGCATGAATCCTTTTTTATTTGCTTTGTGCATGCTCAAACTTAAAAAAAAAAATGGTTTCTAGAAATTTTCAGGAACCATAAGCTTCCTGTTTCATGTCACACAGAAAAGGGAAAATATTTCCAGGAAACAGTTCAAGAGTGATACAGTGTTTTGGTATGCCAAAATAATTTTGATGCATCTCACTTGCTTGGATTGAGCTTCTTTCATCAGTCACTCTCAACTAAGACATCTAGAGACTAATCCTGAACTTAGTACTGAGGTTTACTTGTCTCAAATTATATGAGCCTTGTAAGAGTGGTAAATAATTAAGAGAGTTAAAGAACAACAAAGAAAGCAAGGTAAACAGATGTGGAAAACAAAAATAACAAGTATCTTCATAAACTAGAGAGACTGTGTTCTCTGATATAAGTAAAACAATTTAATCTTCTATAAGCAATTAAAGCTTTGATAAAATTTAGACAAATCTATAAAATTTGAGTTTCCTAATTTTTGAAAAAGTTAATTTGTAGACGCATCAAGGTTATTCTTTGGCTTCTTTGCCACATTATCTATTTTTATATAGACATATATTTCATGATATAAGTGATTTTTTGAGAACATAGTTTACTAAACTAGTTTCATAATTTCACAGAATAAAAGTTATCAATACATAGTATTCCTTTGTTTTCATGGAATGTTTTGTGAATCTGTCTCCATGTCAATGCATAGGAATCTGCCATTAATTTTAAGAGATACATAGTTGTATATTTGCCTCAAGGACTAGAATTAGAGGCAGTATGTGATAAAGGAAAATACATGTTTAAAATACAGTTGGTAGTATTGTAGGGGAGGGAAGCAATAATGATCACCCCACATGACTTCTAAGATATTATTATTGATAGTAAATTTCCCAAACACAGGAATTGCCTATCAATGGCCTCAGCTGCAGATTTTTAGCAAAATCTCACATGAAACCTGCTTTGTGTTTCACATCAGCCAAGGTGCCTATTTCTTCTAGGAGAGAATAGTGGTTTTCCCTTCTGTTTTGTCTTTAAATATTGCAAAAGTACCTTTCATGAATGTGAATGAGAATCGTATCTATAGGAGTCTCTGCGAAGTATAATTAATTCCTGGATATTTAATTAAAAGTTGACAAGGTTAGTATGAGGATGAGTATCCACCCATCCCTCTGCTGATAGATTATTTGTTCTTTTTAATTAACAATATACTCAAAATATGCATTAATTTACATGCCATTAATTTAATTGGATCAAATGATACTACTTTTATGCTATGTATTTCACACAACAATGAGATTTAAAATGAGGAGGTTATTAAGTTTTGCTATATAATTAGTTATTAATTTTTTAACTACCTTCCTCTGGGAAAAGAAATCAGATAGCACTTATGAAAACTATTCACTAGAATACTATATGAACTTACAAGTTTTCCAACGGAAATACATTTAACTTTTAAAAGAAGTCTATATATAGTCCAAAGAATGATGTGTATGCTTTTATTATGCAATACTACATAGTTTAATATTCTGTTGTAATAAATTGACTCTTGCTAATCACTTTTTGTAGCCTTCATTTTTTTGCAACAAGTTGGGAATCTGTCCCTTCCTTTGATTATTGTGGTGAAAGTGAAAGTGTTAATCACTGTCTTATCTGACTCTTTCTGACCTTATAGACTGTAGCCGCCAGGCTCCTCGATCCATGGAATTCTCCAAACAAGACTACTGAAGTGGGTCGCCATTCCTTTCTCCAGGGGATCTTCCGACCCAGGGATTGAAGCCAGGTCTCCTGCATTATAGGCAAATTCTTTACCACCTGAGCCACCAGGGAAGATTGTTGAATATGCAGGTTATCACATTTCTTTTTACCATGGGCTCCTGGCGGCTCAGAGGTTAAAGCATCTGCCTCCAATGTGGGAGACCGGGGTTTGATCCCTGGGTCGGGAAGATCCCTTGGAGAAGGAAATGGTATCCACTCCAGTATTCTTGCCTAGAGAATCCCATGGACAGAGAAGCCTGGTAGGCTACAGTCCACAGGGTCGCAAAGAGTCAGACGCGACTGAGCGACTTCACTTTCACTTTCATTTTCCAAATCTAATAAACTATCTTATCTGCAAATTTCCTTCAAATTTCCTGCTTTACATTTCCCAGGAACCCCATCAATAAAAATTCTATATTCTAACAAAGCAAATGACATTCTGACTGCAAACAAGAAGAAAGTTAATAACAAGATATAGAGATATATTTTTCCTCTGGAACTCAGAGAACTGATCAGACAGACCAGGGAGTAGGCAGCTTGCCCTTTTTTTGCATCAGTTCAGTTCAGTCGCACAGTCGGGTCCGACTCTTAGCAACCCCATGAATCGCAGCACGCCAGGCCTCCCGGTCCATCACCAACTCCCCGGATTCGCTCAAACTCATGTCCATCGAGTCAGTGATGCCATCCAGCCATCTCATCCTCTGTCATCCCCTTCTCCTCCTGCCCCAATCCCTCCCAGCATCAGAGTCTTTTCCAATGAGTCAACTCTTCACATGAGGTGGCCAAAGTACTGGAGTTTCAGCTTTAGCATCATTCCTTCCAAACAATACTCAGGACTGGTCTCCTTTACAATGGACTGGTTGGACCTCCTTGCAGTCCAAGGGACTCTCAAGAGTCTTCTCCAACACCACAGTTCAAAAGCATCAATTCTTCAGTGCTCAGCTTTCTTCACAGTCCAACTCTCACAGCCATACATGACCAGTGGAAAAACCATAGCCTTGACTAGATGGACTTTTGTTGGCAAAGTGATGTCTCTGCTTTTGAATATGCTATCTAGGTTGGTCATAACTTTTCTTTCAAGGAGTAAGCGTCTTTTAATTTCATGGCTGCAGTCACTCTCTGCTGTGATTTTGGAGGCCCCCCAAAATAGAGTCTGACACTGTTTCCCCTGTTTCCCCATCTATTTCCCATGAAGTGATGGGACCGGATGCCATGATCTTCGTTTTCTGAATGTTGAGCTTTAAGTCAACTTTTTCACTCTCCTCTTTCATCAAGAGGCTTTTTAGTTCCTCTTCACTTTCTGCCACAGATGGTTTTAATAAGATGTAATGCTGACTTAGTAAAGAAAAACAAAACACACAAACTTTTCAACAGCTAGATTTTAAACTACTGAAAAGTTATGCAAGTCAAATCAAACTGTGGAAGTGTTTATTTTTTCAATTATATTATTTTTAGAGATGAATGTTTTGACACATCTCTCAAACTTTAAAATAGTACAGTCTAGCAAAAGGAGTGAAAGTGTATCCCTTAGGATAGTTGCTTTTATTATGTAAAATTGTAAAGTTATTCTGCCTCTAATTTGTAAAAACAATGACAACTTGGTAACAATATGAGATAGTTATGAAAATTCTATAAATTTTTAATTTGCATATTTTTACATTCATAGTTTACTCAAACCACCAGATAATAATATATAAATGGTACTGTTGACTGAGTATGAGATTCAGGCACAACAGACCTGGCTTTACCTTCTGTTTCTCCCATTTATGAGTTAGAGATTAATCATTTAATTTTAATAATCTTTTTTTTAATCATCACTGAAATGTGAATAATAATTCCTATGCATGGTGTTGTGAGGATAAAATTACATATTATTAGTAAAAAAAAAAAAACAGGTATAAGCTATAATAGACTAAGTCTTATTTACTCTTCCTTAAACATATTTTGGACCCTCCAGGTGGTTTAGTGGTAAAACAAACAAACAAAAAACCCACCTGTCAATGCAGGAGATGCTAAAGACAAGGGATTGATCCCTGGGCCAGGAAGATACCCTGGAGGAGGGCATGGAAACCCACTGCAGTATTCTTACCTTGAGAATCCTCAGACAGATGAGCCTTGAGGGTTAAGTCTATAGGGTTGCAAGGCGCCAGCCATGACTGAGCAACTGGGCATTCATGCATGAACCAACATGTTTGGTAAAATTCATACTATACTTATTGTATAGTAAAATTCTCAACTCAGAAAAATAACTTTTATTTTTTTAATTTATTTTTAATTTAAATTTATTTATTTTAATTGGAGGCTAATTAGTTTACAATATTGTACTGGTTTTGCCATACATCAACATGAATGCTATGATGGCTCAAAGGTAAAGAATCCACCCGCAATGCAGGAGACTCAGGAGATGTGAGTTCGATCCATGGGTCAGGAAGATCCCCTGGTAGAGCAAATGACAACCCACTCCAGTATTCTTGCCGGGAAAATCCCATGGACAGAGAAGGCAGGCTGCAGTCCATGAAGTCCCCAAGAGTCGGACTTAACTGAGCTACTGAACACACACACATCCCACAAGTGAAAACATGATTTATTTTTAAGCGGAGATAATTGCTTTCCCATATTGTGTTCATTTTTGCCATACACCAACATTAATCAGCCATAGGTATACATATGTCCCCTCCTTCTAAAACCTCCCTCCCACCCCATCCATCCCCTCTAGGTTGTCACAGAACACCAGGTTTGAGCTCTCTGAGTCATACAGCAAATTCCCTCTGGCTTCTTATATATGGTAGTGTATATGTTTCAATGTTACTCTCTCAATCCATCCCTCCCACTTTTTCTCCCACTGGGTCAATACGTCTGTTCTCTGTGTCTGTTTCTCCAATGTTGTCCTGCAAATAAGTTCATCAGTATCATCCTTCTAGATTCCATATATATGCATTAATAGTATTTTTTTTTTACTTTTTCTGACTTACTTCAGTCTGTTTAATAGGCTCTAACTTCATCCGTCATATTAGAACTGACTCAAATGTGTCCCTTTTTATGACTGAGTTATATACTTCTTTATCCATTCAGGATGGTCATCTAGGTTGCTTCTATGTCCTGTCTATTGCAAATAGTGCTGCAGTGAGCTTTGGAGCACACTAATTGTTTTCTTTTATAGTTTCTTCAGCAGGAAACAGGAGGGTTGATTCCTGCAGGTCCATTTTTATTCCTCAAGAATGCTTTGGCTATTGGAGCCTTTTGCATTTCATTACAAACTGTGAAAATTTTTGTTCTAGTTCTGTGAAAAATACCATTGTTAATTCAGTAGGGATTGCATTGAATATGTAGATTGCTTTGGGTACTATAGTAATTTTCACAATATTGATTCTTCCAATCGAAGAACATGGTATATCTCTCCATCTGTTTATGTCATCTTTGATTTGTTTCATCAGTGTCTTATAGTTCTCTGCACACAGATTTTTTGTCTCTTTAGGTAGGTTTATTCATAGGTATTTTATCCCCCCCCCTTTTTTTTTGCTATGGTGAATGGAATTGTTTCCTTAATTTCTCTTTCTAGTTTTTCATTGTTCATGTGTAGGAATGCAAAGAATTTCTGTGTATTAATATTATATCCCTTGACTTTACTACATTCATCAGTTAGCTATAGCAATTTCTGCTGGCATCTTTAGGATTTTCTATGTACTGTATCATGTCATCTGCTAGGAGTAAGATTTTTACTTTTTTTCCAATATAGAGTCCTTTGATTTCTTTTTCTTCTTTAATTGTTATGGCTAAGACTTACAAAACTATGCTGAATAATAGTTGTGAGAGTTGGCACCCTTGTCTTCTTCCTGTGAATTTTAATAGATTAAAAGTAGGTTTAGGGCAAAAAAAGTAATCTTGAAAAAGTAAGAAAGAAGACATATGCCATCATGGAAAATAACAGAACAGAGATATCACTTATATCACTGTTGCAATCATTAATATGGAAAAAAACCTGTAAGAATTAACGTTTTGAAAATCTGGAACCTTATTACTTACTTATAGCAACCAAGAGAAGTACTTGATGAAGGGAGAGGCTGCTGAACTTTGGTGAGAGAGCAGAGTGCCTATCTTTATCCCCTTTATACCTGTTTGCTATGGCAAAGATGAAACCTTACATTCCTAGAGCATGTGGCTGCCATTAGGGTAGACAGCAAGAATTTTGGCCTCCAATTATTTGTATTTGTGTGTTTTGATTAGTCTAGTGGTTCCCTGAGAGACTGATACAGATAGTTACATTTTACTCATTTTCCTAGGTATGATTTTCCCAACAGCATCTATTGGAAGCAACTTTTTTTTTTTGTTTTTGATCTAGAAATTTAAGGAAATCTATATCTGGCCATAGGCTGACCACACACACACAAAAAAAACACAAATTTTGCCAATATAGTTTAGACTAACTACTTTTAAAATGGATGAAGGCAAGACTCAATAAGAAACAAAGGTGGTACCTCAGAGAAAGGAAAATCTGATTTCCAGAGCTACATTGTAATGTATAAAATGTTTCATTCTCAACAACAAAAAGAAATGACAATGAAGTGGAAAAGTATAGCTCATTCTCAGGAGAAAAATAATTTTAAAAAGCTATCTATCATGAGAAAGCCTGGACAGTGGGATTACTAAAGATGTTAAGTCAACTGCTTTAGCAAACTAAAGGAAACCATAAGTGAAGAACTAAGGTGTATCAGAATAATAGTGTATGAAGAAATAGGCAATGTAAAATTATAAAAGACATAGAAATGATACAAATCAACTGCAGATTTGACTAGACAGAAGAATCACAAAACTTAAGGCAATTAAAACTATCCAGTTTAAGAAATAGAAAGAAAAAAAAATATGAAGAGAAATGGAAAGAACCTGAGGGACCTGAAAGACATTACCAAGCTCACCAACATGAGGAAACAAAGGAGAAAAGAGAGAAAGAAAAGGAGCAAAAAAAAAAAAAAAGAAAAGAAAAAAGAGTTGAAGTTGTTATGACCAAAAACTTCTGAAATTAGATAAATTTGATAAAATACATAAATCTACAAACCCAAGAAGCCCAGTAAACTCAAGAAGATAACCTGAAAGAAGTATAGACTGAGCTACATTATAAACAAATTTTCAAAGGTCAAAGCAGAAAAATAAAGAAGTCATCTTGAAGAAGCAAGAAAGAAGCCATATGCCACGTGCAAGAGTCCTTAATAAGAATGAGAACTTTTTTCTCACCACAAAACATAGAAGCCAGAAAGAAGTGATAAGACTCACTTTAAAAGCTGAAAGAAGAAAAAAAAGTCTGTCAACTAAGAATTCTGTATCTGGCAACACTAGTCTTCAAGAGAAGCTTGATATTCTCAGATAAACAAAAGTTAATAGAGTTTATTACTAACAGAACTTCCCTACAGGAAATGCTAAACGAAATCCTTCAAACTGAAGTGAAATGACACTACATAGTAATCCAAAGCATATGAAGAATTGAATACTACTGTGAAATTATTACATAGCAAATATAAATAATTGTTATAACTTTATCTTTAGCTCATTTTTTATATGATTTAAAAGGCAAATGAATGAAACAAAAATTACAAGTCTTATGTTAATTGGCACAATATACAAAGATATAATCTCTGATAATACCAACATAAAGCATGGAGAAGGGAGAGCTATAAAGGCAGAATTCTTGTATAGTGCTGAAGCCAAATTGGTATTTCTGCAACTAAGTTATTGAATATGGATTGGTTTTAGAAAACAACTAAAAATACATACAAAAAGGAAAGAAAAAGGGCAAGAAAATGATACACTACAAAAATAACATACTGAATATTAATACAAAAAGTCAGTACTAAGGAATTAAGAAATAGGTCATTAGATGTACAGGAAGCAAATAGCTAAATGACATAAATAAGCTTTTGATTAGCTAATTAAGAGTTTGTCAGAAGAGATTTTAAAATATATATATTTATATAGTCTACACGAGATTTATTTTAGGCCCCTCCAAAAAAATGAAAACAAAGGATGGAAAGAAATAGCTCATGCAAATATTAACTAAATGCAGCCAAAGTAGCTTTATTACTATTAGAAGAAAATAAGTTTTTAAGCAAAAAGTGTATATAAATCCAAAAGGTGTTATATATTATTAAAGTATTTACTCTATCCAGAAGATGTAATAATTATAAACATATGCACACATAATGGGATGGCCCCAAAATATATAAAGCAAAAATTTATATAATTGAAAATGGAAAGAGTTTTACAGTAATAGTTGGGGACATCAGTACCACATTTTCAATGAAAGATGGAGCAACCCAACAGAAGATCAGCAAGAAAATAGAGGAATCAAACAACTCTTTAAATCAATTAAATCCAGGAGATATACATTTGTATAACAACAGAGAACAAGGGAATACGCATTCTTTTTAAGTGTACATGGAACATTCTTCAAGATAGACCATATGTTAGATCACAAACCAAGTCATAATAAATTTACAAAGATTGAAATCATACAGAGTAGCTTTCTGACCACAACAAAACAAAAACTATAAAACTCCTAGAAAAAAATTAGAGGAAAATCTTTATTTCCTTGAACTTGGCAATGGTTTCTTAAATATGACCTCAAAAGAACAGGTCAAAGTGCTACCAATAGAATGAAAAGACAAGGCACATAATAGGAAAAATACTTTTATATCACATATTTGAGATAAGGATTTAATATCTAGAATATGTAAGAACTCCTAAGACTTAACAACACAATTACAAAATGGGCAAAGGACTCAAAATGACACTTAGGTAAAGAGAATATAAAATTTCAAATAAGCATGTCGAAATATGCTCAGCATTATTAATAGATAGGCAAATGCAAATTCAAATCACAGTGCAGAGAAACTGGAACTCTTATTTATTACTGGTGGGAAAACAAAATACTGCAGCCACAGTGGAAGACGGTTTGACAGTTCCTCAAATAATTAAACCTAGAATTACCATATGATCCAACAATTTCCCTTTTTAGGTAGGGAGCCAAAAGAATTCAAAATAGTGACTCAAACTCATACTTGCACACAAATAATTATGTTAGCACTGCTTACAATAGCCAAAAGGTAGGGAGAATCCATAATTCTATCAACAATGAATGGATAAACAAAATATAGTATAAAATACATGAACTGTTAGACATAAAAGTGAATGAAATTATGATACGTACTACAACATGGTTGAACTTTGAAGATATACTTAGTGATAGAAGTTAAGCATAGAAGGACAGATATTGCATGACCCCCACTTACTTGAAATGTGTAGAATAGGTGAATTCAAAGAAACAGAAATTAGATTACAAGGTACTCAGTTCATTTCAGTTCAGTCATTCAGTGATGTCTGACTCTTTGTGACCCCATGGACTGTAGCACGCCAGGCCTCCCTGTCCATTAGCAACTCCCAGAGTTACTCAAATTCATTCCATCAAGTAGGTGATGTCATTCAACCATTTCATCCTCTGTTTTCCCCTTCTCCTCCTGCCTTCAATCTTTCCCAGCATCAGGGTCTTTTCCAACAAGTCAGTTTTTTGCATCAGGAGGCCTAAGTATTTGAGTCTCAGCTTCAGCATCAGTCCTTCTGATGAATATTCAGGACTGATTTCCTTTAGGATGGACTGGTTGGATCTCCTTGCAGTCCAAGAGACTCTCCAGAGTCTTCTCCAACACCACAGTTCAAAAGCATCAATTCTTCAGCACTCAGCTTTCTTTATAGTCCAACTCTCACATCCATACACAACTACCAGAAAAATCAGAGTTTTGACTAGACAGACCTTTGTTAGCAGAGTCATGTCTCTGCTTTTTAATATGCTGTGCTAGATTGGTCACAGCTTTTCTTCCAAGGAGCAAGCATCTTTTAATTTCATGGCTGCAGTCACCATCCCCAGTCATTTTGGAGGGCCCCCCCCGAAAATAGAGTCTCTCAGTTTCCATTGTCTCCTCACCTATTTGCCATGAATGCTGGGACCAGATGCCATGTTCTTAGTTTTGTGAATGTTGAGTTTAAGCCAAGTTTTTCACTCTCCTCTTTCACTTTCATCAAGAGGCTCTTTAGTTCTTCACTTTCTGCCATAAAGGTGGTGTCATCTCCATATCTGAGGTTATTGATATTTATCCCAGCAACTTTGATTCCAACTTGTGCTTCATCCTGCCCGACATTTCACATGGTGTACTCTGCATATGAGTTAAATAAGCAGGGTGACAATTTACAGCCTTGACGTTCTCTTTCCTGATTTGGAGAACCCCATGAACAACACGAAAAGGTAAAAGATAGGGCACTGAAAGATGAACTCTCCAGGTCGGTAGGTGCCCCTCACATTACTGGAGAACAGTGGAGAAATAACTCCAGAAAGAATGAAGAGATGGAGCCAAAGCAAAAACATGTTGTTGTGCATGTGACTGGTGATGGAAGTTAAGTCTGATGCTGTAAAGAACAATATTGCATAGGAACCTGGAATGTTAGGTTCGCGAGTCAAAGTAAATTGAAAGTGGTCAAAGGGGAGACAGAAAATGTGAACGTCGACATTTTAGGAATCAGTGAACTAAAATGGACTGCAATTTAACTCAGATGACCATTATATCTACTACAGGGTACTAGGGTCTGGTATAGCAGGGACTGGAATTAATGCTTAGTGGATACAGATTTCTGCTTGGGATGATAAAAATATTTTGGAAGTAAATAGTGGTGACGACTATACAACACTATGACTGTAATCAATATTACAATATTTTACATCAAAAATGATTAAATATCAAATTTAAGTGTTATAGACATTTTCTCACTAAATGTGAAATATATTCAATTCCATTCAACTTTTGCTTTCTCAAGTTAAATACAAATGATAGCTTGTTTCCTTTGTATTTCAGCAGTTTCAAACTCATTATTGTACTTAATAATCAATTCAGAAAATTATTTTAAAGCTACTGTATTTATTTTTTCATTATTTTTATTCCTAAGATTTCAATTCAGTTTTAATACAGCGGTGTGTATCTGAATGTGAATGATACATTTTAGAAACACTTTTTAACACAAAACTTTACTGCCCTTGAAATAGGAAATGTGTTGCATTGGGTTCTGTAATAACCAAGATAACTTTTCAATTTCAAGAGCAATACTATCTCAAGGGTCACTTTCTCCATTCCGTTTCATACCCTTATACTGTTGATTTGAAGAGAGAGTTTCCTTTGCTTTCAAAAAGGTTATGTACAGACATAGACTGTAAAAGGGCCTAGAGCCCAAATGAAAGAAGGATAGAGATTTGAGATGATCTGGAATTTGCTTTGGTGGACTCACTCAATTGGAATATGGTTATAGTAATATATCAAATAAAGTTTATATAGTCAAATGAAAACTGTACCAGTGATTTTCTGCAAAATAGTGAAAATGTTTTTGTTTTGTTTCAGTTGCTTTTTAAAAATTTGCTTAAGAAAAAATCAGATTAAACCTAAGAGTTGTTAGGGTATTCTGCTATCTCCATCTAAGTTTCTTGACTAAAATTTAAAAAGTTGTATATGTTTCCTTTTTCCATTATGCCTTTATCTCATCCACTATACTGTACTGAATGCAGTAATGGAATTAAGAAGTAAATAAACCATATGGACATAGTTGGTGTAGAACTTATGTTGAACTACAGTACATAAATTATATAAAACATTATTTTCATTTAACTTAATTTCTAAAAAATAGCAACCTTGAGTTCCTCAATATACTGTCAAATAGAAGTGATGAGAGAGGTCACTATGCCTGATCATGGAAGGAGAACATTCAGTCTTCACAGTTAAGTATATTTGCTATAGGTTTTTCATAGATGTCCTTTATCAAGATGAAATTTTCTTTTATTTCTAGTTTTATGAAAGTCCTTATTGGAAGTGTATAGTACATTTTGCCTAATGCTTTATGTGTACTGAGATGAGCACTTTGTTTTTCTTATGTATTTTTTAATTTGATGAACATTGATTGATTTTTTAATGTTAAAACAATCTTGTTACTCTGATATGAACTCCATCAAGTCATGTTGCATTATATTTTTATGTACTGCTGAATTAAGTGTGCTAAACTTTTATTTATAATTTTGCTTGTATTTATAAAAGACATTAGATTGCTTATGTGTTTCTAGTCTTATAAACATCTTTGCCAGTTTTTTTGTCAGAGTTAGGTTGATTTAATAAAATAATCTGTGAATTTTTCTTAGTCTTTAGTATATTGAAAAAATTTGGATAAAATTGAATGGTTACAATTTTGGGAGATTTTGCCAGTGAGGCCTGGCATTTTCTTCCTATGAAGGCTTGGGCCACAAATTTAATTTCCTTCGAAGATACAGAGATATGTAGATTGTCTCTTAGAGATTATCCTTGTTTGTCTCACAAGAAATTTGTCTCTATCATTTAAGCTGTCAAATTTATTCACCTGAATTTATTGATAATGTTACCGAAATTGCAAGTCTGTGCGCCTGAAACAAATTGAGGCCCATCAATACTAAACATTAGAGTTTGGAACAGAGAAAGATTTATTATCGGTTCATACAGGGAAGAGTAAGGGTGTCTCATGCCCTAAGAATGCCTAAGCTACCAAAAGCTTTTAGCAAGTCCCTTTAAGGTGAAAGGTGAAGGATGGGGTGTGGTTAGTTGTTGCAGACTTCCAGGTGTCGGACCCTTTGTTCTTGACGTTCAGTCATGGTGGGTTAGTGACGGTCCTGTAAATCTCTACCAGATACATTTTATTCTCTGTTCTGACACAAATGGGCAAAGTTCCCCGGGACAACGTTCAGCCTCCAAGGCCCCAGTTCTGGCTGAGAGGAGAGAGATCTCAGCTGGCAGCTCCTTCAAGGCCAGGCTCCCACACCCTGCCCAGCCATCATCCCTGAGTGAGCTGGGCATCCAACCCAGCTGGCCCTTGGTCTCCCCAAGCCACCTAGACTGGGAGACCAGGTCTCACAGACTGTGAGCCGGACAGACAGAGGCTGCTGTTAGGCCGCAGAGGCAGGGATGTGGAGAGGATCACTGCCGCCTCATGGCCTGGCCCGTGGCTAGTGGAGGCCTCAGTGAGGTGCTGGTGCCCTTCAGGACCCCAGTCTGTTCCCTGGGCCCTCTAGCTCGCCCTCTGTCCCGAGGCTGGGTGGTGGAGGGCCTCCAGAAGAAGGCCTCCATCTGCCTCACTCTCCTCCTGATGACCACCACACCAAGGACACTTGATTCCCCAGTGTTCCCTCATCGACAGTTACCAGTGGGTGGGATCCACCGCAGTGCTGACCAATAGCTGAGCAGGACCTGTCGCCTAGTAACAGGGTGCAGAGTAACACGGCTGTGTTACAAGAATATGCCCTTACTCAGTTCAGTTCAGTCCCTCAGTCGTGTCCGACTCTCTGCGACCCCATGAACCGCAGCGCGCCAGGCCTCCCTGTCCATCACCAACTCCTGGGGTTCACTCAGACTCGCGTCCATCGAGTCAGGGATGCCATCCAACCATCCCCTTCTCCTCCTGCCCCCAATCTCTCCCAGCATCAGAGTCTTTTCCAATGAGTCAGCTCTTCGCATGAGGTGGCCAAAAGACTGGATCTTCAGCTTTAGCATCATTCCCTCCAAAGAAACCCCAGGGCTGACCTCCTTCAGAATGGAGTGGGTGGATCTCCTATGCCCGTACTAGGGAAGTAATGTTTGTAGAGTCAGTGAAGATACCGTATCTTATTTCATGTTGATGATTTTTGTAGTCTCTCTCTCTTTATTAGTTTGGGAAGAGTTTTGTCAAATTCATCAATCTCAAAAATAGCACTTAGTTTTATTTATTATGTTTTTTGCTTTCTCTTTTATTGTTGTTCTCTTTGATGTTTATCACAGCATTCTTACTGTATTGTGAATTAATATTATTCTTTTTCTAAATGTCTTAAAGTGCCAGTGATGTCACTGGGGTGATATTTTTCTTTTTTTCTATTCTATAAATTTCCTTCTAAGAAGCATTTTATATGCATCACAATAATTTTGATATAATATATTTACACATTCATTTAATTTAAAATGCTTTCTGATTTTCATTTCTTCTTTCACCTACTTTATTTTATAACAATCTGCTTGTTAGTTTTTAACTATTTGGAAATTTCTCAAGTATCTGCCCATAATTAACTCCTGATTTAACTCCACTTTAGTTAGAAAACACATTTTGTCTCACTTGAACCTTTTCAATCTTATGAAACATGTATTATGATCCAGAAAATGATCTTTGTCTTTTTTTCCCACATGTACTTCAAAATAATATGCATTCTGTTATAGTTAGAGAGATTGGTCTAGGAATTAAGATAAGTTGTTTGATAGTGTTGTTTAAATCTGATATAACTATATGGATTTTCTCTATACTTGTTCAGTCAGTTATTGAGAGAGGTATTTTGAAATCCCCAATTATAACTTTAGATTTGTCTGTTTCTTCCTGTGGTCCCACAGATCCTGCTTCATCAGTTATTATTTTTAAGATGGTTCTGTTTTCTTGATGATGCATTTTGATATATTATTATCTGGTGCATTTTGATAAAATTGCCTTATTTTTCTGATAATATTATTTTCTACAACTTTCATCTAGCGCTCATATAGTCTCTTCAATAGTTTTTACTTAGTGTTAATATGGGAATGCATTTTTCCTTAAACATTCATTTTTACTGTGGTAAAACATAAAATGTGTTATTTTAATTAGTTTAAATTGCACAGTCCAACAGCATTAAATATATTCACAATGTTGCACAGTCATCACCAAAATCTATCTTTAGAAGGTTTTCATCATCCTAGACTGAAACTCTTCACCCAGACTCTGGCAACCATTATACTTTGTGTCTCTATCCATTAACTCTTGACCACGTTATGTCTTTACATGAAATGTGAGATTTTTGTAGGAAGTATGGATTTGTTTTATTTTTTTAATGCAATTTGATAATCTCTGTCTCTTTATTTGAATCTTTATAACTCAAGATTTAATATGATGCTATTCTCAGGCTTAAATGTGTCATTTTGCTAGCTATTGTCTTGTGTTTTTTCTTCCCCTTTTCCTTTTTCCTGTCTTCTTTTGAATTGAGCATTTGCATGATTTTATTTTATATCATTTCTGGTTCTTAGGCAGAAAAATGGCTTGATTCTTTTATGTTTCAAAATCATTGTCTGTGTGGAGATAATAGATTATGAGGAAAAGGAGATCAGTTAAGCCTTGTTCTGAGATTGCTTGGGTAGGTCTCAGACAAACAAACAAACAAGTGATTTGTTTGTTTACCTTCTCTTCTAAGAATAGAAATAAGAATTCTGTTTTGACCACATGATATTCAGATAATAATCAGGGAACTAAAATTTACTAAATTAAATTTATAATTTTAAAATAAACTAAATTTTTTCTCTATATAAATCTGATGGCAGAATTAACGAAAAACTCAGTCACTAGAAATTAAAAATTGGGAACCAATACCACATACAGACCAAAGAATTCATTTTAAATCCATGGGGCTGTTTATATAATCTTGAGCCAGAATAAAGATAAAAGAGAAAGCCTCTGGCCTAATCTGGGTGACTATAAAATTTATGTTTGAACAAACAAGGAGATTCAGGAGGAACAACTGATGTGTAGAAGAAGAAAAAAAATGGTTGCAGATAGTATCATCAACAAAAAATAAAAACAATATGTTAAAGTGCATAAATGTGAAAACTTTGCCTGGACATCAGTTAAAATGAAAACAGAGAAATGACCATAGATAGCACTGATGAGATTACCATCAGTAGAAGCATTCAGACAAAACAAACTTGATTAGGATGAGGAAATTGCAAGTCACATAAGTGAATTTAGTAACTATAGATGATGTATAAATCTAAGAATTTTTCTATAAAACACTTTTTTATAAAACAGTGTTGCATGGGAGGGATTGTGAGGTGAATCACAATCACAATTGTAGCCCTGCTTTTTTTTTTTTTAATATTTTTGCTTATTTTTGTTTGTTTATTTGTTAAGGGCAAACCCAAGAGCATAGTTATCTTTAGTAAAGATAAAGTAACAATTTACAAGAAGGTACTTTTAGAGCAGCAGCTTCTTGAGTAGTGCAATTGATAGAATTAGGAGTATAGGTTTGAAAAGACTCGGATGATGGGAAAGATTGAGGGCAGGAGAAGAAGGGGACAACAGAGGATGAGATGGTTGGATGGCGTCACCGACTCAATGGACATGAGTTTGAGCAAGCTCCGGGAGTTGGTGATGGACAGGGAGGCCTGGCGTGCTGCAGTCCATGGGGTCGCACAGAGTCGGACACGACTGAGCGACTGAACTGAACTGAAGAGTATAGGTAGAGGAACTGGCTTTTTACAATTAATTTATTTATAACTGGAGGATAATTTCTGTACAATATTGTGTTGGGTTCTGCCTTGCATCAGCAGAAATCAGTCATAGCTATACACAGGTGCCCTCCCTCTTGAGATGCCTATCCGTATATGAGTAGCTGGCTTTTACAGGGGAAAGCAGCCATGCTGGCTACTGCCACTGCAGGAAACGCAGAGAGGTGGGTTAGGTCAAGGAAGCACGTCGCATTATTAGTGAGGAAAATGAAGAATCTCGTGGCTGATTGTTTCATTTTCATCAGAGAATTTGAGATAATATCCTTAGGTCTTTCAGGTGAGCAATCGCAGAGAACGGAACTGGCAGTTTGAGGTATAAAGTAGTTGCTTTGGAGATGGAAGGAACACACTAACAAAGTATGGACAATTTTCAGGGAGTGTGGAAGGCCTGTATGAACTGAGACAAACAGGGACTGTTCAGTTTTTTTTCAGACAGTATTCACCTGTTCAACCTGGCTGTTGTTGCTATTGTTGCTCAGTTGCTGAGTCGTGTCTGGCTCTTTGTGACCCTGTGTCCCATAGCACACCAGGCTTCTCTGTCTTCCACTGTCTCCCAGAATTTTTTCAAATTCATATCCCCTTATGGAATGGGGAGAGCGGAGGAGAGGGAGAGATATACATATATCCCCACCCTTTTGAACCTCCCTCCCATTTTCCTGTTTGAGTTTTAAGGTCCTGTTTAAGGACCCCCTGTTTGAGTTTCCTGAACATACAGCAAATTCCCATTGGCTATCTATTTTACATATGATAATGTAAATTTCCATATGACTCTTTCCATACATCTCGCCCTCTCCTCCGCTCTTCCCATTCCATGAGTCTATTCTCTATGTCTGTTTCTCCATTGTTGCCCTGTAAGTAAATTCTTCAGCTTTTTCACAGTTGAAGTAACTATAAGCCAGGTGAAAAGACAACCTTCAGAATGGGAGAAAATAATAGCAAATGAAACAACTGACAAAAGATTAATTTCCAAAATATACAAGCAGCCCATACAACTCAATAGAAGAAAAACAAACAACCCCATCAAAAAGTGGGGGAAAGACCTAAACAGACATTTCTTCAAAGACATACAGATGGCTAACAAACCCATGAAAAGATGCTCAGCATCGCTCATTATTAAAGAAATGCTATCAAATGTGAGATATAACCTGCCACCAGTCAGAGTGACCATCATCAAAAATCTACAAACAATAAATGTTGAAGATAGTGTGGAGAAAAGGGAAGGCTCTCGTACTATTGGTAGAGATATAAATTGATTCAGCCACTATGGAAGACGGCATGGAGATTCCTTTAAAAACTAATAAAGCCACCATATGACCCAGCAATTCCACTCCTAGGCATGTACCGTGAGGAAACCAAAATTGAAAGAGACACGTGTATCCCATTGTTCATTGCAGCACTATTTACAATAGCTAGAACATGGAAGCAACCTAGATGTCCAATCACAGATGAATGGATAAAGAGGTGGTGATACGTATACACAGTGAAATATTACTCAGCCATGAAAAAGGAACACATTGCCTCAGCTTTAATGAAGTGGACGAACCTAGAACCTATTATACAGAGTGAAGTAAGTCAGAAAGAGAAAGATAAATATTGTATTCTAACGCATATATGTGGAATCTAGAAAAATGGTTCTGTCATTTATCTTCCCCATCCTTAAATGAAATGCAAAGATGTTCAGCCAGGTACAGTCACCTAATACTTAACATTTGTAAACAGGTTTGAACTTTTCCTACTTTAGATACAGAAATGGGTAAGAAAGAATAGGCTATAAGGAAGCTTGTAATGTGATAATTATATTAATTATGAAGGGTCAATGTATTCAAAGTCCCAATGAGGCCTGTAGTAATGACACTGAGGTATGAATGTCTCTCTTTGATTTACTTGATGATAGTTATACAGTGATTAGTGAACTTCTACAGTGATGGATGGATTTCTCTGTTGGTTCAGATGGTAGAGAATCTGCTCGGAGTGCAAGAGACTCGGGTTCAATCCTTGGGTCAGGAAGACCCCTAGAAAAGGGAATGGTTATCCACTCCAGTGTTCTTGCCTGGAGAACTCCATGGACAGAGGAGACTGGCAGGCTACAGTCCATGGGGTCGCAAAGAGTGGGACACAACTGAGCGAGTAACACTTTCACTTTCACGGTGGTGGGGGGCATTGAAAATTAGGTGTAATAAAAAAAATGTACTGTACCGGGAGTCATAATAACAATAGAAGCAAATATAATTAGAAGGTAATAGGTAACACTAATTTCAACACTTCTATGTGAAAAGCATTACATTAAACCATTAACTTATGAAGTTACTAAACTTGTTTATCTTGTATCATTTTCACTAGTCTCATGATGTACTACAATTGCTTATTCTGTTTGTTTTAGCTTTTTTTTTTTCCATTTTTAGAGTAAGGAAACTAAGACTGACAGAGGTTAAATGATTTCCTATGAGTCAAAACCCTGTAAGATATGGAGTTTATACTAGAAAGGAATGCCAAATCAATGACCCCCCAGTACTATTCTGTACCAGAGAACTGGATGATATCACTAGTTCTGTGATTGCCTGGTTTCATGACTCAGAGAAGGTTACATTACTTTAAATTCCCATCACCTCATTTGTATTGTAGTAAATGCTGTAATAGCCCTTTGTCTCCAATTTAGTCTTTAATTTTCTAAAAATTGCAATTAGGGGGATAAAAAAATATCCCTCTAACTGCTTTGTAATTTGCAGAATGACACTTTAGTGAATGTTCCAAGATTATGACTTAAAATTCACTGTTCAACTTCATGTGCTGCCATGCTTAGTCACTCAGTCATGTCTGATTCTTTGTGACCCTATGGACTGTAGCCCACCCGGCTTCTCTGTCCATGGAGATTCTCTTGGCAAGAATACTGGAGTGGGTTGCCATGTCTTCCTCCAGGGGATCTTTCTAATCCAGGGATCAAACCCAGGTCTCCCACATTGCAAGCAGATTCTTTACCATCTGAGCCACCAGGGAAACCCATTAGGCTTCACAATTTATTATAATTATTGATAGTATAAATCTGGTACCTATTTAAAGTCAAGGATTCTTTACTATCATAAACATAATTTTCTTAATAAGATACTATACTTAGTGCTGTTACCTACATCTTTTTGTTTAATCTTTACAAATAATAGGAAACAATTTGATCTACAATGGCTAAGTTTACTTTCAATACATGTAGTGATTTCAACATGGTTCTACGGACTGTAGCCGGCCAGGCTCCTCTGTCCATGAGGATGCTCCAGGCAAGAATAATGGAGTGGGTTGCCAGGCCCTCTTCAATACACAATTCATGTAGTATTAAATCAACATAATGTTTGTGTAATATAGGGAGTGTTTGGTGTTGCAAGAGTGTGCATTAAATATACCTGTTACATAATTTCTTGCATGATACATCAAAGCTCTAGATTTGGGGTTCAGAAATTAATTAGAAATTCTGAAGTGTTAGGAAACAAAGTAATTTGTTCTAGAGAAAGCATCATGTATAAAACCAACCACACGCATTCCCCAGTCTTCTCACACAACTCTAGTCTTGATTACTGTAGAGTAAATACGTACATTAGCCGAGCACTATTTTATATAACCATAGTGAATATAAATATACATGTATGTGTATTAAGTATATGTGAATAAACATATTATCCCTTTTGCTTTCATCTTTATTAAACATCCCAAGAACAGAGTGCAGCCCACATTGCCTTTTAATTCTCCAATGCTGTAATAAAAAGTTCATAAACTTAAGTTATTATATTTATTCATACTTTGATTCCCCAGAAATTGCCATAATATTGTGTGTGAGGGAATAAATGTCTTTCCTCTCAAATGCATAAGGTTCGTGATTTGGAGTTATAAATTAGAAGTTCAGCATATCTACTAGCTTATGAAACAGACTCATGAAGACAAGAGTCTCTACAAATTATGCACTGCTAATGTCCTTCACACAAAGATGTACTTGGAAGAATAAATTCTGTTTGTTGTGGTTGCAAATTTTAATAAATGTTAATAATAAACTATCAGGGCTACATATTCCGGTAAAATGCTTGTGCCAAGTGAATATACATGGATCCAAAAGAGCTTGGGTGTGACTGAGATCCCCAGTCTTCCACTGTCTCCTTATGTCCCTAAATCATCTTTTCCCTGGGGCAAGATAGAGAGATGAATAGGTAGATAGACAGAAAACACAGGTACTGTTTAGACATATTGGGGAAGGTATGATTAATTTAAATTGATTTAAGTATTTAGAAAAGCATTAAACATTATACTTAAATTTGTTGTCCTCAGAATACTGTCATTCTTGCAAAGGCAAGAGTGATATATTTAATTTGTGTACATATTGGCTCTAAGCTGTAACATGATCTAATGTGCACTATTTGATTACAAAATATAAAGCATTCAGTTCAGTTCAGTTCAGTTCAGTCGACTCTTTGCGACCCCATGGACTGCAGCACACCAGGCCTCCCTGTCCATCACGAACTCCCAGAGTTTACTCAAACTCATGTCCACTGAGTCGGTGATGCCATCCAACCATCTCATCCTCTGTTGTTCCCTTTTCCTCCTGCCTTCAATCTTTCCCAGCATCAGGGTCTTTTCTCTTTTCAAATGAGTCAGCTCTTCTTATCAGGTGGCCAAAGCATTGGAGTTTCAGCTTCAACATCAGTCCCTCCAATGAATAGTCAGGACTGATTTCCTTTAGGATGGACTGGTTGGATCTCCTTGCAGTCCACAGGACTCTCAAGAGTCTTCTCCCAACACCACAGTTCAAAAACATAAATTCTTTGGCCCTCAGCTTTCTTTATACTCCAACTCTCACATCCATACATGACTACTGGAGAAACCATTAGCGATATAAACCATTAGTGATAATTTATTTCTAGAACATATATGGGTGAGATATCAGATATTTATAACTTTTCATAACATGTAGAGCACAAATATTGCAAGGTAATGTTTGTCTCATTTAGTCCTACATATAAGAAAATAAAAAATAACTTCTTAGCTTCAGGTTATTTTCATTTAGAGAAAATTATTCAAAATGATTTTTTACTATGCTTAATATTTAAAGACAAGTTCCATATATTTTATATAGACCTAAGTTCCAAAATCCAAAATTATATATACCTAAATTGCCAGCATCCACTGGGTCATGGAAAAAGCAAGAGAGTTCCAGAAAAACATCTACTTTTGCTTTATTGACTATGACAAAGCCTTTGACTGTGTGGATCACCACAAACCGTGGAAAATTCTGAAGGAGATGGGAATACCAGACCACCTGACCTGCCTCCTGAGAAATCTGTATGCAGGTCAGGAAGCAATAGTTAGAACTGGACATGGAACAACAACAGACTTGTTCCAAACAGGAAAAGGAGTACGTCAAGGCTGTATATTGTCACCCTGCTTATTTAACTTCTATGCAGAGTACATCATGAGAAACACTGGGCTGGATGAAGCACAAGCTGGAATCAAGATTTCCTGGAGAAATATCAATAACCTCAGATACACAGATGACACCACACTTATGGCAGAAAGTGAAGAAGAACTAAAGAGCCTCCTGATGAAAGTGAAAGAGGAGAGAGAAAAAGTTGGCTTAAAGCTCAACATTCAGAAAACAAAGATCATGGCATCCGGTCTAATCACTTCATGGCAAATAGATGGAGAAACAATGGAGACAGTGGCAGACTTTATTTTGTTGGTCTCCAAAATCACTGCAGATGGTGACTGAAGCCATGAAATTAAAAGACACTTGCTCCTTGGAAGAAAAGCTATGAGCAACTTAGATAGCATATTAAAAACCAGAGACATTACTTTATCAATAAAGTTCCATCTGGTCAAAGCTATGGTTTTTCCATTACTCATGTATGAATGTGAGAGTTAGACTATAAAGAAAGCTGAAAACTGAAGAATTGATGCTTTTGAACTGTGGTGTTGGAGAAGACTCTTGAGAGTCCTGTGGACTGCAAGGAGATCCAACCAGTCCATCCTAAAGGAAATCAGTCTTCAATATTCATTGGAACAACTGATGCTGAAGCTGAAACTCCAATACTTTGGCCACCTGATGTGAAAAAGTGACTCATTGGAGATTACCCTGATACCGAAAAAGATTGAAGGTGGCAGGAGAAGGTGATGACAGAGGATGAGATGGTTGGATGGCATCACTGACTCAAAGGACATGTGTTTGAGTAAGTTCTGGGAGTTGGTGATGAACAGGGAGGCCTGGTGTTCTGCAGTCTATGCGATCACAGAGAGTCAGACAGGACTGAGTGACTGAACTGAACTGAAATTCCAAAATGTTAACCCATGTTAAAGAGAAATTACAGCACATGAAAAGTTCTACCTGGATATAAAAGTTCAGTAGCTATTATAGTCTGTGTCTAAGTCAACTCACTTAATCCAAATTAAATAAAAACAATATTTATAACTTGAATATATTTGACACTAGTGGTGACTTCTGCAGTATAGACTTTATATCATTGGAAATTTTAAATGATAATAGAACTGAAGGACCTTGAGAAATTGTTTAACTCTACCTTCTACAGGAAGTTATGTATCACTAAGAAAATCTATTTTTACTTCACCTTCATTTAGAATTGTCCCCAAGGTCTCCTAGAATTTATTATACAACACAAAAATCTTTATTACCCATGCAAGAATGTCTCATATTTTGAATCATTTTAAAAATATTGAGAATTTTGGAATAATTCAGCTGTAAATATACCCAATGTAGTCTACTAATAAATATTAACTTATTCCTAAAACTGAATATGTTACTTAGAATGGAAAAAAAAATAGGTATTAGCCAATTTGGAGGTTGAATTCTTAAGAGTATTCCACCAGTGCCATTTAATAAATCTTTGAATTTTTATTCTGAATCTCTTCAAATGTAAAATATGAAATAAAATAATATAAAAGCATCTTAAACATGATAAATTTTCCCAGATAGTCACTGAAAATGATATATTTTGGTTTCTAGATGACTGCATGTTTAGCAAATATAGATACATTAATGCATATTTCAGAGATGCCAATTCCTTCTATTCAGTGAAATGAAATTAGTGATTAAAATATTGATCAAAATTTCATTGACATTTAGGAAAGTACCAGGTCTCACACCACAACCTGGGCCATATTGAAACAATTTGCACAGATTCTAGAAAACAAATCATGATGAATACATAAATATCATGCTCTTAAACTTGTTAGGGAGACATGGGGATCTCATCTTGGGGAATGTCCCTCAGCCCAAGAATACTGGAGTGGGTACCCTATCCCTTCTCCAGGGGATCTTCCTGACCCAGGATTTGATCCAGGGTCTCCTGCAATGCAGGCAGATTCCTTATCAACTGAGCTATGAGGGAAGCCTTGTATCTAATTAGCCACTGCAAGTTAGGTAGCTGTGGAAATGATCAGCAGCTGCCAAGAGAGCGTTGTTGCTGTTTAGTCACAAAGTCATGTTCAGCTCTTTGTGATCCCATGGACTGTAGCCTGCCAGCTCCTCTGTCCCTGGGATTTCCTTAGTGGAGTGGGTTATCAGTTCCTTTTCAAGGAGATCTTTCTGCTCTAAAGATAGAAACTGAATCTTCTGCATTGGCAGGAGGATTCTTTCCTGCTGAGCCATTAGGAAAGCCACAGCAAAGAAAATAGGGGCAAAGAAAAAGAGCCCAATCACAGTGCATACTCTTTTTTTTTTTTGTCTTGATTTCCTGCTTGGGCAAGATGGGACTTTGGTAAAGGTACCTAACAGCTACATCTAATTCTTCACTATCCAGTCAAATTCTATCTGTGCTAGACAGTCTTCCAATATGGTGAATTTCAGGTTCAGGAGCCTCATTTTGGAGAAGACACTAGATATGTAACAATGGATAAAGGCTCTCTTTATTTTCATTTCTTTTCTAGTATCTTTTGCAGACAACTGGATGTAAAAATCATTATCCAGCTCAAAAAATAAATGCATATCAAATGCCTACAGGGCAAACAGGAAGGATAGCTAAAATATGAGGATATACCCACACTTATTTTGAAAAAATGACCATCCCTAAAAAATGTTTCATCCTTGGGAAAAAACAAAAACAGAAAATATCATTAGATATTTATTTTAAAAATCTATAGCAAAATGCAAGGCAAATAATACATTACACAAGAACCAGAAAGTAAAATATTATGGAATACTTACTATCAGAAAAAAGGGGAAAATTAAAATAACCTGAACAGATTTTCTAGGAAGTTAGAAAAATTTGGAATTAGTCTATATAAAAAGAAGTCAAAATTTAAAAAATGAGCCAGAATTAAGGACATAAATTTAAAGTAACTATTTACAACAACAGCAAAAAAACTTCTGATATACATAAGGAGGACCCTCCTCAACAATATGTTCATCAAAGAGAACAGTGTGTATTGTATGATTCCATACATTCGCAATTAACAGATAGAAAAAAGCAATTTTTGATCATACACATTATAGCCTTTTTTTGAGGAAGTGAGAAATGACTGGAGAAGATAAGAGAATTTTGGTGAGAGCAGTTCGCTATCTGCTGGAGAGTTTTGGTTACTCACGTGTATAGATTTCAAAACTTATTAAATCTTCAGATTTGGCATTTTACTATATACACTTATAGATTACTAAAAATGGTTAAATGGTTCCTGATTTAGATGTAACATATCCACAAAAAACTAGAGCACAAAACATTTTTTATTGTGATTGCCTTGTGAAACTTCTTTGAAATCATCGACAGAAAGAGTTAATAAATTGATGCATGGGAGCAGAAAGCAGATATGTAAGGGTACACTTATGAGACAGAACTGAATAATGGGTTGATAAGTAAGGGAATAACTATCCTTCTTTATTCTTGGTTCATGGGAGTGACACATCAAAATCTCAGGTTCATTTAACTTTGCCAACATACATCAAAGTATGTCTTTAGGGACTGATATATTTTATATCGATGGATAGTTAATAGCATCCACTGACTCCCAGTAGAAGAGCTAATGACAACTTTAAATTAATACATTTACAATGATTAGATCTGAAGCTTTGTTTTCAGTTAATATAAAGGTAACATTTTCTTTATATAATTTGAAATTGAGACATGTTTCTTAAGGTTAGAACTGTTAGAACTGCAAAAAATGATTAAATGTCTTTGTAGCTTACAACTGCTCTCATTTTATGCTGATGATAGAAGGAACAAAAAAAAATTAACATTGAAAAATAAATGCGGTTGTACTGTTTTAAAAAAAGAAATTTAGAACAATAAAGACAGAGTAGATTTGCCAACAGAATCAATGTTGCTAAAACTTAAGCAAAAAATCAGAATGAAGAAAAAAAGTTAGACGTTTCCAGAGAGGAGGGGAATAAGTCCCTTACAAAAGAAAACAAACAAACAAAAAAAAAAAAACAATTAGAAAAATAATATGATATCCAAAGTCAAATAGCTGTGCTGTCTGCTGGTTGACAAAAGACAAGGTCTTCAAATTGTGAGAGCAATTATCAGATATTGTTTATCATCACAACATTTGGACTTTTTAAAATTTAAATGTATTGTAATTGGAGGCTAATTACAATATTGTATTGGTTTTGCCATACATCTGTAATATGATTGTTTGGGAAGAGATCCTAACTTTTGTGGTCAATTTCATTCGTTAATAAAGAGCTTTATTTTCAAGTTCTAAGAAGTCAAATATAAGCTGATATCCAAACTGCCATCTCTCATTCAGTCTGAAGCGTCCCCCACCTTCTCAGATTCCCGTCTGATCCTGTGTCTCCCCCAGCTCAGGCCTCAGATGTCTGTGGGAGGGAATGTTGGCTCAGATAGGTCTCTCCTCTTTCTGTGCTACGTCGTGCCTCCTAGACTTTCAGCTCTCCCGGGGCATGTGCCTCAGAGATGGCAGGAGGCAGGCAGGGAAGGGCGCGGTTTGACGCGGCCGGTCCGGCTGTACTGTCCGTGCAGGGTAAGGGCTAGGGTTGCAGCTAGCATCTTACATTTTCCCCACCCTTCTCTTGGACACTACAAACAACCTTCCAAGGGAGAGGAAATCAACCTTCTGACTTTTTCTGGCAGGCATGTCTCTTCTAGAATGTTTCTCAAAATGCCTCATGCATGACAACCTTTCCCATTCTGACCTTGGGGTAATATATATATATATATATATATATATATATATATAGCATCTTTACAAAATCAGATCCTGAAAATGCAGGGTGCAGTCACCTCAGCCCTCCTCACTTTTTTTATCTTGACAAGACAAACAGGCCTATCTGGTGAGAGGTCTTCTGAGTGCTATCCTCAAAGAAATTCTCACCTTACTGTTCATTTCTATTTAATCCTTTTGCAAAATCTTTAATTCAAGATAGATAGGTGATGGGCTATAAGGTTCTGCCAAATCTGTCTTGAGTTTTGCATGTTTAGCAAAGGTAGTGCTTCTTTAGGTAGTGCAATCTTTAGGATTTCTTGTTTTCATAATTGGGTCTCAGCTGAGACATCTGTGTAGGAAAAAAGAATTTTAGAAATTTATTAGTAATTTAGTGCTGGTTAATTTAGAAATGGACACTTTATTTTCCTTTGGTTTAATTGTAAATTGATTTAATTTTTTGAAATGTACTTTGGCAATATATATAAAAACATAAAATGAAGCAAATTCCAAAATGTGTATGTATTAGGCATGCTTATTATAACATAGTTAATTTAGAAAGAAAAACTGAAACACATTATATTTTCAATAATAGAGAGCAGATGTCTACAGTATGAAATGGAAAAAAATCGAATACCATGCAACTATTCAAACTAGTGGTATTTATTAAAATGAGTAGGTGTCCATGGGTGGTATTGCAAAAACTATAGTTTATCCAACAGATGGTATATGTGAATCTATCCTTGTACAACTTAGATATATATGTATTTATTTGCTTGAATATCTTTCATATAAAAAGTTCACCAAAAATAACAATAAGGTATTTTAAGATTTCTGAATATTTATTTCCTTTTTATTTTTCTGTGTTGTTTCCATTTCTCATGGTAAGGAAATGGTTTTTTCAAAAAATAAGTGCCACATTGATGTTTTATTGAAAAATAGAATGATGTTCTTATAAGCACCATTATAATTATAATTATCAATTATAATAAGAATAATATTAATTATATTAATAATAACTTTATGATTCTGAAAACTTTTTCATGTTTTTATTTGGCCCAGCCACACACAGCTTGCGAAATCTTAGTTCCCTGAACAGAGATTGAACCTGTGTCATAGGCCATGAAAGTACAAAATCCTAACCACTGGACCACCAGAGAATTCCCATCATATCATCTTTAAAAGTTAATTAATGTGATTGCTGAAACTAAAAGTATCTATTCTTTAAATAATTCATTAGGTGGTGGCATTAGATTGTCCCTGCGTGCTCAGCCCTTTATCATCACTTGGATGAGAATTCATAGCAGCCATGTTATAACTGCTGTAAAGGGGTTACCAAGCAAGGACACTTTATATGTATTGAAGTTTTTGCACAGATGAGTATACTTATATAATTATCTATTATTCTCTCAAACCCCAAAATCAATAAACATGGAGTCAGAACATGAGCAAATAGAGTTACTCTATTTTTCAGTCTGTTGTAGATAAACTCACAAAAAGTACTTAGAATATAAAAGTTTCATGAACTTAAAGAAAAAAATTATTGAGTAATACTTTGCTAGTGTGTTAGATGAGTCAAATTGTGCAGTAGTTTGAACATTCTTTGGCATTGCCTTTCTTGGAGATTGGAATGAAAACTGACCTTTTCCAGTCTTGTGGCCACTGATGAGTTTTTCCCAAATTTGCTGGCATATTGAGTGCAACACTTTCACAGCATCATCTTTCAAGATTTGAAATAGCTCACTGGAATTCTATCATCTTCACTAGCTTTGTTTGTAGTGATGCTTCCTAAGGCCCACTTGACTTCACATTCCAGGATGTCTGGCTCTAGGTGAGTGATCTCACCATCAAGGTTATCTGGGTCATTAAGATATTTGTTTGAATAGTTTTTCTGTGTATTCTTGCCACCTCTTCTTAATATCTTCTGCTTCTATTAGGTCCATACCGTTTCTGTCTTTCATTATACCCATTGTTGCATGAAATGTTCCCTTGGTATCTCTAATTTGCTTGAAGAGACCTTTAGTCTTTCCTCTTCTATAGTTTTCCTCTATTTCTTTGCATTGACCACTTAGGAAATGAGCAATTCTCCAAGCTAGGCTTCAACAGTACATGAACCAAGAACTACCAGATGTTCAAGCTGGATTTTAAAAAGCCAGAGGAACCAGCTATCAATGCCAACATCTGTTGAATCATAGAAAAAGCAAGAGAGTTCCAGGAAAAACATCTACTTTTGCTTTATTGACTAGGCCAAAGCCTTTGACTGTGTGGATCACAACAAACTATGGAAAATTCTGAAAGAGACGGGAATACAAGGCCACCTTATCTCCTTCCTGAGAAATCTGTATGCAGGTAAAGAAGCAACAGTTAAAACCAGACATGGAAGAACAGACTGGCTCCATATTGGGAAAGGAGTACATCAAGGCTGTATATTGTCACCCTGCTTATTTAACTTATATGCAAAGTCGGTTCAGTTCAGTCACTCAGTTATGTCCGACTCCTTGCGACCCCATGAATCGCAGCACGCCAGGCTTCCCTGTCCATCACCAACTCCCGGAGTTCACTCATATTCACGTCCATCGAGTCAGTGATGCCATCCAGCCATCTCATCCTCTGTCATCCCCTTCTCCTCCTGCCCCCAATCCCTTCCAGCATCAGAGTCTTTTCCAATGAGTAAACTCTTCGCATGAGGTGGCCAAAGTACTGGAGTTTCAGCTTCAGCATCATTGCCTCCAAACAAATCCCAGGGTTGATCTCCTTCAGAATGGACTGGTTGGATCTCCTTGCAGTCCAAGGGACTCTCAAGAGTCTTCTCCAACACCACAGTTCAAAAGCATCAATTCTTTGGCGCTCAGCCTTCTTCACAGTCCAACTCTCACAGCCATACATGACCACTGGAAAAACCATAGCCTTGACTAGACAGACCTTAGTCAGCAAAGTAATGTCTCTGCTTTTGAATATGCTATCTAGGTTGGTCATAACTTTCCTTCCAAGGAGTAAGTGTCTTTTAATTTCATGGCTGCAGTCACCATCTGCAGTGATTTTGGAGCCCAAAAAAATAAAGTCTGACACTGTTTCCACTGTTTCCCCATCTATTTCCCATGAAGTGATGGGACCAGATGCCATGATCTTCGTTTTCTGAATGTTGAGCTTTAAGCCAACTTTTTCACTCTCCTCTTTCACTTTCATCAAGAGCTTTTTAGTTCCTCTTCACTTTCTGCCATAAGGGTGGTGTCATCTTCATATCTGAGGTTATTGATATTTCTCCTGGCAATCTTGATTCCAGCTTGTACTTCTTCCAGCCCAGCATTTCTCATGATGTACTCTGCATAGAAGTTAAATAAGCAGGGTGACAATATACAGCCTTGATATACTCCTTTTCCTATTTGGAACTAGTCTGTTGTTCCATGTCCGGTTTTAACTGTTGCTTCCTGACCTGCATACACATTTCTGAAGAGGCAGGTTAGGTGGTCTGGTATTCCCATCTCTTTTAGAATTACATCATGAGAAATGCCAAGCTGGATGAAACACAAGATGGAATCAAGATTGCAGGGATCTATATCAATAACCTCAGATGTGTAGATGACACCACCCTTATGGCACAAAGTGAAAAGGAACAAAAGATGAAGATGAAGGTGAAAGGGGAGAGTGAAAAGTCTGCTGTTAAACTCAACATTCATAAAAAGAAGATCATGGCAACTGACCCTATCACTTCATGGAAAATAGATGGGGAAACAACGGAACCAGTGAGAGTCTTTTTGAGAGGGCTCCAAAATCACTGCAGATGGTGATGCAGCCATGAAATTAAAAGATGCTTGCTCCTTGGAAGAAAAGCTGTGACCAAACTAGACAGCATATTAAAAAGCAGACACAAGACTTGGCCAAAAAAGCTCTGTATAGTCAAAGCTATGGGTTTTCCAGTAGTCATGTATGGATGTGAGAGTTGGACCATAAAAAGGCTGAGTGTCGAAGAATTGATGCTTTTGAACTGTGGTGTTGGAGGAGACTCTTGAGAGTCCCTTGGACTGCAAGGAGACCCAAACAGTCTGTCCTAAAGGAAATCAGTTCTGAATATTCATTGGAAGGACTAATGGTGAAGCTGAAACTCCAATACTTCGGCCACCTGATGTGAAGAACTGACTCCTTGGAAAAGACCCTGGTGCTGGGAAAGGTTGAAGGCGGGAGGAGAAGGGGACGACAGAGGATGAGACAGTGGTCTGCTGGGAGCCAGTGTGAGAATCCCGCCCGTGGCAAAGGTCATGAGGAAGGAAGCCTGACATACGCAAAGGCGTGATCTGGCTTCAGGGGTTCCCCCTGGGTTTTCCTGAACATCTACCCCCTAAACCAGAATCTGCCTGCCTTATTGTACTGTGCTCTCCACTCTTCTGACATAACAGGGGCTATCCCCGACCACCTTTCTCTGGAAAGAGTTAAGTCAGAGCTCCAGTTAACAATCTACTGCATATAAAAGGAATGTCTTGGTTTAAACCCCTTTGATGGCTTTCTAACTTACCTGACCGGTCTGCCCGGACTTTTACAACTTGTGAATTGTTTATGGCCCCCAACCGCGAGAGGCACGAAGCTTAAAGCATCTTAAAGATAGAGAGCCTTTTCTAAAAAAGCTAAAAATTATATTGGTGATGGGTTTCACTGTTGAGTCAATGACTGCTGCCAGGCCTCCATATTCTTTATCTTTTAGACACCTGAAGGATATTAATCAATGTAATTGGGATATAGAAAAAGGAATATAGTAGTTTTGATGTTAGCAACACTAGACTTTTGAGTTAGTTAACTTTCTCTTTGTTATAAATCACTGTACTCCTCTTTCCTTGTTATAAATTGTTGTGTCTTTGCTATGTAAGAATGTAACTTTATTTAGTGCTTTCTGAGAGTGGCACCAGACTTTGGGAAGAACAACACTATTAAGACAAATAAGTTCTCTGGTTGACAGACCCTTATCAGAAAAGGGCCATAAAATGTTAATTGGCCCTCTGGCCAGAAGATGATGTAAATCACCTAAGACTTGTGTATACAACTAGGTATTCAGAGAGAAAGCCTGGTCTCGATAAGAGTCAGGGCTGCTGACACTGCATAATATTGTATTATCCATTGATCTCTATGTACAACCAAAAGTATAGAAGCGTTCCTGAACAATAAAGGAGGGGCCAGTCACTGGAAAGACTGGTTTCCCCCGTGTCTCTCTCTCTTTCTCCCTCTCCCTCCCTCTCCTTTTCAGGCTGAATTCCCATCTGGAGCATGGAGGCTCGCCAAGTCTACTTACTTGCCCTGGCTTCTAAGACCCACGCGAGAGGGAGCCCAAGGCAGGGCACCCTCCACTATTCAAACGGGCGCCGGTGGCCTAATGTAGATGGTGCAAACCTCTTGTCTTGAGGTTTTATTAGTTCTCCATGTAAACAAAGTTATTCAGCATCTTTTCTCCACTAATCTTCCTACTACACTATTTTTTCTAACCTCTCTTTATATTTCTAAATAAGTAAGTTTTTCCTCACCATGCCGTCCCTCCTTTGAATTACCCTGGATCCACCAGGGCTGGACCCCAGCAGGTGGATGGCATCACTGACTCAATGGACATGAGTCTGAGTAAACTCCAGGAGTTGGTGATGGACAGAGAAGTCTGGCATGCTGCAGTCCATGGGATCGCAAAGAGTCAGACACGACTGAGCAACTGAACTGAACTGAAAGGAAAGTCTCACATTTATTTCTACACACTTTTTCAAGAACATCATAATTTGTTAATTATGAATGTAGACAAGCAATATTAGTAATAACAATACCTGTGAATTTTTCGCCAACAGAAACCCAGGCATGTCAAAATATAATTTACACGCAATAGTACCTCAAAATCACAGTAGTTACCAAACATTCCTAAGAAGTCTTTCAGACTTCCCTAACTGTATTAAGTATATCAGGCTGCCATAACTACCATAAACAGACAGGATGTATTAGACAGTATATATTTATTTTCTCATGATTCTGGATGCTATGAAGTATCCTAAACCAAGATACTGGGAAAATAGGTTTCATTCTGAGATCGTGTCTTTGAATGTGTGCAGAAATAGAGAAGCCTTTCTCTCTTCCTCTTCTTCTAAGGCTACCCATCCTATCTTATTGGGTCCTTACAACCTTATTTAACCTTAACTGACACCTTAGTGCCAACCCATTCCTGTATTCTTGCAGGGAAAATCTCACTCTGTTCATGGGATCACAAAAAAGTCAGACTCTTTGCAAAGAGATGATTGAGCACATGCCAAGTAGTGGCCACTCTCAATGCATTGGTTTGAGGAATTTAACATATGAATTTTGATGGGGTACAATTCAGTCCATACAATGAATTATTTAAAAAAGGAGACTGGGGCTTTTATCAATCAGTGCTTGCTGCTTTTTTGGTGAACTTTTGCTGTGGGGAGAATTTACTCCCTCCACTTCCAACATAGCAGAGTCCCACAGCTGAAGAGGAACAAAATGGAGCCCCTAATCAAGGTAATGTGGTGTAAAATGGCAGAGAAGATTTGAGTTTTGAGGAAATTTTCTAGCATACCCACAACTGAAAGCAGAGCTGAGCTGCTGGCATACGTCAGTTGGCACAAAAGCATATTGTATCCACTATGCTGTGGACGCTGCATCTTTGAGAGAAGTGTCAGCGGCTCTCAGGGGGCTTGACGGAGAAGCTCTTTACAAATGAAACACGGGTTTGCCTGATGTCTTTGAACACAAAGGACGGCCAATTTGGTGGAAATGTCAAAGAAAGTGAGAATTTGCTCTTGCCAGCAGATAAAAGTGTCTTTCTTTGGATAAGTTGTTACTTTACCCGTATATTTGAAGTAAGGGTTGCCTAGGGATTTACCATTTTTTACACGGAAAGCTAGAAAAGTGAACACACAGTAGCTGAGAATCAGTAGTATCAGCCAGCTGGATATTGGTGAGCTTAAACTGAGTACAGCTTCTACTCGCATCCCCTCTCTGTTATACGTGTTATACGGAAATACGAAATTTGTTTTGACTTTCGTTCTTAATACCATGTTATGAAATTTTGATTGTATTGTTAAAAAAAAGACATTTTAGGTGTACCAGCTCCCAAATTCTACTAATATTTTAAATATATGTCCTGAAGCTTTCTGAACAGTTTGTACTAAGGCAGAGCACAGCATCTTTCTCCCAGTCAGATTCCAATTACTACAATTGTGATTTCAAAAACTCAGTAGATGTGTGATAAGGTTTATAAAAGCACAAAGCTGACTGAAGTCCTATTTTAGGAGGGGAAGTCACAGTTTTGGACAAACTAAAATTTAACCCACTTTAAAAAAACTTTAAAAGAGGTCTTCCATTTGATATACTCTGACCCTATCAGTCGGGGCTTCCCTGGTGGCTCAGTGGTAAATAAGCCACCTGCCAATGGAGGAGACACAGTTTTGATCCATGGGAGGGGAAGAGCCCCTGGAGAAGGAAATGGCAACCCACTCCAGCGTTCTTGCCTGGAGAATCTCAAGGACAGAGCAGCTTGGCAGGCTGCAGTCCGTGGCATCACAAAAAAGTTGTACATGACTTAGAGATTAAATAACAACAATGATGATGGCAACTGTATAAATTAATATTCTAAAAAATTCAAGGATAAGTAGACTTATAAAATCAAGTAAGCACAAACAAACAGGAAAGCAAAAATGCCATCTATTCAAATGGGTTCGGACTTTTTAACTCAGAAGATAAGCTGGAGAAAGAAAGGGATAGATATAGATTTGGTGGCCAGACTGGATAGAAAACAAAGGAAAATTGAAATAGCAATTTACCTAAATATTTAAATGGCTAGATTAGGAACAATGACAATTTTCACTATTATACAAACACAGAAATTGACCAAATTAAGTCTATGGCAAGGAAAGGGATGGCTCGTGAAAATCTGAGGAACTTTGGATTTAATATATCATTGAGACAATCTCATACAAGATGTGGGAAAACAAAAGACAGCCCATAATTTGATGTTTGAGAAATCTATACTGGGTGGTTACACAAGAGACAAGAGTGGGAAGAGATTGACTGTTATATCACTTTAAGCAGGGTTAGATGAGATTCGAGATGTCACAGTTATTGCAGCTGGAAGGAGGGAAAACACGGCATATTCTCTAAGGGAACTGTCTGAGAAATTTATTGAGTTAGGTCTCTAAGGATAGTTACAGAGGAGCAAAGAAAAACCCAAAGGGGGAGACAGGAAAGGCAACAATAAATATAATCCTGGCATGCGTCTGATTTCGGTCTCACAGAATGGAACCAACTGCGTGTAATAATTCTATCCAGGTAGGTGAAGATGGAGAAGGCCTGCTTTAATAATAGATTTTTTTCAGACCCCAAAATTACATTTTTTAAATTTTATTCTGTAAAGAATCCTATTTGAAAGAGGAAGACATTCAGAGAGCAAAATGTCCAAGTTTGAAATAAGGCGAAGATAAATGGTAGAAACCATTAAGGAAGCTAGGTGGGTTGGTATAAGTATCCGAAAAATAAATAGACACACTTAAATAGGCTGAAAATGTTAAAATGAAGCAGATCCTATTTAAAGAGAGCAGGGAAATATTGAGAGCACAAGGAAGAAGTGTATTGATCTTTATTGGGTCACTGCAATTGTAGAATTTCAAGGACACCTCTTTTATTCCTTTAATTTCTTTTTGAATTGGAGAACACATTCTTAACAACAACAATTAATAATTGTTAGTGTTTTGTTGCTGTTCCATCACCAAGTCATGCTGACTCTGAGACTTCATGGACTGCAGCACAGCAGGCTCCCCTGTCCTTCCTTGTCTCCAGGCCTTTGCTCAAATTCATGTGCAAAAAGGTGATGCCACCCAATCATCTCATCCTCTGTTATCCCCTTCTCCTTCTGCCTTCAGTCTTTCCCAGCATCAGGGTCTTTTCCAATGAGTAAACTCTTTGCATCAGGTGGCCAAAGTATAGGAGCTTCAGCTTCAGGATCAGTCCTTCCAATGAATATTCAGGGTTGATTTCCTTTAGGATTGAACAGTTTGATCTCCTTGCAATCCAAGGGACTCTCATGAGTCTTATCTAGCATCACAGTTCAAAAGCACCAATGATTTGGTGCTCAGCCTTCTTTATGGTCTAACTCTCACCTCTGTACATGACTACTGGAAAAACCACAGCTTAGACTATATGGAGCTTTGTCAGCAAAGTAATGTCTCTGATTTTTAGTATGCTGTCTAAGTTTGTCATAGCTTTCCTTCCAAGGAGCAAATGTCTTTTAATTTCATGGCTGTAGTTGCTGTCTACAGTGGGTTTGGAGCCAAGAAAATAAAATAATAATAAAATAATAGCTATAGCCAACCTCATTGATTACTTTTTCTTAATATTGATATGAAATATCTCCACCTTTTAAACCTTAAATATCATTTTGGCTATTAGCATGAGATATGTATATCTCAACTACATAAGCTTATGCTTTAACATTTTAAGATAATTTCTGTATTAATTACTGCTAATGGATTTTATTGAAAGCCATTTTAGCATCTATTGAAGCCATGAGTTTTATTGATATCTTCTAATATATTTATATTCATGCCCAAATTAATTCATCTTTGCTTCTTGAGCTAAATAAATAATATTTAAATCTGGTCAATGCTTCATTTAAGTAATTTTTGTAGTTTGCATATTTACAGTTTATTTAGTAATTTAGCAGATATTTTATATATAGGATTTAGAAGCCAGTGTTTTATAATTGACCATAGAACTGTTATTCTTAAAGGTACTTATCAAGAACAAGATTCAATAGTTAAATAGATATTAGAAATGATTCTTTATCAAATATTTCTCAGAATATACTGTATATTCGCCTATTAAATCCTTCATAGGACTTCCCTGGTTGTCCGGTGGTTAAGAGTCTGCCTTCAGTGGCTGGAGATGCAGGTTCCAAACTTGATAAGGTTGCTAAGATCCCACATGCTGTGGGGGCAACTAAGTCCGTGTGTCATGACTACTGAACCTTCATGCTCTGGAGTAAGCACCATGACTAGGGAGCCCATGAGCTGCAGCGAAACATCCCACATGCTCCCATTAAGACTTGGTACAGACATAATATATATATGAAGTGTCTTCCTTAAGAAAGCCTGTTCCTTGAGATGACTCTAAAACATAACAGATTTTTTTTAATGCTTCAAAAATCTTCCATTTAATCTGTCATGAAATGATTCACTTATTCTGCCTGCTTAAAAAAAGAAAAATATTTTCCTGATATTTGTCTAGCTTATTGATATAATACCTCTTTTCTCTAAGATATATTTGTGATAGGCAGAATGTTGTCCTCCATGACTTTTGCCCCCTAATGTCATACCTGTGAATACATTGCATCAGATACCAAAAGGGCTTTGTAGACAAAATTAAATTTACCTATCAGTTGGCCTTCATATGGGGAGATTATCCTGGATTATACTGACAGGCCCCATATATTCATGGGAGCTCTTAGACACAAAGCTTTCTCTTGGCTCTGAGGAGACAGGAAGATAAAGAGGTGTGAACAGGTGGCAGCAGAGAGAGTCAACGCTTCCCCATGAGCTGTGACAAGGGAAGGGCTACCAGTCATGGGATGAAGGTCATTTGAAGAAATCGAGAATGACCATTAACCAATTTTTAGGTATATGGACAAAGAAAGAGGGACCTCAATTCTACAGTTACATGGAATTGAGCTTATGACCAACCTTGACAGCATATTAAAAAGAAGAGACATTACTTTGCCAACAAAGGTCCATCTAGTCAAGGCTATGGTTTTTCCAGTGGTCATGTATGGATGTGAGAGTTGGACTATAAAGAAAGCTGAGCTCAGAAGAATTGCTGCTTTTGAACTATGGTGTTGGAGAAGACTCTTGAGAGTCCCTTGGACTGCAAGGAGACCCAACCAGTCCATTCTAAAGGAGATCAGTCCTGGGTGTTCATTGGAAGGAATGATGTTGAAGCTGAAACTCCAGTACTTTGGCCACCTCATGTGAAGAGTTGACTCATTGGAAAAGACTCTGATGCTGGGAGGGATTGGGAGCAGGAGGAGAAGGGGACAACAGAGGGTGAGATGGCTGGATGGCATCACCAACTCGATGGACGTGAGTTTGAGTGAACTCTGGTTGTTGGTGATGGATGGGGAGGCCTGGCGTGCTGCGATTCATGGGGTCGCAAAGAGTCGGACACGACTGAGCGACTGAACTTAACTGAACTGAACTGAAATACCCAGAAAACCCCATATGTCGATTCTCTCTTAAAACCTCCAGTTTAGACTCCAGGTTGGCCTGCGTTTTGATTCCAAGCTGTTGAGACACTAGGCAGAGCATCCAGTGAAGCCAGTCTGGACTTCCTGCCGTCATAACTGTGAATAATAAATGGGTAATCTTTTAAATTAGTACACTTGTGGTGGTTTATTAGGATGGAAATTGCATAGTATGTAATGTAGTCACTGAAATAAATAATAGAGAAGGGTATTTAAATTAAATAGGGAGAGTCCAGTAACCTTAAACTGCAGAGTGACTCTAAAGTCATTACCAGATGAATTGAATTTCCTGTGCAAAGTGGCCATAATACTGTTATTGAAAGGTTTACAAAATATGAAATTGGCCTAGAACTAAAATAGGAATTCTAGCAGCTGCTAAGGATACTGCCCAAAGTAGAGAGAGAAGAGATGGAGACACACACACCCCCCCAATTAGAAAGACACAGAGATGGGGGAAGACAGAGAGGGAAAGGACAACTCCTTCTGAGTCTTCTCCTGCCCTCGAGTTTGGAAGCACAGGCTGAGTTCGGGTCAAGCCTGTTGACAGAACAGCCCAGAACAACAGCCGGGAGGAACCAGTCAGCTCATGATACCAGGGAGACGGTGCAAAGGCAAGCAAGGGATTTCAGGGGAAACGGGGTGAACTTGGAGCAAATGATGGATCTAATAAACAGCTGTCCAGCTGCTTTCAGTAAACCAGTCAATTCATATTCTAAACAAATGCTTCCTATAAAATAACCATATAGAGGCTCTATCTCAAGCAATAATATATACACAACATGACAGGGGCTTCCCTGGTGGCTCAGCTGGTGAAGAATCCGCCTGCAATGTGGGAGACCTGGATCCGATCCCTGGGTTGGGAAGATCCCCTGGAGAAGGAAACAGCTACCCACTCCAGGATTCTGGCCTGGAGACTCCCACGGACTGTGTAGTCCATGGGGTCGCAAAGAGTACGACACGACTGAGCGACTTTCACTTTCACTTTCTGTTCATGATTGACATATGCCACACTATGGTTTTTGAAATTTGCTTTAATATGTGATCATGTAAATTGATAAAATTACATAGTATCATAGAATTTTAGAGACAGTGTTTTAAAGGTCATCCAGTTCCCCAATTAATGGATGAGACATTTGAAACCACTATAGGGTAAGTGAATTATCAGAACCTCATCTTTTTCCTTGTATCCATGCATGATGTCTATGACACTACTGCTACCTCTTACAAGTTCTGAGAAAACGTGTCTACTTTACAGTAAAAGATACACAATTGTCACATGTGACATTATAAAATCTCCATACAAAAAAATGTACATGCAGTTGCAACTTTAGAAAATCATAAATATCATCTAAAACCTACATGATATATATAATATGTATCGATGAAATATCTACAAATAATAATTATGTGTTTAAAGGGGTTGTCTTTGATGGTCTTAATAACCCATTCTCCTAACAAAAATCTGTGTGCAGAAGCTTTATTATTTTCTTTTCTATTGATAGTATTTTCTATAGCATTTTAGAAGGATACAAATATTTATTCAAGTCATTAACTTGCAAGCAATAGAGACGTTACCTGATTTAAAGAATAAAAGCAATTTAATAAAAGAGGACTGTGTAGCTTAAAGAATTTTAAGGAAGCCTAAGGAACAAATTTGGGAAAATAAGGACCACAAAAAGGAAGTTAAGAGCCAGAGTCACAGCCAAATTAGACTGCGCATCAGAGAGGCAAGAACACTGCTCACTGAAGCTGCAGCTGAGCCCTGAGCATGACAGCTCATGTTGGGACTCTTGGTTCTGAATTGCCAGCTTGCCAGCAGTGTTGGGCCAAAAACAAAACAACAAAAAAAAAGAATGGGAAGAAAGGAAGAAGCCATGTTGCTACAACTGCATCCAAACAGGAATCACTGACAGCTCTGCGTATTTGCATCCCTTGATTACAACCCTAAGCCGGCAGCTGGTGCATTTGGTTGGCTAAGCCTAGATTAGCAGCCACTAGATCTGGGTTGCTTGATGTCAACCCAAAACTACCTCCTGGCAGGACTTTCTGATTTGTAGAGACTTGAAAAATAAAACCCGCATTTCTGATCTTTCACTCGCAGGAAGGGTTTGTGTGCCTGTGCTCAGTCATGACCAACTCTTTGGAATTTTGCAGATGGTAGCCTACCAAGCTCCTCTGTCCATGGGATGTCCAGGCAAGAATGCTGGAGTGGGTTGCCATTTTTTACTTCAGGGGGATCTTCCTGACCCAGGGATTGAACCCCGGTCTCCTGCATCTCCTGAATCTGCAGGCTGATTCTTTACTGCTTAATTCAGTTGCTCAGTTGAGTCCAACTCTTTGCTACCCCTTGGACTGCAGCACACCAGGCTTCCTTGTCCTTTATCAACTCCCAGAGTTTACTTAAACTCATGTCCATTGAGTTGGTAATGCCATCCAATCATCTCATACTCTGTCGTCCCATTCTCCTCCCGCCTTCAATCTTTCCCAGCATCAGGGCATTTTCCAAGGAGTCAGTTCTTTGCATCAAGTGGCCAAAATATTGGAGTTTCAGTTTCGGTCCTTCCAATAATATTCAGGACTGATTTTCTTTAGGACTGATTGACTGGATCTCCTTGCAGTCCAAGGGACTCTCAGGAGTCTTACCACTTAGCCACCTTGCTTTATTTCCAACAATCTAGTTTTGGGAGACTTTGGCTTGGAGCTTAGAGGCTTGGGGGTGTGAAGCACCCTCATTGCTGGTGCAGACTGTGTAATGATGGTCCTATGGTTTTGGAAGGTGACAGTTTGACTCCACAGTGTCCTGAATGGTGATGGGCAGCATTTTCTCTCTTTCTGTCTTCTCTCTTTACCCTCATAGTGTGATACTGTGAATTCTCTAGAAGCTCCAATTAGAGTTTCATTTTTTGGTCTTTCTAATGATGCTTTGACTTATACGTGCCTCAAAACATTTCCTCGTGCTTAAGACTGCTACATCTAGTTATGTTGCCTGCAGACCAAGAAAGTCTATAACATGATTAGAATGTGGAAGTGGTTCCCTGTAACAGGCTTCAAGAAACATACTTTACAATATCTTGTTTTGTCCTGGGTTGTTTGAAAGCTGTGAGAATCCATGAGCCCTAGAGAAAGTAACCCTGGAAGCCCAGGACATTCAATGATGGAACAGTTAAATTAACTCCCCTCATTTCCTGCATAAAAGTCTATTGAAGACAAGCTTTTCTGGATAAAGTGGACAGTACAGTGGAGTTGAGGGATATAAGAACTCTGGAGTGGGCTAGTTGCTTATAGCTATAGTAGAGAATTTGGAGCCAAGATGTTAGGCTCAAAGTGTTAATTTTGGGCTCGATTCAGTCAGGAAACCATGAACATTATAATTCTGCCCTAAAATATTCTGCTATTCCTGTTGTTACAGGGCTTCTATACCTGAAACGCAGACAGAGCTTGAGTTCTTGTGATCTGCTGAGTGGGATTTGTGATGGTTTAATACCACACTGCTTACGATGAAACTAAAATTCCCAGAATTTCCTTTATTGCCTACTTCTAGGTTAGTGTTGATCAGAAATTTGGATGTTATTTGGAAAGCTGAAGTGAGTAAAAATTGCTATTCCTCTCTGAAGGCTATCATGGATAGAGGTGGGGAGAGACAGATATGGAGATGCTATCAGATTCCTTCTGGTCTTTGCTCTCTCCTTGGAGACACATGCAGAAATTCCAGTGGATTGCCATTTGGCCTCATTCTACAGTGAAAGTGAAAGTGAAGTCACTCAGTTGTGTCCGACTCTTTGCGACCCCCTAGAGTATAGCCCACCAGCTCCTCTGTCCATGGGATTTTCCAGGCAAGAATACTGGAGTGGGTTGCCATTTCCTTCTCCAGAGGATTTTCCTGACACAGGGATCAAACCCGGGTCTCCCTCATGGTAGGCAGATGCTTTACCGTCTGAGCCACCAGGGAAGCCTTATTCCACAATATTCCATGTCTAATTTTTCTCCTTTACTTCTGTCCCTACTGATCAACAGCAGGTCCACCATAAGACTCAGAGCAAAAGGCTTCCACACACAAATGCGTCATTTCCCCTCTGGAATCCCTCTCCGACAAAACTGGCAGCTGGAAGGCTGGTGAGCAAATACCCCTTCATCATTTATTTCCCCTTGTGGACCTTTACTTCCCTGGCTCCGTCCACATTAGTATAAGATATTATTCCTATGCAAAATTATTACTCTATAATAATCATGCTAGCTTTTATTCCTTGACTGAAACTTCACAGAGGTATCTTGCAAGCGTCAACTTCCCTTAGGACTAATCACAACAAATTCTTATTATCAATCCAGATTCTCTTATCACACCATGCACCATATAAAGTCAAAGTTGGGTGGAAATATTTGAATATCAAAACAACTTCAGATTTTTCTGTTTATATTAGAAAATTCGAGAGAATATGTGTAAGAGTAGATTGTATGAATATTGCACAAAACAGAGAGGAACAGAGTTTAAGATCATGTTGGATTTGTCAATATGAAAGTCTTAAAGATGAATTTCAATGTGATAGACTGATTAATGGGGAAGAATTCAAGTTGTTTACTTGCTTGGCTGATTAAATCATAAACTCAGTTTAAGTCTACATTGAATTAAGGGAGAGTTAAAGACAATTCATTGAACTATTCATTAATTATGTTCATTGTGAAAGTCAAAAGAATCTCTCTTAATAATGACATTGATAAATATTTGGAATAGTTCCAATAACCTTGGAAAGCCCATCAGAACCATAGTAGCATAAAGACATGTGATGACTAATATAATGGAGTGCCTTTGATAAGGTACAGCTGCTGCTGCTGCTGCTAGGTTGCTTCAGTCGTGGCCAACTCTGTGCAACCCCGTAGACAGCGCTCACCAGGTTCCTGTGTCCTTCAGATTCTCCAGGCGAGAATAGTGGAGTCGGTTGCCATTGCCTTCTGCAATGCATACATGCATGCTAAGTTCCTTCAGTCGTGTTCGACTCTGTGTGACCTCATGGACAGCAGCCCACCAGGCTCCTCTGTCCACGGGATTCTTCAGGCAAGAATAGTGGAGTGGGTTGCCATTGCCTTCTCCATCGATAAGATACTAGCACAGAAAAAAAATATGGAAAATTAAGAAAACCTGAATAAACTTTGGGCCTTGGTTAATAATAGTTTATCAGTATTGTTTATTAACTGCAAAAATGTATAATTATAAAGTACAATAATAATAATAGGAGAAGCTGTGTGGAGTATATGAGGACCCTGTTCTCCCCAATTTTTTTCTGTAAAACCAAAACTATACTAAAAACTTTATTTAACAAAAGAGGCATTCTAGTTAATTTTCTCTGAAGTATTAAGATAAATATTGCAGATATTGTTATTAATAGGAACTCATTTTAGTGAGAATGAGTTTTAGCCCCTTAGTACCAAGAGAAATGGTCATTGTCATAGAGATCAGGGCTATGCTTTGGCTTGAAGGAGTCTTTGAAGATGTCAAGCCCAGTGATTATTGGACGCTGACTTATGAAAAAGTTATTCATGGGTCACAGAGTGGGATCAGGGAGCATTTAGGTGGTGAATAGAATGCTTCCTGTGAAGTTATTCCATGGGTCACAGAGTGGGATCAGGGAGCGTTTAGGTGGTGAATAGAATGCTTCCTGTGTCCACTCCCAGTGGGGTAGTGATTCCATGAACCCATTATGTGTCAGTGACAGACATTCAGGAGTTGCATGAAGTCAAACACGTGGGTCACCCTTGCCACAGCTGATTTCGTTACCATCACAACCGCTTTTCCATTCTGCCAGCAGCAGAAACCAATGTCAAAGCCAAAATGACATCGTAATCAGTGAGAAGGGGAAACTAGGAGCCAGTCAGCCACTTGACTGTGTTTTGACTGTATTTAATGTCTTCTGTCCTGGAGGAAGCAGTAATTTGTTCACCTTAGAGTGGATACTTATCCTGGGTATGGGTTGGCCTTTCTTTACTTGCCATGTGTCTCAGGCAATGATAACCACAGAAAAAAATTCCTTTCTATGGTATGCCAATTGTTATAGCATTGTTTCTGAGCAGATAAGTCATTTACTAGCAGGAAGTATATCCCATCACTGATAAGGAGGTGATCACACAAGGAGATATAATGACTCATGCAGGACTCAGACATAGAACTCAGGTATGGTGCCAGCGAGGGGATAAAAGCTCATATCTTAGTTTTTCTCTTATACCAGAAGATATATATTCTGAATCAGTGAACAGAATGCTGTTTATTTTGTAGTAGGAGAAATAAATAGGTGGAAAGATGCTTCTGATCATTGTGTCCAATTAAAACAAGAGAGCATAGAAAGAGTTACCTTGAGCTGGACTATGAGACTGGTATTTGATAATATGTTGCTAACTGAACTCTGGACCAATAGACTAAAGATTAAATAAAGTGTTGATTGGGATGACTAAAGGTTAGCAAGAGAAAACAAGGTTGTTGCTTCATGGTGGGCAGAGGAAGGAGAATATATGCAACCTAAAGAAATCTCTTAGGGTGTTTTCCACTATTGTAGACTGTAATGAAAAGGCTAGTGACCCAATACAGGTAGGAACAGGAGGTGTGAAACACACATTATGAAAGATTTAAGTTACTTTCTAGATAAGGTTCAAGCTTAAAAAACTGTCAGTACAAAGAAATTTTGGGGGCTTATAATATCCTTACTATTGTGTTGACTTCATTATATATATGTGATGGAATTTCAGTTGAGCCATTTCAAACCCCAAAAGATGCTGCTGTTAAAGGGCTACACTCAATATGCCAGCAAATTTGGAAAACTCAGCAGTGGCTGCGGGACAGGAAAATGTCCGTTTTCCTTCCAATCCCAAAGAAGGGCAATGCCAAGCAATGTTCAGACTACCACACAGTTGAACTCATTTCACATGCTAGCAAAGTAATGCTCAAAATTCTCCAAGCTAGGCTTGAACAGTACATGAACCAATAACTTTCAGATGTTCTGAATTTAGAAAAGGCAGAGGAATCAGAGATCAAATTGCCAACATCCACTGTATCATAGAAAAATGAGATAATTCCAGAAAAATACATCTCTTTCTGCTCCATTGACTATGCTAAAGCCTTTAACTGTGTGGATTACAACAAACTGTGAAAATTCTTAAAGAGATGGGAATACCAGACCACCTTACCTGCCTCTTGCAAAACCTGTATGCAATCAAGAAGCAAAAATTAGAACAGGAGAAGGGGATGACAGAGGAGGAGACAGTTGAATGGCATCACTGACTCAATGGACATGAGTTCAAGCAAGCTCCAGGAGATGGTGATGGACAGGGAAGCCTGGCATACTAAAGTCAATGGTGTCACAAACAGGCAGACATGACTGAGCAACTGAACAACAGCGATATATATAAGTATATATATGCTTCCCAGGTGGCTCAAATGGTAAAGAATCTGCATGCAATGCAGGAGACCTGGGATAGACCCCTGGCTTGGGAAAATACCCTGGAGAAGGGAATGGCAACCCACTTCCGGATTCTTGACTGGAGAATTCCTTGGACGTAGGAGCCTAGACCACTACAGTTTGTGGGGTATACACACACGCACACACATGTATACATGTAATATCATATAATATTTGTCTTTCTTTTCCAACTTATTGCACTGAGTATAATAATCTCTATGTCCATCCATGTAGCTGCAAATGGCATTATTTCATCCTTTTTATGGCTGGGTTGTATTCCATTGTATAGATACCCCAGTCTTCTTTACAGAATTATGTTAGTATGTTACGTAGACAGAGAAAGAACAGTTCAGAAAGGATATATTGAAGCATCAATTGGGCATAAGTAAAATGTGTATAATGACAGGGATTATAAGGATGAAAATTCTTGTAGGGAGTGAGTAGTTACTAATAATGTCAAAGGCTATGGGGAAGAATATAAGATGAAAGTATGCAATGGATTTAGCTGTTAAGTTGTTTGCTTATTAAGGTGATAAATTCACTATTAGTAAATTTGAGGGCAGTGGTAAAAGAGAATTATGATCGTAGCATTCTCAGCACTAAAACCACAGTAATTAGTTCTAAGAGAGAAAATACTGAATATTTGTGAAAGAATGCAAAACCATGAACTTGTTTATCAAATCTTATAACATAAGACTGATGGTTAAACTATCACATTTCAAGAAAGTACTCCTTAAAACAAAATTAAGGAAGTGGTAAAGAGGGTTTATACATTAAGTAGTAACTCATGTTCTATTTTGTAAACAAGTTAAACAGGCTAAAAATACGAATCCTATTTATAAAGTACTTAAATGATCTTCTCAGTAAGAGATGAAAATTTATATACGCTAAGCAGAGAAGCTTAAGAAACTATCTCTGCCTCATATTACAGAAGATAGCTATCAAAAATTTTATTGCAAGCAACAGTTTTCTATTCCTGGACCAATATGGAATAGCCTACTTAATTTTAGCTAACTACATCTAGGAAATATGAGCATTATCATCATGCAGTTGGAAACCTCATAGGACAATTTTATTAAAAAAAAGCACCTCTGACAGGGTTATTAGATTGAAGGAGGGGCAATGCGCAGAGTTAGGTTTAGGTTGTTGTGCTGCATCTTCATGGGTCACAGCCTGATCATGGCTAAGGGACTTGTGTAACCAAGAAAGCTGTGAGCCATGCCATGCAAGGCCACCCAAGGTAAATGGGCCATCACGAAGAGTTCTGACAAAACCCAGTCCACTGGAGGAGAAATAGCAACCAACTCCAGTGTTCTTTTCTGGAGAATCCCAGGGGAAATATATTGTTGCTGTTGTTGTTTAGTTGCTAAGTTGTGTTCACCTCTTTGCAACCCAATGAACTGCAACACACCAGGCTTCCTTATCCTTCCCTATTGCCTGGAATTTGCTCAAACTCCAGTCTGTTGAGTCGATGATGCAATCCAAAAATCTCATCCTCTGTTGTCCCCTTCTCCTCACTCCTTCAACCTTTCCAGTTATCAGAGTCTTTTCTAATAAGTCAGTTCTTCACATCAGATGGCCAAAGTATTGGAACATCAGCTTTAGCACCAGTCCTTTCAATGAATATTCAGGGTTGATTTCTTTGAGATCGACTGATTTGACATATTTGCTGTCCAAGGGACACTCAAGAGTCTTCCCCAGCACCACAGTTCAAAGACATCAATTCTTTGGTGCTCAGCCTTCTTTATGCTCAAACTCTCACATCCGTACATGACTTCTGGAAAAGTCATAGCTTTGACTTTACAAACCTTTGTTGGCAAAATGATGTCTCTGGTTTTGAATATGCTATCTAGGTTTGTCATAGCTTTTCTTTGAGGGTAATATGGAAAGGCAAACACATATTACACTGGGAGATAAGCTCCCCGGGTCAGAATGTCCAATATTCTACTGGGGAAGAGTGGAAGGCAATTACTAATAGCTCCAGAAAGCATGAAACAGCTGAGCAAAAGCAGAAACCATGTTCAGTTGTGGATATGCTGGTGATGAAAGTAACATCAGATGCTGTAAAGGACAATATTGGATAGGAACCTGGAATGTTAAGTCTATGAATCAAGGCAAATTGGACTTGGTCAAGCAGGAGATGGCAAGAGTAAACATCAACATTTTAGTGATCAGTGAATGAAAATGGGTGGGACTGGGTGAATTTAATTCAGATGACCACTATATACACTATTAGGCAAGAACCCCTTAGAAGAAATGGAGTAACAGAGTCAACAAGAGTCTGGAATTTGGATGCAAAGTGAAAAATAAAGAATGATCTCTGTTTGATTCCAAGGCAAAGCATTCAACATCACAGTAATCCAAGTCTAAGCCACAACCACATGTATCAAAGAAGCTGACATTGACTGGTCTATGAAGACCTAACTCCTTCTAGAACTAACACCAAAAAATGAAAAATTATTCTTTTCATCATAAGGGATTGGAATGCAAAACAAGGAAGTCAAGAGATACCAAGAATAACAGGTAAGTTTGGCCTTGGATTATAAAAGGAAGTAAGACAAAGACTCACATAGCTTTTTGAAGAGACTGCACTGGTCATAGCAAACACCCCTTTCCAAAAACATAAGAGACAGCTTTACACAGGGTCATCACTAGGTGGTCAATCAATATCAAAATCCATTGATTGCATTATTTGCACCGAAGATGGGGACTCTATACTATCAGCCAGAACAAGATCTGGAGATGACTATGGCTCAGATCATGAGCCCTTTATTGCAAAATTCAGGCTTAAACTGAACAAAGTAGGGAAACCACTAGGTCACTCAGGTATGGTGCTGCTGAGTCACTTCAGTCGTGTCCGACCCTGTGCAACCCCCTAGACGGCAGCCCAGCAGGCTCCCCCATCCCTGGGATTCTCCAGGCAAGAGCACTGGAGCGGGCTGCCATTTCCTTCTCCAATGCGTGAAAGTGAAAAGTGAAAGTGAAGTCACTAAGTCATGTCCGACTCTGTGCGACCCCCAGACGGCAGCCCACCAGGCTCCTCCATCCATGGGATTTTCCAGGCAAGAGTACTGGAGTGGGCTGTCATAGCCTGCTCCATTCAAGTATGACCTACATCAAATCCTTAATGATTATACATTGAAGGTGACAAATACATTCAAGGGATTAGATCTGGTAAACAAAGTGTCTAAAGAACTGTGGATGGAAGTTCGTAACATTGTACACGATGCAATGGCCAAAACTATCCCAAAGCGAAAGAAATACAAAAAGGCAACATGGTAGTCTGAGAAGGCTCTACAAATAGCTGAGGAAAGAGAAGTGAAAGACAAAGGAGAGGGGGAAATATACACCCAAGTGAATGATGAGTTCCAGAGAATAACAGAAGATACAAGAAGGCCTTTGTACAGAACAGTACAAAGAAATAGAGGAACAGATTTGAATGCGAAAGATAGGATATCTCTTCAAGAAAATTGGAAATATCAAAGAATCATCTCATGTAAAGATGGACATGATAAAGGAAAGAAATAGTAAGGATCTAACAGAAACAGAAGAGATTAAGTAAAGGTGGCAAAAATACACGGAAGTACTATACAAAAAAAGGCTTAATAATTTTGATAACAACAATGGTATGGTCACTAAACTAGAGCTGTACAGCATAAAATATGAATTCAAGAGGGCCTTAGGAAAAATTATTGTAAACAAAGTTAGTAGAGGTGATGGAATTCCAACTGAGCTGTTTCAAATCCTAAAACAAACAAACAAACAAAGATACTGTTAACATGCTTCACTCAATATGTCAGCAAATTTAGAAAACTCAGTAGGGTATTCAGGACTAGAAAATTTTTTATTCCCATCTCAAGTAAGGGCAATGCCAAAGAGAGTTCAAACTGCCATACAGTTGCACTTATTTCACATGCTATCAAACTTATGCTCAAAATCATTTAAGCTTGGCTTTGGCAGTAGGTGAACTGAGAGCTGCCATATGCACAAGCTGGATTTAGAAAAGGCAGAAGAACCAGATATCAAATTTCCAACATTCCTTGGATCATAGATAAAGTAAAGGAATTCCAGCAACAACATCTACTTCGGCTTTATTGACTAGCCGAAGAATTGATGCTTTTGAGCTGTGGTGTTGGAGAAGACTCTTGAGAGTCCCTTAGACTACAAGGAGATCCAACCAGTCCATGCTAAAGGAGACCAGTCATGGGTGTTCATTGAAAGGACTGATGCTGAAGCTTAAACTCCAGTACTTTGGCCACCTCATGCGAAGAGTTGACTCATTGGAAAAGACCCTGATGTTAGGAGGGATTGGGGGCAGGAGGAGAAGGGGATGACAGAGGATGAGATGGCTGGATGGCATCACCGATTCAATGCACATGAGTTTGGGTGAACTCTGGGGGTTGGTGATGGACAGGGAGGCCTGACGTGCTGTGATTCATGAGGTTGCAAAGAGTCGGACATGACTGAGCCACTGAACTGAACTGAAACCCTTTGACCCTATGGATCACAACAAACTGTGGACAGTTCTTAAAGCGATAGGCATACCAGACAACCTAATCTGTCTCCTGGGAAACCTATATGCAGGTCAAGAAATAACAGTCACAAGCAGACATGAAACTAACTGGTTCAAAACTGGGAAAGGACTACATCAAGTCTGTGTTTGTCACCCTGTTTATTTAATTTATATGGATAGTACATCATGTGGACTGCCAGGCGGGATGAATTGCATGCAAGAATCGAGATTGCTGGGAGAAATCTCAACCATTTCAGATATGCATGTGATGCCACTTGAATGATAGCAAAGAGGAACTAAAGAGCCTCTTGAAGACGGTGAAGGAGGAGATTGAAAGAGCTAGCTTGAAACTGAACACTAAAATAATTATGATCATGATATTCAATTCCATCACCTCAAGACAAATAAGAGAGGAAAAAGGGAAAACAATGACAGATTTTATTTTCTTAGGCTCCAAAATCTCTGTAGCTTCCCAGGTGGTACTAGTGGTAAAAAAAACCTGCTGCCAGTGCAGGAGACATGAGACATGGGTTTGATCCCTGGGTCAGGAAGATCTCCTGGAGGAAGACGTGGCAATCCACTCCAGGATTCTTGCCTGGAGAATCCCAGAAGAGCCTGGAGGGCTACAGTCCATGGAGTTTCAAAGAGTCAGCCACAACTGAAGTGAATTAACATGCACGCTAATATCACTGAGAATAGTGACTGCAGCCATGAAATTAAAAGAGCCTTCCTCCTTGAAAGGAAAAGTATGATAAACATCACGATTCTGACAGAGGTCCATGCAGTCAAGGCTAGGGCTTTTCAGCAGGTCATGTTCTGCTATGTCATGTCCTGATGTGATAGCGGGCCATAAAGAAGACTGAGTGCTGAAAACTAATGCTTTTTAATTGTGCTGCTGGAAAAGAATGCAAGGAGGTCCACTCAAATAGTTTTAAAGGAAATCAACCTTGACTGTTTATTATAAGGAGTGATACTGATGCTGAAGCTCCAATACTTTGGCCACTTGATGTGAATAGCTGACTGACTGGAAAAGATCTGGATGACAGGAAAGACTGAAGGCAAAAGGAGAAGATGGGGCAGAAGATGAGATGGTTAGAGAGCACCTCCAACTATGTGAATATGAGCTGGAGCAAACTCTGGGAGACAGTGGAGGATGGAGTAGCCTGGTATGCTGCAGGGTTGCGAAGAAACAGATATATCTTGGCAATTGAACAGCTCAGCTATTACCATAACATATTAGCTGTAATGTTCAGAAATTATTAATTATATGATGCATGCTTAATTCCTCAGTCATGTCTGACTCTCTGCGAACCCATCAGGCTCCTCTGTCCATGGGGATTCTCCAGGCAAGAATACTGGAGTGGGTATTCATGCCTCCTCCAAGGGTTCTTCCTCACTGATTACCTTCTGAGCTACTATGATAGATAGCCATTTACCTAATTTTTCCAAGTGTAAATTTCAGTGTCCAGATTAGTAAAATATAGCCCATAACAGTACCTATCTCATGAGACTATGATGAAATATACCATAATATAATCCACATTAAATCATTTACAAATCGGTGCCTAGTGTTTGCTGGATCCTTAATAAACCTTTGTCTTACCATTGCTTTTAATTATTGTATTATAAGGCATCATCATAACATCATATCAAATATCTACTCTTCAATAGCTAAGGGATGATACTTTATTTGAGTTAGAAAAACTCAGTTGCAGTTTATTATAATTATTATCATTAAAAATTTGAAAAAGTTTACAGTAGAATGATCATATATGTAACCCTCACTCCTTCAGGGTGTCCCCAACATGAAGGAGCAAATATAAAATGAGAAGCTTTACAATTTATCTATTGCAGCCCTGGGCCTCTTCCCAAATATGAAACAAGAGATTAAGAGTTTCACTTCCCACAGTGTATTTCCTTTAAGCAGAAAACTTTAGTTTTCAGGGATAGCTCCCTTGAGCACGGATATTAGAGTGAGAGGCTTCATCTATTCCTTAGATTATTTTTACAGTCACACATACTGATTTCATTTTGATAACAGTAGGAGACTTCAGGTATTTTGGGTTCCCCTATGGCAGAAAAATTGTCCCCAATCAATTCATCTACCTTCCAATCATTTTCAGTTTGCTTAATGTAAAACTGAAGCAAATTTCAATAGTATTGAATTATCAGAAAATAAGATGAAAATGTGTACTCATGTTGTTATGGTAAGGACATATAAACAGCATACAAGAAGTGTGTATTTTTACTGCTTTTACATAACTTTAAATAGCTTAAAAGCTTTCTATTTAAACATTGATTTTTTTTTTTGTCTCACGTCAGGTTAAACAAAATCTTTTTTTTTTTTTTTTTGGTTTATATTTTAGGACTTTTTTTTTTTGAACTCACAACATATTAACTATTTATAACAAATTCCTATTTCTAATATTTCCATAAAGCTATGCAGTATACACTATGAATGTTATGGCTGTTCAAAAATACTTTAAGTGCAGGGGTTTTTATAAATAAAAAGGAATGAACACCATTAAATATTAAATAGGACGTCCATTAAACATGACGTCCAATGAGGAATAGACACCATTAAATATATTGTCAAGAAGTTATAGAGTGCCAACAACCAGCCAGAAAAACTTAAGCAGAAATTGTAATGACATATGTACCTATACACTAGCTGTTTATTGTTTCTCCATTATTAGACTTTGTAGAAATTCATTAATAAATCACACTGATTATGTATTTAACAAAAACTTATATAGAACTCAGAAACTATATCTGAGCACTTTGAAGAACTTTCTGGTCAAACAACAGAAGAATCTTAGAATCTCGCTAAGAATCTTAAAAGGCATTTAGTTATGAAGACCTGTAATTGAGTCCTAAACAGCAAATCTGTTTCAAGATTCTAGCCATAACTTTGTCTTTCATTGACTTATACTTTTCCTCCATATTCCTAAATTCTTACTGAGATATTTTTTTCTTAACTCGAAAATATATGCATGGTATATAATCTTAAGTCTGTCTTTATTTTTCATCTGCTAGAATACAAATGCATTTCCTTCAGGGTAGTTACTCATTACCATTTCAAGGTCCCCTGAACATGGATACTATCTTCCAAAACTTGTTATTTGACTTCTTTTCCCAGTGTGTATACCAATAGTGCATTTCAATGTTTTGGGTCTGTTATGAACTATCCCTCCTATTACAGTCACCTACAGAGCCAGAGAACATCTACATGTATTTCTTGAACTTTGACATCTAGTTCATTGTAAATTAACTGAGTTTTTCAATAGCCTGACTTCAAATTCTTCTCCAAAGTTCTTGCCCCCAGCCCACTTTAGCCACCCACTTCAACCATCTTTGCCCATGTCAATGAATTTGAAATTGCATACCTCCTGTGTCATTTCATCGTCTCTTTACCTTCTAGCTGCTCCACTAACCTAACATCCTAATTTTCTAGCTCTCATCAGTCTGCTGCCACCTCTGGCCACACCCTCTTTATTTCTTTAGCTTGCTGCACACTGGCTTTTCTTTCTGTTTCTTTTTATTTTATTTCTTTTCATTGAAGCATCGCTGATTTACAATGCAGTGCTATTTTCAGGAGTACAGCTAAGTGATTTGGATGTATATATGTTCTCTCTCAGATTCTTTTACCTTATAGGTTATTGAAAAATATTGATAATAGTTGTCTGTGCTATGTAACAAGCCCTTGTTGGTTATGTTTTCTATATAATAACACATGAATGTTCATCTCAAATTCCTACTTATTCCTCCCTGCCTTGTTTACATTTTGGTAACCAGAAGTTTGCTTTCTATGACTCTGGGTCTACTTCTGCTTTGTATATAAGTTCATTTGTGCATGTGTATATATACACACACATACATACACACATCACACACACACACACACACATATCTACACACACATACATATAGATTCCACATTTGGCTCCCCAAGTGGTGCAGTGGTAAAGAATCTGCCTGCCAATGCAGTAGATGAAAGATGTGGGCTTGATTGCTGGGCCCTGGGTCAAGAAGATCCTCTGGAGTGGGGAATAGCAACCCACTCCAGTATTCTTGTCTGGAAAATTTCATGAGCAGAGAAGCCTGTAGGGCTACAGTCCATGGGGTCACAAAAAATTGGACATGACTAAGCACACACACACACTCACACACACGAGATATCATATGATGTTTGTCTTATTCTGTCTGGCTTACTTCACTTTGTACCCTAATCTCTAGGTCCATTCATGTTGCTGAAAATGGAGTTCTAACTGCTCCCCATTCAACTGCAAACACACACTCAACATGCGTCTTCATTTCCCTCTTTATGTAGGGTATGACACATTGTCCACGATCATAATCATTCCCTGGTCGACCTCTTATCCTTCCCTGTCCCTCATTCCTTCTGTCCTTTAAATGCAAATATACCAGACTTTGTTCAGTTCAACTCTTGACCTATCCTTCCCCTTTAAACAAGTAGCTTAACAACACTAGAGAAAAACTTTAACCAGGTACTTCCCAAGATTTCTGCATAGTTCCCTATTTCATTTGCTCCCCATCTGCCTCTATAATTCTTTTGTACTTCTCCCTTCTTATTATATCCCTTTTACAATCATTCTTGAAACCACTGCAGTTAGGTATTCAGAAAGTATGTCCTTACCAAGTCACCACAGGTGACTTCCAGGTGTCCAAGCCCATTGATCACCTTAGTGACCTGTCAGAAGCATGTGACAGTTAGTCCTGTTCTACTTCATGAAATAAATACTTGGCTTCCTTAGCTCGCAAGACACCATTAATGGCTGATCTTTCTCAGCTATATTTCCTGTCTCTCTGATGTATCCTTGTTGGACTGCCACGGCACACAATCATTACTGCTGCCCCCATCTCAACATTTCTTATTACCCACGATTATGGCTTGATATACCAGCAACGAGTTAACAGTCCTAAACATGTGCCTCTAGCCAGACATTTACGCTGAAATCCTGACATATCTGTACAACTCCCTATGCATTCTCTCTTATATGTCTAATTTTTAAACTTAACGTCTCCAAAATCAATTTCTCCTCTCCACCCAAACCTACTCATATCTTCATCCCTGTGAAGAATCAATAGAATCTCTTATTCCGCTTTAAAAGTATAAGCATCATTCTCTACTTTCCTCCTTGCATATCAACACAGAAAACATGGCAAATTGAGCCAAACTTATCTTCAAAATACACTGTCTACTGCTGCATTCTGAGATACCATCATTTAATATAATTATTCTAATCTCTCTTGATTGTTCTTTCTGCTCTCATTCTTAGCCTTGTAGTCTGTTCTCCTCTGTCAGCCAAGGTGATCTTCTCAATATTTAAATTAGATAATATAATTCCTGAGCTCTGGCTACTTAAATGAATTCACATGTTAATATAGTAAAAGGCAACATCAGGATGAAGGATTAAACAGCCTGCAGAATTTGATTTTTTCTACTACTCTTACCTCATTATCTACTAAATTATGCTGCCTTTCTCTTCTCCAGCTACATGAGACCGTTTATGTTTCTCTAACATCCCAAGCATATTTCACATCCTGGCCTTTGAACTCACTCTTTTTCTTTCTGGAATGTGATTCTTATACATATTCACTTCTCTTGTTTTCTCAATTGTTTTAACTCTTTCTCTGTACATGATGTTTCTCTGTGTATATGTGTTTTACTATTTAAATGCACTCACCAGAATGTATAACAGTTTTCATAATTTCGGATACATAATATACATTTTGTAAATGTATGTTGAATAAATGGATAAATCAGAATTTAAAAACTGAAACTTGGTTTTCAGTGTTGGTATTTGGGCTGCCTGCTATTTTAAGTCATTTCTACTTCCCTAATGAGATCTGGTTTGGCTACGCTTATGGAAGGTCTGTAAATTCCTGAGCAAAAATCTAGGCTTTAGGACAATATATGAAGAACATTATCCTGAATCGAGCCTCACGTCCACTGATCTAGCTAGGTCATCCTCTGACATTTAAAGGTAGAATTAATTTAAAGCACAATCATATCTTCCTTTTACTCTGGCTTTCAGTTCAGTTCAGTCACTCAGTCGTGTCTGACTCTTTGCGACCCCATGGACTGCAGCACAGCAGGCCTCCCTGTCCATCACCAACTCCCGGAGCTTCCTCAAACTCAAGTCCATTGAGTAGGTGATATCATCCAACCATCTCATCCTCTGTTATCCCCTTCTCCTCCTGCCTTCAATCTTTCCCAGCATCAGGGTCTTTTCAAATGAGTTGGTTCTTCGCATCAGGTGACCAAAGTACTAGAGTTTCAGCTTCAGCATCAGTCCTTCCAATGAATATTGAGGACTAATTTCCTTTAGAATGGACTGGTTGGATCTCCTTGCAGTAAATGGGACTCTAAAGAGTCTTCTTCAACACCACAGTTGAAAAGCATCAATTCTTTGGCTTTCAGCTTTCTTTGTAGTCCTGCTCTCATATCCATATGTGACTCCTGGAAAAACCATAGCTTTGACTAGATGGACTTTGGTTGGCAAAGTAATGTCTCTGCTTTTTAATATGCCATTTAGGTTGGTCATAACTTTTCTTCCAAGGAGCAAGGGTCTTTTAATTTCATGGCTGCAGTCACCATCTGCAGTGATTTTGGAGTCCAAAAATTTTAAATATGTCACTGTTTCCCCATATATTGGCCATGAAGTGGTGGGACCAGATGCCATGATCTTAGTTTTCTGAATATTGAGTTTTAAACCAACTTTTTCACTCTCCTCTTTCACTTTCATCAAGAGGTTCTTTAGTTCTTCTTCTCTTTCTGCCATAAGGATGGTGTCATCTTCATATCTGTGGTTATTAATATTTCTCCCAGCGATCTTGATTCCAGTTTGTGCTTCATCCAGCCTAGCATTTCTCTTGAAGTCCTCTGCCTTTAAGTTGGCCTATAAGTTAAATAAGCAGGGTGACAATATATAGCCTTGACGTACTCCCTTTCCTATTTGGAAATCAGTCTGTTGTTCCATGTCCAATTCTAACTGTTGTTTCTTGACTTGTGTACAGGTTTCTCAAGAGGCTGGTCGGGTGGTCTGGTATTCCTATCTCTTGAAGAATTTTCCAGTTTGTTGTGATCCACATGTTCAAAGGCTTTGGCATAGTCAATAAAGCAGAAATAGGTGTTTTTCTGGAACTCTCTTTCTGTTTCGATGATCCACCAAATTTTGGCAATTCTATCTCTGGTTCCTCTGACTTTTCTAAATCCAGCTTGAACATCTGGAAGTTCACGGTTCAGATATTGCTGAAGCCTGACTTGGAGAATTTTGAGCATGTTTGCTAGCCTGTGAGATGAGTGCAGTTGTTCAGTAATTTGAACATTCTTTGGCATTGCCTTTCTTAGGGATTTGAATGAAAACTGACCTTTTCCAGTCCTGTGGCCACTGTTGAGTTTTTCAGATTTGCTGGTATATTGAGTGCAACGCTTTCACAGCATCATATTTTAGGATTTGAAATAGCTCAACTGGAATTCCATCACCTACACTAGCTTGGTACGTAGTGATGTTTCCTAAAACCTACTTGACTTCACATTCCAGGATGCCTGGCTCTAGGTGAGTGAACCACCTAGTGAACACACCAGCGTGGTTATCTGAGTCAGAAGATTTTTTGTACAGTTCTTCTGTGTATTCTTGCCACCTTCTCTTAATATCTTCTGCTTCTGTTAGGTCCATACCATTTCTTTCCTTTATTGTGCCCATCTTTGCATGAAAAGGAATGAAATACAAAAAAGAAAATGGTTGTCTGAAGAGGCCTTACAAATAGCTGAAAAAGAAAGAGAAGCTAAAGGCAAAGGAGAAAAGGAAAAATATACCCATTTGAATGCAGATTTCCAAAGAATAGCAAGGAGAGATAAGAAAGACTTCCTCAGTGATCAGTGCAAAGAAATAGAGGAAAACAATGGAATGGGAAGACTAGAGATCTCGACAAGAAAATTAGAGATACCAAGGGAACATTTCACGCAAAGATGGGCTCGATAAAGGACAGAAATGGTATGGACCTAACAGAAGCAGAAGATATTAAGAAGAGGTGGCAAGAATACACAGAACTGTACAAAAAAGAGCTTTACGACCCAGATAATCACAACGGTGTGATCAGTCACCTTGAGCCAGACATCCTGGAATGTGAAGTCAAGTGGGCCTTAGAAAGCATCACAACACACAATTCTAGTGGAGATGATGGAATTCCAGTTGAGCTGTTTCAGATCCTGAAAGATGATGCTGTGAAAGTGCTGCACTCAATATGCCAGCAAATTTGGAAAACTCAGCAGTGGCCACAGGACTGGAAAAGGTCAGTTTTCATTCCAATCCTCAAGAAAGGCAATGCCAAAAATGCTCAAACTACTGCACAAGTGCACTCATCTCATAGGCTAGCAAAGTAATTCTTAAAATTCTCCAAGCCAGGCTTCAACAGTATGTGAACCATGAAATTCCAGGTGTTCAAGCTGGATTCAGTAAAGGCAAAGCAACTATAGATCAAATTGACAACATCCATTAGATCATGGATAAATTGAGAGAGCTCCAGAAAAACATGCCATGCTCAGTAAATCTTTAATCCAATTTTCTGTTGATGCTCGTGTAGGTGGGTGCAGGGGGTTGCTGTTTTTTCTCCCTGTTTTTTGACCATATGCCAAACTATGGTGGAGGTAATGAGGATAATGGTGACCTCCTTCAAAAGATCCCATGCACACATTGCCGTACTCATTGCCCCCAACCCTAAAGCAGGCCACTGCTGACCCACGTTTCCACTGGAGAATCCAGGACACGGGCAAGTCTGGGTCAGTCTCCTGTGGGGTCACTGCTCCTTTCTCCCGGGTCCTATGCACACAAGGTTCTGTTTGTGCCCTCCAAGATTCTGTTTCCCAGTCCTGTGTAAGTTTTGGCATCTCTATGGTGGGTTAATGGTGACCTCCTCCACACCCGGGTCTGCAGAACCCAGAGCCGCTGCCCCTGGGGCAGTCCACTGCTGACCTGCACCTCCTCAGAAGATGCTCAGACACAGTTCTGGCTCGCTCTCTGTGGGGTCTCTGGGTCCTGGTGTGCGCAAGATTTGTCTGAGCCCTCTGAGTGTCTCTGGTGGGTGTGGAGTTTGATTCTAAATATGATTTCACTCCTCCTACCATCATGCTGGGGCCTCTCCTTTGTCCTTGGGCATGGGGTATCTTTTTTTTGGTGGGATTCAACATTCTCCTATTGATGGTTGTTTAGCAGCGAGTTGTAATTTTGGAGTTCTCATAGGAGAAGAAGGTAATATATAAACACATTAATGGAGGGAAAACTTATTTTTCTTTCAAATGCATTTTCTCCATCATTCCATCAAGGGCCCATTCCACATCTATTTCTACATGTGGATTTAATTTTAAAGTTTATGAATGTCAACATCTTGGTTTAATTGTGTAACTCTTGCTCTAGACATTTAGAATATAATGAACAAACATCAATCAATCTTTGCTGAAAGAACTTATTTCTGTAAAATAAGTGAATTGCAAAATTAGGATACAAGATAATTGCAGCATTATCTTTTTAATTTTGTTCTAATAGCTTCTATGAAAATTTAATACAATTTCTGGCAAAACACAATTTTTATTCTGTAAAAATTAATTCTAGATTTAAAAGTCATATATGCTTGAATTTTTTGAACTACTATAATACATGGTCTCTGTACTACCTTACAAAATAGAAAAAATAAAAAATAAAAGTAGAATGGTGCCAGTACCTGATTAAATTACACAACAGTTGTAGAGAAATCATTAAATAGTAATACTGAATTGCATTTCTACTTGGAAAAAATTAAGTATATATAAAGTCAATTTCAGATGTATCAAAACTATATTTTGAAGAGTTTAGAATAAACTACAGGAAAATGATTCTACAATTTATGGAGCAGCAGATTTTCTAAGCCAAGATTTAAATATCAAGTCATAAAAATGTGATAAAAATTAAAACAGTGAAAACTGTATCAGTTATTCATATGTGCATAGCCAACAAGTTCAAACTGTAGTGTGACATAAAAATGAAAGTACTTGTTATTACTCAAGATTTTGCGGTTCTCTCATAGTTCAGCTGATCTGAGCCAGGTTAGACTTGCAAGCCCATAGTAACATCATTGATGGGCTGGGCCTTTCACCTGTCAAGACATAGGGTGACTGAAGTGACAAGGATACCTGGACCACCTGTTTCACCTCACCCGTTAGGGTAGTCTAGGCGTCTTCACATCAAAGTGGCAGCAGGTTTCTAGATTAATAACCTTCAGGGTGTGGGGCTTCTTGAGGCTCAGGGTCAAAACTGACACATCATCTTTTCTATTTTGCTCTGTATACCAAAGTAAGTTATGCAGTGAACCCAAATTAAAAAAATAAAAAAGAAAATATACTGCTTTTGTTATTGGAGAAACTTCAAGTTAGATTGCAATGCATGTGAATAGAGAAAGTGGTGAGGAATCAGGGCCATTTTTTTTGTCAGCAATTTATTACAATAGCGTGTGCAATTTTATGCCAAACAAAAGATTCATATCTCTAATATAAATTGAATTCCCAAAGAAGAAAAAGCAATATATTGTAATGAGAAGAATAGAAACATGCAATTTATATAAGAGTAGATATAGGTGAATAATAATCTGAACATTTTTCAAAATTATTAAAAGTTAGTGAAATGCAAATTGAGGAATAATAAGGTTAACTTTGAAATGGGCAAAAACAAACAATCTAGCAAATGAAAGTCTGATAATCATGAGAAAGTTGAAAAAGCAGGGATTGTATACACGTGATTATTATATTAGCGGGAATGTAAATAAGTAAAAAAAACTCTTGAAAAAATTGATATACCTTAAAATGCAAAACAGTGTTGTTTTCTAAGAGTTCTTTTTTGTATATTTATTCATAGACATTATCCATAAAGAAAAAAAATAGTCAAATAGGGTATATAAAAGGTATAACTCCAGTTCACCAAATAATATAATTAAAAGAGTATATAATGAAAGATCTATATGATATTTGTCTCTCTATAAAGCAGAAACTAACTCAACATTGTAAATCAACTAAACTCCACTAAAATTAATTATATAAAAAGAATACATAATGGAAGTTACAAAGTCACATAATGGGAGAATATTTGCACCAAAATGAACAGAAGTATCTTATGTCTGAATAATATTTTTGAAAATATCTAAAATCAATAATACCCAAATAGAATAAAAAATGAAAGTCTTAAACAGACACGTAGAAACATAAGATATACTAATGGGATAATCATCATTATTCTCATTAAGATCATTGCATTAAGAAAATGTAAATTGAAAGCCTTAATATAATACCAAACTACTTACCATCCTTAATGACTAAGAGAGAAAGAAGGGAAGGAATGGAGTTAGAAATTAATAAGCATTGGATCAAATGTAAAACAACAGGATTCTCATATATTGCTATATATAATATATATTTGTTTAATCACTTGTAAAACAGAGATTCTCTATTATACTTAGAAACATGTATTCCCCAAACTTAGCAATTCTATTCCTAAGTGAATGTGTTAGTTGCTCAGTCATTTCCTACTCTTTGGGACCCCAGGGACTATAGCCCACCAGGCTCCTCTGGCAAGAATAAGAATCCAGGCAAGAAAATGGGTAGCCATTTTCTTCTCCAGGGGATCTTTCCAACCCAGGGATTAAACCCAGGTCTCCTCCTCTGCAGACATATTCCTTACCACCAGGGAAGCCCAATTCTATTTCCAAGTACATACTAAAAAATTGCATAGAAGTGCAATTAAGACAAAATTTCAATAAGGTACATAAAAGCATTATTATAACAGACACAAACTGGAAACAATCCACATTTCATAACCAGAAAAATGCTTAAAGAATGTGTGGTGTCCTCCTAAAATATAATATCATACATAACTTTAAAAAATGGGGAAAATATAATAGCAAAAAATGGTTAAAATGACACATGCTTTGTAAAATGTATTTTACCAAAAATAAAAAGGAGAGAAATAGGTAAACTTCTTTAAAAGCAAACTTATATAGCAAAATCATTAGAAAAAGAATAAAAGCAGTAACAACACAAATTAAGATAAAGAGTATTTTGCCAAAGGGATAGATGATTGGAAGAAAATATGACAGAGTCTTTAGTGTTGTTAGAGATGCTCTTTTGTGATATGCTCACTCAACTGTTTACTTGGAGCTAAGATGTATCTGCTTTTATTTTTGGTCCATTCGTATGAATTGGAGAAGGAAATGGCAACCCACTCCATTATTCTTGTCTGGAGAATCCCACGGACAGAGGAGCCTGGTAGGCTACAGTCCATGGGGTCCCAAAGAGTCGTCGGACATGACTGAGAGACTTCACTTTCACTTTCATGTTTATGAATACATATTATTTTTACATTTTAAGGATTACAAAACACACCTTGACATTTTATTTTCTGAAAATATTCTATTGAAAAATCAAAATTAGTACTCCAGGATTAAAGAAGAATACCATATGAAAACAAATAATGTTATTATATATATTCAATAATTGGGAGAAGCTTAGTTCTTTACACTTTTTAAATAACATCTTTGGTTCTTAAGGCCTCTGTCTACTCAAATGCTATGATAATGTCCCTTCGTATACATTTGGTGTGCTTATTTTATACAGAAGGAAATTGAGCTTCAGTTTTGCTATGTGATTTCATTTAGAATACACAGGGCCTGGACAATAGCGACACGAAAATAGTAAAGTTCCTTACTGCTGAGTCAGTGTTCTTACTAACACACCAGCTCTCCATAATGTAGCTATATCCAAACTGTGGTATCTTCTGCATGTTAACACTTTTGATGCTCCCATAAAATCTTGAGTTACAATTAACCTCTTCATGCTTTCTAGAGATTTTGATAAATAAACATGTTGGTTTGGAAAAGTGTAGACTTCAAAGATTTGGTACTATGTAGCAAAGTGAAGTCTAATGCAATAAGAAAGCTTTGATAAATAAGAAAAAAAGAAAATTTTGGCAGCTCTGGGAATAAATCTGAAAGTATCACATGTCTAGAAGAAATCATTTTGGGCAGAACACACATTTCAGTAAGTGTAATGGACCTCATTGGACAACCTTGTAAATTTTCTATGTGTATATATTTTCCTTTCTGTTAGAAGAGAAATTTTGTAATTGCAGAAGAAAATTTGAAACCATGCTATTTTGAGTAATATTTTGAGTAGGTCCACTGGAAATAAAGGTGGATGTTTTATTACTATTTCTACCTTTTAAATAAAGGTGGAAACATTAACAAGGATACCACTTCCTAAAGTGATAGAATTAGTAAAGTATCCATCTGCCAAACATTTAAGGAAGAATTGACACTGATTCTTCTGAAACTTTTACAAAAATAGATGGGGAGGAAATAATTTCAACCTCATCTTACAAGGTCAACATTGTCCAGATACCAAAACCAAACAAGATTGTTATAATAAAAGAACATTACAGGTGAATATCCTTAATGAATATAAATGCAGGTATCAAAATATTAGCAAACCAAATTCAGCAGTACATTTTAAAAAAATCATACACTGTGCTCTAATGGGATTTATCCAGGGGTGCAAGTATAGCTTTATATATGCATCAATGTGATAGATGCAAATATACCCTCCACTAATAAAACGGAGGGTAAAAATAATTTGTTTGGGACTTCCCGGGTCCTGCAATTCAGGGGCCTCAGGTGTGCCCTCCAGCCTGGGACCTAAGATCCCACATACCACGGTGAACAAAGCCCATGAGGCAGGGAAAGAGCCCAGGTGGTGCAATGAGGATCTCACGGCTCTACCTGCAACCAGATGCAGCCAAACAAACAAACACATATTTTAAAAGTAATATGGTTATTATCTCAATAGACGTTGGAAAATCTTTTGAAAATTTTCAGCTTTCATTCACGATTAAAAAAAAAATCTATAGCCTACAGATTTCTGCTCAATATTCTGTAACAATCTAACTGAGAAAAGAATTTGAAAAAGAATAGCTAGAAGTATATGTAGCTATGTACTATCTACATTCAAGTATATGTGGCTGTATTACATATACTATTGTTTTCCTCTATTTCTTTCCACTGGTCACTGAGGAACGCTTTACTATCTCTCCTTGCTATTCTTTGGAACTCTGTTTTCAGATGGGTATATCTTTCCTTTCTTGTTTGCCTTTCACTTTTCTTTTCTTAGCTATTTGTAAGGCCTCCTCAGACAGCCGTTTTGGCTTTTTGCATTTCTTTTCATTGGGGAAAGTTTGGACCACTGCCACCTAAAGAGCCTTGTGATGAAGGTGAAAGAAGAGAGTGAAAAACTCACTTCAAGCTCAACATTCAAAAAAAGAAGATCATGACATTTTGTCCTGTCACTTCATGGCAAATAGAGGGGAAAACAATGGGAACAGTGACAGACTTTACTTTTGTGGACTCCACAATCACTACAGATGGTGACTGCAGTCATGAAATTAAAATGCACTTGCTCCTTGGAAGAAAAGCTTTGGCAAATCTAAAAGTATATATTTATATTTAAAAGCAGAGACATCACTTTGCCGAAAAAGTTCTGTCTAGTTAAAGCTATGATTTTTCCAGTACTCATGTATGGATATGAGAGTTGGACTATAAAGAAGGCTGAGCATGAAAGAATCAATGCTTTTGAACTGTGGTGATGGAGAAGACTCTTGAGAGTCCCTTGGACTGCAAGGAGATCCAACCAGTCCATCCTAAAGGAAATCAGTCCTGAAGATTCATTGGAAGGACTGATCCTGAAGTTGAAGCTCCAATACTTTGGCCTCTTGATGTGAAGAACTGACTCATTAGAAGAGACCCTGACGCTGGGAAAGATCAAGAAGGGGACAACAGACAATGAGATGGTTATATGGCATCACCAACACAATGGACTTGAGTTTGAACAAGCTCTGGGAGATGTTGAAGGGCACGGAAGCCTGGTGTGCTGCAGTCCATGTGGTCTCAAAAAGTTGGACATGACTGAGTGACTGATCAACAACAACACAAGTATATGTATAATAATCTCTTTTCTTACCTCTGCAACTAACACATTTTTAATCAACTATACGCCATTATATCATTACTATAGAGGGGACATACCTCAATATAATAAAATCCTTATGTGGAAAGTCCACAGATAATATATAAGTAGTAAAATCTGAAAGCATTTTCTCTAAGGAAAGAATGCTACCTCTCACCATTTGTATTTAACATAGTACTGAAAGTCCTAGCTAGAGCAGTTCAGTTCAGTTCAGTTCGTCGCTCAGTCGTGTCCGACTCTGCAACCCCATGAATCGCAGCACTCCAGGCCTCCCTGTCCATCACCATCTCCCGGAGTTCTCTCAGACTCATGTCCATCGAGTCCGTGATGCCATCCAGCCATCTCAACCTCTGTCATCCCCTTCTCCTCCTGCCCCCAATCCCTCCCAGCATCAGAGTCTTCCAATGAGTCAACTCTTCTCATGAGGTGGCCAAAGTACTGGAGTTTCAGCTTTAGCATCAGTCCTTCCAAAGAAATCCCAGGGCTGATCTCCTTCAGAATGGACTGGTTGGATCTCCTTGCAGTCCAAGGGACTCTCAAGAGTCTTCTCCAACACCACAGTTCAAAAGAATCAATTCTTTGGTGCTCAGCCTCCTTCACAGTCCAACTCTCACATCCATACATGACCACAGGAAAAGCCATAGCCTTGACTAGACGGACCTTAGTCGGCAATGAAAAATCAATCAATAAATAAAAGGCATCCAAAACAGAAGGAAAAAGTAAAATGTTCTTCATTTGCAGATAACTTTATAGTATATATAAAAACTCTAAAGGTTGCATCAAAAATATGTTAGAACTAATCAACAAATTTAGTAAAGTTACAGGATGAAAAATCCACATGGAAAATATTGCATGTTTATACACTACAAGCTATCAGGAAAATAAATTAAGGAAATTATATTTGTATTTTCATAAAATAAGATTACATCTAGGAGTAAATTTAACCAAAAAGGATAAGGATTTGTACATTGCAAACTTTAAGACACCGATAAACAAAACTAAAGACACAGATGGTAAAGAATATTCCGTGCTTATGAGCAGGAAGAATCTACATTGTTAAAACGTTCAGGTCACCCAAAGCGATCTGTAGATTCAACACAATCCCTATTAAAACAGCAATGAAAATTTACAGAAAATTGAAAAAGGAATCCTAAAAATTTTATCAAACTGTAAAAGACCTCAAGAAGCCAAAGCAATATTAAGAAAGAAGAACAAAGCTAGAGGCACCACAGTTCCTGACTTCACACTGTATTACAAATCTGTAGTAATCAAAACAGTATCAGATTGGCATAAAAAGAGATATATTAATTAATAGAATAGAATAGATGGCCAGACATTAACTCATGTATACATAGTAGACTTTTGAACAACACCAGTTTCGACTATGTGAGTCCACTTACACATAGTTATTTTCAGTAAACACATACTCCAGTAATACAATAATCTAAGTTTGGCTGAATCCACAAATGCAGAACTGTAGATATGGAGGGTTGAATTTAAAGGTCTATGTAGAATTTTGAATGCTGGGTGGTGGGGATGTGGTGGTGTCAGCTTCCCAGCTCCCACATGGCTGAAAGATAAACTGTGTATACACACACATACACACACAATAATAACATATAGCTGTACAAAGAAGGAAACCATGACATTTGTGACATAATAGATGGACTTTGAGGTCATTATAAAGAAAAGTGAAAGTGAAGTCAATCAGTCGTGTCTGACTCTTTGAGATAGCATAGACTCTAGCCTCAAAGCCTCCTCCATCCATAGTATTCTCCAGGAAAGAGTAACACCAAAGAAAAGTTAACACCAATCCTTCTTAAACTGCTCCAAAAATTTAAGGTAGACAGAATACTACTAAACTAGCTTTAAGAAGAAATAACCAGCCTTGAACCTAAACCAGACAAAGAGGTCACAATAATGGAAAGCTATAGTCTATGTGGTTGCAAAGAGTTGGACATACTTAGCAACTAAACAACAAAAATAACAGGCATATATCTCTGATGCACAGATGTGCAAATTTCTCAGTGAAATACTAGAAAAATAAATTCAACAATACATCAAAAAAAATTTTACACCAAGATCAGGTGAGACTTATCTCAGAAACAAAATGGATTTAAGACATGCACATCAACCAATGTGATACACTACACTAAAACAATGAAATATAAAAACCACATAATTATTTCATCAGTTCAGTCACTCAGTCGTGTCTGACTCTTTGCGACCCCATGAATTGCAGCACGCCAGGCCTCCCTGTCCATCACCAACTCCCGGAGTTCACTCAAACTCACGTCCATCGAGTCGGTGATGCCATCCAGCCATCTCATCCTCTGTCGTCCCCTTTTCCTCCTGCCCCCAATCCCTCCCAGCATCAGAGTCTTTTCCAGTGAGTCAACTTTTCACATGAGGTGGCCAAAGTACTGGAGTTTCAGCTTTAGCATCATTCCTTCCAAAGAAATCCCAGGGCTGATCTCCTTTAGAAAGGACTGGGTGGATCTCCTTGCAGGCCAAGGGACTCTCAAGAGTCTTCTCCAACACCACAGTTCAAAAGCATCAGTTCTTCAGTGCTCAGCTTTCTTTATGGTCCAACTCTCATGTGACTACTGAAAAAACCATAGATGTGACTCCATGGACATTTGTTGGCAAAGTAATGTCTCTGCTTTTTAATATGCTGTCTAGTTTTGTCATAGCTACTCTTCCAAGGAGCAAGAGTCTTTTAATTTCATGGCTACCATCACATCCACATTGATTTTGGAGTCCATGAAAATGAAATCTGACATTGTTTTAAATTTCCCCTGCCTATTTGCCAAGAAATGATAGGAAGGAATGTCACGATCTTTGTTTTCAGAATGCTGATTTTTAAACCAGCTTTTTCACTTTTCTCTTTTACCTTCATTGAGAGCCTGTTTAGTTCCTCTTCACTTTCTGCCAAAAACTGGCATCATCTCCATATCTGAGGTTGTTGATATTTCTCCTGACAATCTTGATTCCAGCTTGTGAGTCATCCAGCCCAGCATTTCATATGATGTACTCTGCATGTACATTAAATAAGCCAGGCTACAGTATACAGCTTCATGTACCCCTTTCCCAATTTTGAACCAGTCTGCTGTTCCATGTGCAGCTCTAACTGTTGTTTCTTGTCCTGCGTAAAGGTTTCTCAAAAGGTAGGTAATATGGTTTGGTATTCCCATCTCTTTAATAAGAGTATCCCACAGTCTGTTGTGATCCACACAATCAAAGGCTTTACTGTAGTTTGTGAAGCAGAAGCAGATGTTTTTTTGGAACTGCCTTGCTTTTTCTATGACCCAGTGTATGTTGGCAATTCAATTTCTGGTTCCTCTGGATTTTCTAAATCCAGCTTGTACATCTGGAAATTCTTGGTTCACGTACTATTGAAGCTTAGCTTGTAGAATTTTGAGCATAAACTTGCTAGCATGTGAAGGGAATGCAATTGTATTTTAATTTGAACATTCTTTGGCATTGCCTTTCTTTGGGTTTGCAATGAAAACTGAACTATTTCAGTCCTGTGGCCACTGCTGATTTTTCCAAATTTGCTTGCATAATGAGTGTCGTACTTTAACAGCAACATCATTTAGGATTTGAAACAGCTCAGCTGGAATTCCATCATCTCCACTAGATTTGCTCATAGTAATACTTCTGAAGGCCCGCTTGATTTCACACTCCAAGATATCTGGCTCCAGGTAAATGACCACACCATGATGGTTATCTGGGTCATTAAGAGCTTTTTTGTACAGTTCTCAGGTATACAACCTGGTCAACAAAATAGTCCAAAATGCAGTACTTGGTTATAATTTCAAAAATGAGAGAAGGACCTTAGTTTGTTTCCAAGGCAAACCATTCAACATCACAGTAATCCAAGTCTATGCCACAATCACCAATGCTGAAGAAGCCACCGTTGAACAATGCGATGAAAACCTGCAAGATCTCCCAGAACGAACACCGAGAAAATATGTTCTTTTCATCATAAGGAACTGCAATGCAAAAACAGGAAGTCAAAAGATACCTGGAGTAGCAGGCAAGTTTGGCCTTGGAGTACAGAATGAAGGCAGAGCAAAAGTTAAGAGTTTTGCCAAGAGAACACACTGGTCATAGCAAACAGCCTCTTCCAACAACACAAGAGATGACACTACCCACAGACATCACCAGATGGTCAACACCAAAACAGACTGAGTATATTCTCTGCAGCTGAAGATGGAGAAGCTCTATACAGTCAGCAAAAACAAGAGTGGGAGCTGACTCTGTCTCAGATCATGAACTTCTTATTGGCAAATTCAGATTTAAATTGAAGAAACTAGGGAAAACCACTAGGCCATCCAGGTATGACTTAAATCAAATCCCTTATAGTTATTCAGTAGAAGTGACAAATAGAATGAAGGGATTAGATCTGATAGACAGAGTGCCTGAAGAACTATGGACAAAGCTTCATGACATTATACAGGAGGCAGTGAGGATCAAAAACATCCCCAAGAGAAAGAAATGCAAGAGGCAAAATGGTTGTCTGAGGAGGCCTTACAGATTGCTGAGATAAGAAGAGAAGCAAAAGGCAAAGGAGAAAGGGAAAGATATACCCAACTAAATGCAGAGTTCCAGAGAATAGCAAGGAGAGACTCTTAAGGCAGTGCAAAGAAATAGAGAAAAGCAATAAAATGGGAAAGACTAGGGATCTCTTCAAGAAAATTGGAGATACCAAGGGAACATTTCATGCAAAGAAAATACAATAAAGGACAAAGGCTATGAGGAGCCCATAGCTAAAATCATAATCAATAAGGAAATTTGAAAGCTTTTTTTATAAACTCTAGTGCAAGGCAAGTATATCCATTCTCTCCACTTCCATCAAATATTGTATTGAAATTACTAACAAGAGCAATCAGAAAAGAAAAAGATATAAAAGGCACCAAATTGGAGGAAGAAATTTATCTCTCCAGAGGACAGCATCTTGTGTGTAGAAAATCCTGAATATACCACAAAGAAACAAACAAATAAAAAAAGTTAGAACTAGTAAATGCATATTTATGTCAAAGGGCTTCCCTCATGGTTCAGATGGTAAATAGCCTGTGATGTGGGAGATCCAGGTCTGATCTCTAGTTTGGGAAGATCTCCTGGAGAAAGAAATGGTTATCCATTCCAGTATTCTTGCCTGGAGAATTCCATGGAGAGAAGAGCCTGGCAGGTTACAGTCCATAGCGTTGCAAAGAGTCCAACATGACTGAGTGAGTAACTGCTTTGGGTTTACATCAAAAACAATCAACCTGAAAACTAAATAATGAAAATTTCAATTTATAAAGTATTAAAATGAAGAAAATGCTTAGGAATAAATTTAACCAAGGTGGTAAAAGATCTTAACTGGAAACCATGAAAAATTGATAAAAGCAATAGGAGATGCAAATAGTTGAGGAAGACGGATTGCCCATTTACATGGGCTGGAAGAAGTAATACTGTTAAACTATCTATGCTCTCTAAAGTGGTAAAGAGATTGATCATTTCTCTATCAAAACTTACAATGACATTTTTAGAAAAGTAGAACAAACAATCCCAAAGTTTATATGAAACCACAAGAGAGCTCTAGTAATCAAGTGATCTAGGGAAAGAAGAATGGAGACAGAAATCTCAAGTCTCAATTTCATATTACATTACAAAATAATAGCAATCAAAATAGTTTGCTACCGACAAAAAAGCAGATATGTAGACTAGTGAAACAAAATAGAAAGCCCAGAAGTAAACTAAAGCATATACAGTCTCTTAATTTTCAACACTGGTGGCAAGAATACACAATGGGAAAACGATAGCATCTCCAATAATTTTACAAAGACATGTCTCCTAGTTTCCTTGCGTTTTTTTATTTCCCGCAAGTTCTTCCCTCCTTTTCTATATTTTGTACCAAGTAGTATATATTTTCTTATAATGATAATCACAAAATTGAAGGTTTTCAGATGTGATCCTTCTTTTCATTTCATGTAAGATAATGATGTTTAAATTCTTTATTTGATATGAAAGGATATTGACCATCTGGCCTCTTACTGTATCTCCCTACCACTCACAACACTTATTTTTTAGAGTGATCAATTTTTCAGTCAAACTGAAAAACCTCAGTTGTCAGAAATTTTCTGTAGTTACATATTCCTTTGCCTGTTAGTTCATATCTGCTCTATGTTAAAATCACCTTTCTCAATCCACCATTGTTTATCACAGTGAACTCCTATTTGTATGTCAAGCCTCAGTCCGTAAGCTATATATTTTGTAATTCTTTCCTTTCCTTCTCAGGCAAACTTAGGTTTCCCCTTCTTTGCATTCTATGTAGTAGGACTAACTGAGACATCATTTCTTGGTTGAATTCTTAACACATAAACAAATCATATTTTCAAACATATTTTTTAAACTGATGATAAAAAATTTAAAATTATTATCTTATATTATGTCTAGAATCACATGTTATTTATTTTGTCACATCTTAGAATTAGGAATCATGTAAAATTTAACATGAATTTATAATGACCTTAATCTGACCCAAATGTTTCTATCATTTGATATGTCCAGTATTATATTTTCTCATACATATAATTTCTGGTTGTTGTAGAAAGAAAAATTACATTTTTAGTTTAAATATAAGTTTTAGAAATGACAAAGTAAATTCTAATACTTGTCATGGTCAGTGAATATGTAAATATAAAAAACTACTAAGAAAAAATGTTTAATTAGGAAAATGCAATCAGTCTTCATGTACCAAAAATAATTAGCACAGCAGGCTGCTGTTCAATTGTTGATTAAAATTATATATAAATATATTTATAATAATTCTTTTTGCTACTGTTTTACATTGTGCAATAAAATGAGAAGGGATATTTTTGAATTTTAAAGACTCTTTTTTGCAATAAGGGCTAAAACCTAGCATTCAAAGATGTATGGTTAGTGCAAATCAATGTGTGGAAAAGCAGAACAAATTTCTTGGCTTATTGAATAACTTTTCAGTGAAGTAAATGTCAAATATAAATATTTCTGGATAAATATGACATCTTAACAGTAGCTGCTCTCAACTTGGCACAAAAGTACCTAGAAAAATAGAGGAATCATAAAAATAGGTATAATAGATAAAGCTTCTAGATTTTAAAAGCAGGTAACAGAAATAGAATGTCTATTAACTGTAAAATTATTTGTACTACATTAAAATGTCAAAGCACAGTTAAATGTGTTTTGCACTATGAAAAAATTGTGAAAAGCAATAGCAAATTTGTCTGTATACTTCTGAATCTCTGACCTCTACTTGAGAACAACCATTTATAAAAACTTAAGATATGTATATAAACAAATTTTCCATGTGAGCCATGCTTTGGATGTTGCCAAAGTATGTTTTCCAAATGTCTTTCTATATTCTATAATACAGAATTACTATTAGAAGACAGACAGTTTTAGGAGGAGAAAGAATGGAGGCTTATTCTATATATATTGGGAAACATAATTAGAATAAATGAAACTTTGGATTCTGAATTGAAAGTGGAAAAAATAAATTTTACCAGCAATGTTCTCTGGGTACCAGAAGAATGAGAGGATAAAGGAAACCGAGAAGGATAAACACGTGAAGCTTAGAGAAGAGCTGAGAAACTTAAAAATTGAAATGAAACGTTTCACATCACATTGGCCCAAGCCAATGCACACAGTTACAGATACGTTTACACTCAAAAATATGTCGTATCAAAGAAAAAAGTGAGTTGAATGAGTTTTGCTTTGTTGAAAAATTATTACATAAACAATTTATTTGAATATTTTATTTAGTCCTTACACATACACAAATGTACAAAATAGCTATTAATATCCCCTCTTAGCAGTGTAAGATATTAAATCTTTCTAAATACAAGTGGCATTACTAAAATCACAATGGGTAGCATTTAATACCAACATTATCTGAAAATTAATTCATCTGCTTATACTTTCCATCCAGTATGTTTTTTAAACATATTTTAAATATGAAATTTCCAAAATATTGACTAAGTATGCATGTACATATTTCAAATTGTTTAATTTATTTATATACATTAAGATGAGATTTGGTAGTTGCATGAGTAGTCAGAGTGCAAATGTAAGATATGACACACTCTCGAGTTAGAAAGTTTTAAAGCAATACAAGAAAGATGACCATAAAAACTGTGACTCTGGACATCCTCAAAGAGCAACTGAACGAAGAAGACAGATTGCTTCACATAGGCAAAGGTCTGAAGGCAAAGCAATATCCATGCTATCAAACATATTATTTATGATATGATATTATTAAATACAAAAGCCAAGGTGGTAACCTTACAGTTGAGTAACCCAGTGGACATAGAGTTAACTGTATAATCAATATATCTCCAGTAACGAGGCATACATATTGACATTATGAACTCCAGGCTATGATATACTGAGATAAGCACAATGCAATCTTTTGTGGTATTCCCAACTGAAATGTACAGCTTTCTTATCCCAATCATGGAAAAATATAAGACAAATCCAAGTTGAGAACACTTTAGAAATAACTTGGTGCTCCTGCTAAGCTTCAGGATCACAGAAGACAAGGAAAGACTAAGGAAATGCTATGATCTGGAAAAGATTAGGGAGAAATCATAACAAAATGCAATGTGAAATCCTTAGTAGACACCTGGGACAGGAAGATATTAGTAGGAAAAATAGTAAAGCTGCTGCTGCTGCTAAGTCACGTCAGTTGTGTCCAACTCTGTGCAACCCCATAGACGGCAGCCCACCAGGCTCCCCTGTCCCTGGGATTCTCCAGGCAAGAGCACTGGAGTGGGTTGCCAGTTCCTTCTCCAATGCATGAAAGTGAAAAGTGAAAGTGAAGTCGCTCAGTCGTGCCAGACTCTTCATGACCCCATGAACTGCAGCCTACCAGGCTCTCCTCCGTCCATGGGATTTTCCAGGCAAGAGTACTGGAGTGGGGTGCCATTGCCTTCTCTGAGTAAAGATAGAATGGGTCATATAATTTAGTCAATAATATTGTACTAATATTACTTCTTGTTTTTTATAATTATATATTTACTTTAAAAACTCATTGCTATTATGAGAAAATGATGAGAAACATATGGAAACTAAATTTGCTATTTATGCAACTTTGTAAAAAAATAATTCAAAATTAAATGTTTTGGAAAAATTATATATTGTTTTCATGTGTACAGTAATACATCTAAATTAGGCTATGATATCTGGAACCTGAAAGATTTTACTTTCCCTACATTTGCTTCTGTTCTGTATTTTATGTTGATTCTAATTTAAATTCTAACTTCATCACAATTCATTACTTTCAGTACCTTTTCTCTGTACAAGAGAATGATTGCATTTATAAAATAACCACTTTAGACTTATTTGTACACATCAACATTGCACATTAAAATGTCACTTCTCTTTTAATGAAATAAACTATTAAAATATTAATGACATATTAAAAATATGCAGAAAGCTTCAGGAAATATTTTTAAAAAGATTTAATTTCCAAACAATCAACCAATTAAGTTAACAATCTCAATTGTGTCATTATAATCTGATTAGTTTTGACATGGAGCTCTGGGTATTCTGGAGATCTGAGAACTATACATAATATAATTTTCAATGAAAATGCCTAACTAAAATATTTAATTTGTGATCATTTAAATTAGCTTTTCGTCTCAGTTAAAATATGCATATTAAGTGTATCTTTTGAGAATTACAAACATCGTTCTATTTTTATCTTTAAGTACATTTAAGCTTTAAATAAGTTTATTTTCTACAAACATACTTATAAGATAATTTTTCCTGATATGAATATTAAACTAACAAATACATGTGGTGAGTTCACGAACATGGTCAAACCATTATTAAATTGTGTTTAGGTTTTTAAAAATATATATTATTGGTGTTCATGAACACCTTCAAGTAAACTGATGATATTACTAGTGAGAAAGTGTCTAGGAAAGAGACAGTCTTGTATAAAATGCAAAACTATACAATTTCTGCAAGATAACATAGGAAAAAACTTAGATGACCTTGGGAATGATGATGACTTTAGATACAATATCAAAGGCATGATCTGTGAAAGAAATAATGGACTTCATCAACATGAAGAAGTTCTGATCCTGAAATACAATGTCAGGAGAATGAGACCAGCCACAGAGTAAGAGAAAATACTTGCAAAATATACAGCTGATACAGGACTGTTCCCCGAAATATACAAAAAAAAAAAAAAGGTGGTTAAAATTCAAGAATAAGAAAAACAGACTACGTTTTTAAGAAATGGACCTAAGACCTTACCAGTCATCTCAGGAGACAAGCTGTGTGTTTCACATTGATCATAAGGGAAACGCACATTAAGACAATAACACGATGCCACTCCACACCTGTTAGGGCCGAAATCCAGATCGCTGACAACACCAGATCTGGTGACGACGTGGAGCCACGTGAACGTCGTTGCTGGTGGGAATACAAAAAAGGTACAGACAGAAACGCTGGGAAACAGTTTTGTGGTTTCCCACAAAAGTAAACATCCTCTTACTACATGGTACAGCAATTGCTCTCCTTGATTTCTATCCAGAGCATTTGAAAATTAAGCTCCACACAAAAACCTGCACAAGAATTTCATAGCAGCTTTATTCATGTTTGCCAAAACTCAGAAGCAGCCAAGATGTCCTTCAGGAGCTGAAGAGATTAATGAGAGTGATACATCCGATCAACTGAATATTAGTAGGTGCTGAAAAGAGATAAGCTTTCAAGCCATGAGAAGTCGTGGGGAAAACTTTAAATGCGTATCACGAGGGGAAAGAAAAGTGACTCTGCAGATGCTGCGTACTGTGGAATGCCAGCTCTAAAATTCAACATTTTAGAAACATCACAATAGGGACAGGAAATGATCAGTGCTTGCCAAGAGTTGGGGGGGGGGGGGCGGTGAGAAAAGGGCAGGGCACAGGGGATTTGGGGGAAAGTTAAAATACGCGGCTTGATACCCTAACAATTGAGGATATGTGTCATCGTACATTTTTTCCAAATCCATCGAATGTACAATACCAAGAGTGAACTCTTATGTAAATTATGGACTTTGAGTGATTAGTATGCGTCAGTTCAAGTTCAACAATTGTCATTACACACCACTCTAGTGGGATTTGCTAACTGGGGGACAATGAATGTGTGCGGGAAGGGAGTATAAAGGAAATCTCTATTTTCCTGTGAAGCTAAAACTGCTCTACAATTTTTTCTTAAACAGATAGTCTTATGTCTTGTTAAATATAAATCTTCAGTTACATATTTAAATGTCTTTTAAGCATACATATAAAATAGCAAAGCCTTTTATAAAAGATTGACATTCAGTCTTTTGAAATTTAATATTACACCCACAGATTGATGTTTGCCAAGAAGCAAAAAAAAGCAGAGACTACTAAAATGCTTTTCAGAATATCTGAAATGAGTTCACATATCATTCTGTTTAAGTTTTTGGGATTTCAATTTACATTAGAAATTCAAGAACTCAGTGCATTAAAGATCACTTAACGCACTTTAATCACTACAGGATTAATCAGAATCAATAGGTTAGCAGTGATTAAGGCTTACTATTTATTGCAAGTGCTAAACAGTGTGGTAGCAGTGAATCTTACCCTACAATTTAAGATTATTAATCAGACGATTTGGAATACTGAGTGGGGAGAAGTCTGTGTCCCACAGTTTTCCTCAGTGAAAGAAAATGTCTAGAACGCACCCTGAGAGTGAAAGTGTTAGTCTCTAGGGTGTCTGACTCTTTGAGACCCATGGACTGTAGCTCACCAAGCTGCTCTGTCCATGAAACTCTCCAGGCAAGCATACTGGAGTGGGCGGCCATTCCCTTCTCCAGGGGGTCTTCTGGACCCGGGGCAGAACCTTTTCTTTCTTATTCCTTGGGTTCCTAATGTGAGCTTGTCAGTTGGTGGCTTGAGCTGACAAATTCTTGTCAGAATTTTAAAATACATCAGCTCCGACTATGTCATTGCTCTTTTTACCTTGAGGCTAAACCCTTAAGTCCATGAGAAATTAACCTTCTAAAAGACAATATTTGTGTTAATAGTTATTATTATTTTTTGAAAGGACTATTTAAAATATCTGCTTCTCATTGGTTAAATCACATTGAGCATCCACAAGACCATATTCTCATTTAGGGATGAAAAAGACATTGAGAAGTGCCTAGGTACTCCTGTACAAGATTTGACAGGAAATACAGATGAGCTATATAAGAGAAGCAAAGACATTAAGCCTAATCCTAGATCGTGTGTGTGCAAACTGAAAGAGCAGGATACCTGCCCTCTCATACTAGTAAAGATACTGGTGACAGGAGGCTGATTTCCTCATAGACAGTGTGAAGTAACTCTTTTTTTACTTTTTTAAAAAATTTTATTTTATTATTATTATTTCACTTTACAATAGTGTGTTGGTTTTGCCATACATCAACATGAATCCGCCATGGGTATATATGTGCTCCCAATCCTGAACCCCCCTCCCACCTCCCTCCCCATATCATCCTTCTGAGTCTGCTCAGTCGTGGCTGACTCTTTGCGACCCCACGGGGAACAATTAATTTTTAAAAAATTCTAAGATTCATTTGGAACAGTTAATAGAAAGGAGTGCTAGTTTATTTTCGGAAAATAGATTTAAAGAGAGGGAACTGAGATTAGGGACCTTAGCAAAGGCATTTGTATCTTGTTGATAGCAACACAAATATATCACTCATCATCATGTATTTAGAAAAATTACAGGCTATGAGAAAGTTCTTTCATGCTCTTGTGTACTAGAGAATGGAAAAGGAGCATGAGCCGTGAGCAGGCATGTGAGATCAATAGGCGCACTACTATCTCTGCTTACTAATAGTCTTTAATAAAATGATTATGTATGAGACTGCATTCAATAAAGACAAAGAAGTGAAGTCGCTCAGTCGTGTCTGACTCTTTGGGACCCCATGGACTGTAGCCCACCACGCTTCTCTGTCCGTGGGATTTTCCAGGCAAGAGTGCTAGAGTGGGTTGCCATTTCCTTCTCCAGGGGATCTTCCCGACTCAGGGATCGAGCCCAGGTCTCCCGCATTGTAAGCAAGACGTTTTACCGTCTGAGCCACCAGGGAAGTCTGGCAATTATTAGAAGAAATTTAATATAAAGAATTATTAAACTACAATAAGAAAGTGACTATAAACATGTAAACGCAATGCAAGAGGCTGCCGTAGAGCTGACAGAGTCCCCAAGAAAATCAACCTTGAAAGGGAAGGCTTCTTCCCCAAAGCTGAGACGCAAGCCCCATTTCATCAGGTGTAGGTCCAGATTATTTACCACTGAGTCAGTGGGGAAGTCCACCTAGGAGACTAATCAACCACGCATTGTTTCAGGAGCCAGGATCTAGTTCATTACCGTGACAGAGGCTCTTGAAATGTCCCTTTGCAGCTGAGAGGCACTGACTCCGTAATTGGGCAGTCTCCTCTCTGGGTACTCAGTTTTCACATATATATCCTCCATATTTGAACTCCCACCTATAAACAAGATTCAAAAACTTCTCTCCCACAATCAACTAGTAGTAAAGAGGGCATAGACATGGATTGTAGAAGGAAAGGCAATGAAAATAGAGTTGTGATATAAGAAGTCTCAGCTACTTCTTTATAAGTCTGCTTCTGTCTGGACATGCTCAAGCACCGTCTCCTACATACCATTTTCCTGTGATGATTGATTGCAGCTGTGCTAACTCAACCTTATGCCTACCAGGTCAGACAGCACCAAGTTCAAGACGGGAAGCTGCACAGCCACTTGATGGCTAAGGGTCAGACTTTCCATACTTACCAAGGCCCAATATTAAACAGAAGTTTTGTTTTTTTTTTGGCAAAATAATAGTTATCAAAAGAAGAGGGCATCGATTTGTTTCAAAATTATATCGGTCTGCACTGTGACCCTCCTGTTGGTGCTTGCCAGACTGCACAGTGGTTGACTATATGGGTCAGAGTAACACTCTCAAATGTTTGTGTCAACTCCAGAATTACAAGAGGTCCATTAAGCATTTGCCTTGTTTTCACTTGATCGATGGGACAAACTGAAGCAACTTGTGTTTTGCTTTGAATGTGTGCACTCAGTTTGTGTCCAAATCTGCAACCCCGTGGACTGTAGCCGGCCAGGCTCCTCTGTCCATTGAATTTTCCAGGCGAGAATACTGGAGCATGTTGCCATTTCCTACTTCAGAGGATTTTCCAGACCTTGGGACCCAACCCATGTCTCTTGTGCCTCCTGCATTAACAGGTGGATTCTTTATCACAGGGCCTCCCTGGTGGCTCAGCTGGTATAGAATCCGCCTGCAATGTGGGAGACCTGGGTTTGATCTCTGGGTTGTAAGATCCCCTGGAGAAGGGAAAAGCTACCCACTCCAGTATTCTGGCTTGGAGAATTTCATGGACTATATAGTCCATGAGGTCTCAAAGAGTTGGATACGACTTGAGCAACTTTCACTTTCACTTCATGTGGGAAGCCCCTTTGTTTTGAGAGGGGTATTTAATTAATCCCCAATATCATTAAGCCCTTAGAAGTCTCCCTGGCACAGTGGCCACTGAATGTTTCTGTTATTCATCTTCCATCCTGTAGTTTCCAAATTTCTCACTAAGGTCATGAAGTATATGCATTCCCAGCTCATCATGTCTAAATCATCTCAGTGCCCTCAATATAGAGGACCAGTGTGATGCTTTGTTGATACCAAAATGACTAAGATCTCTGGAGACTACATTGTACTAGAAAGCAGAAGAATTTATGTTGTTTTAAGGCAACAATGTAGAGTTATATTGTGGCGCTTGTGAGTTAAAGCACTTCAGGTTGTCTTTTCAAGTTGGTATGCAAAAAAAAAAAAAAAAAAAAACATTGGCAAAGGCAAATAACTGGATACCAAGGACCAGAGATGCACTGGTTTCCTCCAGTGAAGAGACTATATCCTGTACAGGAGCTGCAATGCACGTCATCACCCAAGATGTTTCCGATGGTCTGCACTAACTTCCAAGAACCAGCTGACTTGAGCAGAAGTCAAATTGGTGGGTTGCATAGAACAGAGAAAGAAATTAGCACACGTTTCCTTTTATGTCTTTGATGTAGACTTAATCTCTGCGATCTTACTCCTGGTTTACTTTCTTGATACATGGAAGCTTTCAAGGGTTTTCACTTAGCTTGTAGAAGCCAATGTGAGGATTCTTTGGATCACTAAGTAGGTCTCTTTCAATTACAGCTTCAGGAACTGGGGGAAAATGTTTCGTGGAACGATGGACCAGCTATGGATTGATATCTAGGGATGCACCATCAGGGAACCCTAAATTTCTACTTGATGGACCTCTGTGAACCCTGGGCCCTCAGGATTACTGTTCATTCTGACCCAGTGTCTCAAAGTCTTTAAAAAATATGAGTATTTAATTTTCCCCTATTCCATTACTCTTGTACATGGCCAGAGTCCTTCAGGGAAGACACAGTGGAAGACTTATTATGTGTACATATGGCAGTGGTCCATTATTGGTGAGAAAGTAGTAAAGAGTGAATTAGGAGCAAAGAGGCAATAAAGTGATACCTGGCACAGAATGTGAAGAGAATATAGAGCATTTCCAACTGAAAACCTGGACAGTTATGATGAAATGTTGCAAATTTTATGTCAAAGACATTTAGTCTCTAAGGAGAATGAATGTCAAATAAAATAAATGTCTTTTTTGAGGAGTGGATATTTGATATTATGTTACAAAACATAAGAGGAGATATTCAGTCCTAATCAGTAGTATTATAAGGTTAGTTATATCAAGAAATCTGTCCTAGGAATATTATCCTTCTTGCCAGGTGGACGTGTGACACAGAATCAGATTGTACTAAATGCATTTTTTTCTCATTGAGGTTAGAATACATAAATATTTCTAATGACTATAATATTTAAAATGATTGGTTGTATGTGAATAAAATTTTTAGTCATGAACATGTTTTTCAAGTGTGGTGTTTAACTGTCAGTAATTTAATCTTACTTGATTTTCACATCTCAATTCAATACATCTGTTAACAGTTCTCTATTAACATCAGATGCAAAATATTTATTATTTCAAACATATAAAATTTGAGAAATATATTGTTTTGGCTGATACAGTTACCTTGTTAATGGCAACTTAAATATTGGTGAATCTTCTTCACTAATAGAAGATTTTTGAGAACATGGAATAAGAATGGGAAAAAAGCAGTAATTTCACACGGTCTGTTTATGAATGTGATACAAATGGTAAGATAAATACCTATCAGGTAAGTAATAAATGAGTGCCTTTCTATCACAGTGATAGGAAATACCTAGTATCGTTATCTTCGTTTTCTTACCTGATTGCTTACAAGCATACTAAGTTGCTTCAGTCCTGTCTGACTTTTGGCAACCCCGTGGACTCTAGCCCTAGAGGCTCCTCTGTTCATGAGAGGCAAGAAGAGGCAAGTGGGTTACATGCCCTCCTCCAGGGGGTCTTCCCTACCTAGGGATCAAACATGCATCTCCGGCGTCTCCTGCCGTGCAGGTAGATTCTTTACATCTGAGACAAAGGGGAAGCCCTTCCTTACTTAATTGCAAACAAGCCATTAGGTATTCTCAAAAAGATATAAGAATGCCAGCATGAATTGATTTAATGCATTTTTTATTACTGAGAAAAATATGAATTGAGCTTTTTTTAAAAATCTGTGTTCAACTTTTAATTCAACTAGATCAAATATATTGCATTTAATAAGTAGAGATAATATAAATGTTAAGCTTTATATTTCACCAAAGTAGGCTGATAAACTCAACATTTTATTAGAGGACACATTTGAAAATCATTCTAGAATTTCCTGTATGTACCCTTCCTTAATAAAACAAAAACATATCAGTGAACATTTATTCCTAACAGAAAAAAAAACAGAATTAAGTATATGTACAATACGAGTCAACCCACTGCAGTATTCTTGCTTGGAGTATCTCGTGGACAGAGGAACCTGACTGGCTATAGTCCCTAGGGTTGCAAAGAGTCAAAAATGGCTGAAGCAACTTAGTGTGCATATAATATGAGTCTGCCCTTAATAACCGATCTTATGGAAAAAGCTAAGGAGGAGAAGGGGATGACAGAGGATGAGGTGGTTGGATGGATCACCAGCTCGATGGACATGAGTTTCAGCAAGCTCCAGGAGTTGTCTATGGACAGGGAAGTCTGACGTGCTGCAGCCCCTGGAGTTGCAAAGAGTAGGACACAACTGAGAGACTGAACTGAACTGAACTGGTGGAAAAAGACAGGAAACTTTCTCTCTGCCAACGGTTAAGGATGACTCTAGATTTCACAAAAACACTTGGAGACTTCAGTCAGCTGAATATACATTTTTAAATTGACAAGATGCAAGGAGCAATGTTTTCAGAAGAATTAGTATTTTAAAGTTTGTTGGGGGCCAGCGTGAGGAACTCCGCCCATGGCAAAGGTCATGAGGAAGGAGGCTTGGCATACGCAAAGGCCTGATCAAGCCTCAGGAAACCCCCTGTTCCCAAGCATCTACCCCCAAACCAGAGTCTGTTTTATGCTCTCGTCTACACCTCTGACTTTACGGGGGGCTCTCCCCCATAACCGTTTCTCTTGGAGAAGGAGTTAACTTGCAGCTCCAAGGCAATAAAAATTCTTGGGCGTAATAAGAGTGTTTCAGCTTACGGACTGCTCTGAAGGTTATCTAGCCCACCTGTATAGGTTCCTTCCACCACATGCGATTGTTTACAGCCTCCCAACCTGAGAGGCACGAGATGTTTTAGACTTTCTAAAGGCAAATTCTTTTGCGGAGTTAGAAATTATTAGTATAGTGGGTTGGTTAGGAATTATATTGGTGAAGGGTTTTTCATTTGTTGTCTCAATAATTGCTGCTAATTCCCTGCCCTGGGTGGGACAAGGATGTCTCAGGTCAAACCTCTCTGCTGACAGACTAGCTTGTGTGACAGGATTATCCATACTCCTGCCACTAAACAGCACAGAGAGTTTTGGAGTATTTTGAGAGTCTTAATTAGCATAGGGCTTTTTCTTATCATTGAGTCAATGAAGGCACCTGGGAATATATTAATCAATGTATTTGGAATATAGAAAAGGAAATACAGTAGTTTTTGATGTTAGCAATACTAGACTTTTTGAGTTAATGGATTTTCTCTTTTGTAATAGATCACTGTGCTTTGTTATAAATCACTTGTCTTTGTTATGTAAAAATGTAACTTTATCGCTATCTTAAGACTAAATAGATTTTAAGGGGAGGATTGATGAAAGGATTTTCATTTGTTGGGCTGATGTTTGCTGCTAAATCTCCATATTCCCTGCCCGTATAATGAATATAACTAACATATAGGAGAAATAAGTATTAACCTTTAAGATTAATCCTGTTAACCTTAGGTTAAATAAATTCCTTTCTTGATTGTAACTCACTACACCCTCACCCTATAGAAATGCAACTTTATCTGGAGGGTGGTGCCTGGTTTAAGAAAAAACACCCTTGGAAGAAATAAGGTTTTTGGTTATCAGAAAGAAAGGATCATAGAATGTCAGCAGGTCTCACTCATGGCCAGAAGATGATGTAATATCCCTAAGACCCCCGTGTGACTCTGTATTCATCCCTATGTGTAACAAAAGGTATATAAGCAAACCCCAAAATAAAGAAATCGGATCAGTTTCCAGAAAGACTGATTCCACCATGTCACTTCTTTCTTGCTCCCGTTTCTCTGGCTGAAATCCAGCCTCTTTTCTCCACTAAATCTCCTACTACACTATCCGTTTCTAATCTCTCTATATATCTGTAATTAAATATGTATTTTTCCAAAGACGCCGACGCCGTCCCCACCTTCGAATTCCCTGGATCCACCGGGGCTGGACCCGGGTAAAAGTTGTACTACATGGCATGATCCTATGGATATTTCATGAGAAATTGATTAGGGCTGCCTATTTTAGTTCTGTTAAATTATGAACATGCACAACCCTTGTCATATAGGTAAAAAGAGCTCTGAAATCTAGGTGTACATGATTGATCTCATTTAGGCAAAACATACAGCTGGAGATTTAGTTGGAAATAAAGAAGTAATTATAGAAATTCTTCCAAATCTGCTAAGTATGCTTGTTGATAATAGAATTCACAAAAAATAGGTTTAGAAAGTAGGTACTCAAAAAGTAAAATTTTTATAGCAAATATTGTTCAAAATAATCTATTTGACCTTATTGGGAATTTGGATTATTCTCTCACCAAAAATCTATTTTTATGTGAGTTATCTAATGATGACCTTTTCTATTTCCTATTTTTCCTCCTGTCATCTACTGAATAAAATGCAGACAATTCTTAAATGAACTTACTAATTATTTTTGTTAGCTTTGAATTATAGTACAAATTACCAATCCATGTGAATCTAGCATCTCACTACCCAGCAACAAATATTTTACCTTTGTGAGAAGATATATTCCATTTTCCTGCACAGTTTCCTCTAGCAAAATACTGTGCTGAAGTTAATTTTCACTGTTTAAACAGTACCATGTCCATTACAGCACATTTTACAATAGGTGGCTCAGAAGATAAGGAACCTCCCTGAAATGCAGGAGATCCAGGTTCAATCCCTGCATTGGGAAGATATCCTGGAGAAGGGAATGGAAACCCACTCCAATGTTCTGGTCTGAAGAATTCCATGGACAGAGGAGCCCATGGGCTACAGTCCATGGAGTCACAAAGAGTTGGACACAGCTGAGCAACTAGCACAAGCAGAACATGGAGGCAATCTAGACGTCCATTGACAGATGAATGGATACAGAAATTGTGGTATATATATATATATATATATATACACACACACACAATGGAATGTTACTCAGTTATGAAAGGGGGCATTTGAGTCAGTCCTAATGAGGTGGATGAACCTAAAGCCATTGTACAGAATGAAGTAAGTCAGAAATAGAAAGATAAATATTCCCTTAATATTCATTGGAAGAGGAGTGGAACAAAAACCAAAATATAGACCAATGGAACAAAATAGAAAGTCCAGAGATAAACCCATGCACCTGTGGATAACTTATTTTTGATAAAAGAGACAAACACATAAAATAGGGCAAGGATAGTCTCTTCAATAAGTGGTGTTGGGAAAACTGGACAGCTATTTGTAAAAGAATGAAATTGGAACACTTCCTAACACCATACACAAAGATAAACTCAACATGGATTACAGACCTAAATGTAAGATAAGAAACTATAAAACTCCTAAAGGAAAACATAGACAGAACACTGTATGACATAAGTTACAGCAAGATCCTCTATGACCCACCTCCTAGAGTAATGGATATAAAAATAGAAATAAATAAGTGGAATTAAATTAAACTTAAAAGCTTTTGCACAGCAAAGGAAACCATAAACAAGGTGAAAAGACAATCCTCAGAATTGGAAAAAAAAAAATAGCAAATGAAACAAATGATAAAGGATTAATTTCAAGAATATGCAAGCAGCTCAGACAAATCAATGCCAGAAAAATAAACAACCCAATCAAAAATGGGCTAAAGACCTTAACAAACATTTCTCCAAAGAAGACATACAGATGGCTATTAAGCAGATGCAAAGATGTTCAACATAGAGCATTCTCAACATAGAGAAATGCAAATTAAAACTGCAATGAGATATCACCTCACACAGGTCTGAATGGCAATCATCAAAAAATCTACAAACAATAAATGCAGGAGAGGGTGTGGAGAAAAAGAAACTCTCCTGCACTGTGGGGAGAATGCAAATTGATAGAGCCACTATGGAGAACATTACAAGATTCCTTTAAAAAACTAGGAATAAAACCACCATATGACCCAGCAATCCCACTAATAGGCATATACCCTGAGGAAAGCAACACTGAGAAAGACACATGTAATCCAATGTTCATCACAGCTTTATTTACAATACCTAGGACATGATCACAACTTAAATGGCCATCAACAGATGATGGATAAAGAAGCTGTGGTGCAGATACACAATGGAACATTACTCACCCATAAAAAGGAATGCATCTGAGTCAGTCCTAATGAGGTGGATGTACCTAGAGACTATTATACAGAGTGAAGTAAGTCAGAGAGAGAAAAGCAATTACTGTATACTATCAATGCAAAGAAATAGAGGAAAACAACAGAATGAGAAAGACTAGATATCTCTTCAAGAAAATTAGAGATACCAAGGGAACATTTCATGCAAAGATGGGCTCGATAAAGGACAGAAATGGTCTGGACCTAACAGAAGCAGAAGATATTAAGAAGAGGTGGCAAGACTACACGGAAGAACTGTACAAAAAAGATCTTCACGACCAAGATAATCACGATGGTGTGATCACTCACCTAGAGCCAGACATCCTGGAATGTGAAGTCAAGTGGGCCTTAGAAAGCATCACTATGAACAAAGCTAGTGGAGGTGATGGAATTCCAGTTGAGCTGTTTCAAATCCTGAAAGATGATGCTGTGAAAGTGCTGCACTCAATATGCCAGCAAATTTGGAAAACTCAGCAGTGGCCGCACGACTGGAAAAGGCCAGTTTTCATTCCAATCCCAAAGAAAGGCAACGCCAAAGAATGCTCAAACGACCACACAATTGCACTCATCTCACATGCTAGTAAAGTAATGCTCAAAATTCTCCAAGCCAGGCTTCAGCAATACATGACCTGTGAACTTCCAGATGTTCAAGATGGTTTTAGAAAAGGCAGAGGAACCAGAGATCAAATTGCCAACATCTGCTGGATCATGGAAAAAGCAAGAGACTTCCAGTAAAACATCTATTTCTGCTTTCTTGACTATGCCAAAGCCTTTGACTGTGTGGATCACAATAAACAGTGGAAAATTCTGAAAGAAATGGGAATACCAGACCACCTGACCTGCCTCTTGAGAAACCAATATGCAGGTCAGGAAGCAACAGTTAGAACTGGACATGAAACAACAGACTGGTTCCAAATAGGTAAAGGAGTGCATCAAGGCTGTATATTGTCACCCTGCTTATTTAACTTCTACGCAGAGTACATCATGAGAAATGATGGGCTGGAAGGAGCACAAGCTGGAATCAAGATTGCCAGGAGATATATCAATCACCTCAGATATGCAGATGACACCACCCTTATCGCAGAAAGTGAAGAGGAACTAAAAAGCCTCTTGATGAAAGTGAAAGAAGAGAGTGAAAAAGTTGGCTTAAAGCTCAACATTCAGAAAACGAAGATCATGGCATCCGGTCCCATCACTTCATGGGAAATAGATGGGGAAACAGTGGAAACAGTGTCAGACTTTATTTTGGGGGGGCTCCAAAATCTTTGCAGATGGTGACTGCAGCCATGAAATTAAAAGACGCTTGCTCCTTCGAAGAAAAGTTATGACCAACCTAGATAGCATATTCAAAAGCAGAGACATTACTTTGCCAACAAAGTTCCATCTAGTCAAAGCTATGGTTTTTCCTGTGGTCATGTATGGATGTGAGAGTTGGACTGTGAAGAAGGCTGAGTGCCGAAGAATTGATGCTTTTGAACTGTGGTGTTGGAGAAGACTCTTGAGAGTCCCTTGGACTGCAAGGAGATCCAACCAGTCCATTCTGAAGGAGATCAGCCCTGGGATTTCTTTGGAGGGAATGATGCTAAAGCAGAAGCTCCAGTACTTTGGCCACCTCATGTGAAGAGCTGACTCATTGGAAAAGACTCTGATGCTGGGAGGGATTGGGGGCAGGAGGAGAAGGGGATGACAGAGGATGCGATGGCTGGATGGCATCACTGACTCAATGGATGTGGGTTTGGGTGTATTCCGGGAGTTGATGATGGACAGGGAGGCCTGGCGTGCTGCACTTCATGGGGTCTCAAAGAGTCGACACAACTGCTTGACTGAACTGGACTGAACTGAACTGAACACATATAATGGAATCTAGAGAGACGGCACTGCTGAACCTATCTGCAGAGCAGCAGTGGAGACACAGACACTGAGAACAGACTTGTGGACACGGTTTGGGGAGGGGAGAGGTATGGAGAGTGTACCATGGAGACATGCATTGCCATATGTAAAATAGATAGCCAACGGGAATCAGTGTATGACTGGGGAACTCAAACCAGTGCTCAGTAACTGCCTAGAGGGGTGGGATGGGGAGAGAGTTGGGAGGGATATTCACGTGGAAGGGGACATTTGTAACCCTATGGCTGATTCATGTTGATATTTGGTAATGAATACAATACTATAAAGCAATTATCCTTCAATTTAAAAAATCAAAAATTTTAAAAATATCTGTTGGAGGAACTCATGCTGAAGCTGAAGCTCCAAAAGTTTGGCCATCTGATGTGAAGAGCTGACTCATTGGAAAAGATGCTGGTGCTAGAAACGATCAAAGGCAAAATGAGAAGAGGGCAGCAGAGGATGAGATGTTTAGATAGCATCACCGACTCACAAGACATTGAATTTGAGCAAATTCTGGGTAAGAGTGAAGGACAGAGGAGCTTGGCATGCTGCATTCCATGGGGTAGCAAAGAGCCAGACAAGACTCAGCAAGGGAGCAACAAATGTACTCTAGACAGATGGTACTAATGAACCTATTTGCAGGGCAGCGATGGAGACGACTCTTGAGAGTCCTTTGGACTGCAAGGAGATCCAACCAGTCCATTCTGAAGATCAACCCTGGGATTCTTTGGAGGGAATGATGCTAAAGCTGAAGCTCCAGTACTTTGGCCACCTCATGCGAAGAGTTGACTCATTGGAAAAGACTCTGATGCTGGGAGGGATTGGGGGCAGCTGAAGAGGGGGACGACCGAGGATGAGATGGCTGGATGGCATCACTGACTCGATGAGTGTGAGTCTGGGTGAACTCCGGGAGATGGTGATGGACAGGGAGGCCTGGCGTGCTGCAGTTCATGGGGTCGCAAAGAGTCAGACACAACTGAGAGACTGAACTGAACTGAACTGATGGAGACTCAGGCATAGAGAATAAACCTGTGCACACAGTGAGGGAAGGAGAGAGACAAACTGAGAGAGCAGCATGAAAAGATATACATAATATATAATAACGCAGCTGGTGGGGATTTGCTGTGTGACACAGGGGAGCGTAACTGAGGGCTCTGTGTCAACTTAGAGGGATGGGATGCGGTGGAGATGGAAGGGAGGTTCAAGAAGGAGGGGACGTGTATGCCCATGGGTGATTCAAGTTGACGCATGACAGAAAACAGCACAATATTGTAACACAATTATTCTCCAATTCAAAAAATGTAGAAATAAATTAAAAGCAGACCTCTCTTGCCCCTCCATGTGGCATTTCAATAAATTAAAATTTGGTAAAAAATGTAAATAAAATATGCTTAGAGTGAATTACTAAAGAAAGTTAAGGTCTCTAATGGCAATATAGATTGGAGACTAATGATGTTAGGATGTTAATTAATCTTATGGGAAAAGTAAAGTTTCATGCATTTTTGTTAAATCTGAAAAAATATTTTAAATGTCCATAAACATAATTGTATTACAATTATGAAGAGCTGACTCAACTAAAAACTCCCTGATGCTGGGAAAGACGGAAGGAAATCAGAGAAGGGGGCGGCAGAGGATGAGATGGTTGGATAGCATCACCGACTCAATGGAGTGAATTTGAGCAAACTCTGGGAGACAGTGAAGGACAGGGAGCCTGGTATACTGCAGTCATGGGGTCGCAAAAAGTTGTACATAAGTTAGTCACTGAACAGTAACAAAAGCTTTCATCTCACTTTTTACTTTGAAAAAGGCTTAGAGTTGAATTTGTCTTACTTTTTATGTAATACTTTTATTCTTTTTTGTTTTATTAAAGATCAGTTGAAGTTAAATTGGTATAGTATAATAAAATAGGATGTTGGTTTTATAAGAAAAAAATTCTAAATTGAAAAATAAAATGTTTTTTGAATGTTAGCATTTTTTAATAATATTTTGGAAATGTGACTAAAAATATTCAGGTATCATTTTGATAAAATAACCATGCAACATATGTTAACCCCAGAAGTAGACAACATGGTCACACAGAATATTGTAAATAAAGACTGGGAGTCATAAATAACTCTTCCTGTTACTTTCTGCTGATAATTTCTTAAAGTGTACATAATGCTAACACAGCTAGTGCTGCAATAAGAGACCCATAAGGTTCTCTGCGTGTGCATGTTGTACTGGAAACATACAATAATGTAAAAATTAATTTCAGACAAAGCAAAGGAAATAATCATTCATTTTTGACAAAGTTTGAAGGAGAAATTTAAAAATCCATATATATATATATATATACTAAAAATAAAAATAAATGATTATCTTCATTAACCTTCGCATGTTTCATACGAAATAAAACATTTTTATTTTTTTCAAAAGAATATTTGAGATTCCAATGATGACTTAATGAATAACGTCTACGTACCTTGTTGCCGTTCAGTCATTCCGTCATGTCCTGACTCTTTGCAACACCTACTTGCACATCAGGCTTCCCTGTCCTTCACCATCTCTCAGAGTTTTGACAAATTCATGTTCATTGAGCCGACGATTGCACCCAATCATTTCATTCTCTGTCGTGCCCTTCTCCTACCTTAGATCTTTCCCAACATGAGTCTCTTCCACCTACCTAGCATCAGATTTCAAAGCATAGTAAACTAAATTACTTAATCCAAGAAATCATATTTACTCTCCCTTATTTCTTTCTCAATTCAATTCAGTTCAGTTGCTCAGTTGTGTCTGACTCTTTGCGATCCCATGGACTGTAGCATGCCAGGCTTCCCTGTCCATTGCCAAATCCCAAAGTTTACTCAAACTCATGTCCATGGAGTTGGTGATGCCATCCAGCCATCTCATCCTCTGTCTTCCCCTTCTCCTCCCACCTTTAATCTTCCCTAGCATCAGGATCTTTTCCAATGAGTCAGTTCTTCGCATCACATGGCCAAAACGTTGGAGTTTCAGCTTCAGCATCAGTCCTTTCAATGAATATTCAGGACTGATTTCCTTTAGGATGGACTGGTTGGATCTCCTTGCAGTCCAAGGGATCCTCAAGAGTCTTCTCCAACACCACAGTTCAAAAGCATCAGTTCTTTGGTGCTCAGCCTTCTTTATAGTCCAACTCTCACATCCATACATGACCACTGGAAAAACCATAGCCTTGACTAGACGGACCTTTATTGGCAAAGTAATGTCTCTGCTTTTAAGTTGGTCATAACCTTTCTTCCAAGGAGCAAGGATCTTAAATAAAATAAATAAAGATCCTCAGCACAAGAAGCATAAAAGATAAACATTGTGAAATTAGAGAAGTTTAGTATTAATCCGCCTATTGAATGGTTATGCCCTCATTCCATATGCTTCCTAACTTCCAAATGACAACTATCATGCATATATCACAAGGAAGGAGACTGATGTTGCTTTTCCTTTTTCTGTAGAATCTGAAGAACATATTTCTATTTTGAATTCCCTAATGAAAAGGCTGACTCATCACTCAACAATTTTTTAGTAGCAGATCTAAATGATCTGAGGCTACCTTCATTTCCAACACACAAAGCACTTCCAATCTTATTTTATTTTTTTTGCTTTTTGAAAAATCAGTTTGACTGAGTTATAGTTGACAAATAAAACTAAGATTTTTCACATGTACATTGTGTTCATTTAATATACATTACACTGTGAAAGAATACTCTCCTATAGCTAATGAACACATCCATCAGTGCATTTATCTATTTATTTATACATTTTTTGATAATATTTACATTTCATTTTCAGAAAATTTCAATTAACAGTAAAGTTGCCAGATACAAAATCAACAACAAAGTCAGTTGAATTTCTATCTACTAATAATGAATTGTCAGAGACATTGAGAAAACAAACTCACTTAAACTGCATTTGAAAAAGATAAAATATCAAGAATAATTTTAATTAAATAGGGGAAAGATATGAACACTGAAAGCTATAAGACGTTGATGGAATAAATTGAAGAGAGCACAAATAAAGGGAAGGATTTTCCACACTTCTGTCCTTTATCATGCACATCCTTGTATAAAATATTATTTTAATATCTCCAATTTTCTTGAAGATATCTTTGGTCTGTCCCATTTTATTGTTTTTCTCTATTTCTTTGCTTTGTTCATTGGAGAAGGCCTTCTTATTTTTCATTACTTTTCTCTGAAACTGTGCATTCAGCTGGATGTATCTTTTCTTTTCTCCTTTGCTATTAGCTTCTCTCCTTTCCTCCTCAGACAACCACATTGCCTTTTTGTGTTGCTTTTTCTTTGGGATGGTTTTGGTCACTGCCTCCCATACAATGTTATGAATTTCTGCCCATAGAGCTTCAGGCACTCTATTAGATTTAATCCCTTGAATCTGTTTATCACTTCCACTGAATAATCTAAGGAATTTAAATCATATCTGAATTGCCCAGTGGTTTCCACCACTTTCTTTAGATTAAGTCTGAATTTTGCTATAGGGAACTGATAATCTGAGTCAGTCAGCTCCGGTTCTTGTTTTTGCTACTATATAGCGCTTCTTCATCTTTGGTTGCAAAGAATACCATCAATCTGATTTTGGTATTGACTATTTGGTGATGTCCATATGTAAAGTTCGGCTTCCCTGGTGGCTCAGATGGTAAAGTGTCTGCCTGCAGTGTGGGAGCCCAGCATTCGTTCCCTGGAGAAGATTCCCTGGAGAAGGAAATGGCAGTTCACTCTAGTACTCTTGCCTGGAGAATTCCATGGATGGAGGAGCCTGGCAGGCTACAGTCCATGGGGTCACAGAGAGTCGGACACAACTGAGCGACTTCACTTTTTCACTATATGCAGAGTCATCTCTCATGTTGTTGTAAAAGGATGTTTGCTATGACCAGTGCATCCTCTTGGCAAAATTCTGGTAACCTGCTTCATCTGTTACTCCAAGGCCAAACTTGCCTGTTATTCCAAGTATATCTTGACTTCCTTGTTTTGCATTCCAATCCCCTAACATGGAAAAGATGTGTGTGTGTGTGTGAGAGTTCTAGAAGGTGTGGTAGATCTTCCTAGAATTGGTCACCTTCACTTCTTTGACATCTGTGATTGTGGCATAGACTTGGATTACTGTGATATTGAATGCTTTGCCTTGGAAGCAAAATGAGATCACACTGTCATTTTTGAGTTTGCATGCAAATACTACCTTCTGGAATCTCTTGTTGACTCTGAGGGCTACTCCATTTCTTCTTAGGGGTTCTTGCCTACAGTAGTATACAGAGTGGTCATCTGAATTAAATTCACCCATTCCCACCCATTTCAGTTCACTGGTTCCTAAAATGCCGATGTTCACTCTTGCCACCTTCTGCTTGACCACATCCAATTTACCTTGATTCGTGGACCTGACCCTCCAGGTTCTTATGCAATACTGTTCTTTACAGCATCACGTTTTACCTTCACCACCAGACACATCCACAGCTGAGCACTGTTTCTGCTTTGCCCAGCCACTTCATTGTTTTTGGAGCTAGTAGTAACTGCCCTCTGCTCCTCCCCAGTAGCATGTTGGACAGCTTCCAATCTGGTGAGCTCATCTTTCACTGTCATATCTTTTGCCTTTTTATACTGTTCACAGGGTTCTTGGGGCAAGAATACTGGAGTGTCTTGCCATTCCCTCCTCCTGTGGACCATGTGCTGTTAGAACTCTTCACTATGGCCTGTCTGGCATTGCTCACAGCTTCACTGAATTGTGCAAGCCACTTTGCCATGGCAAGGCAGTGATCCATGAAGCAGGGAAATTAAAATACTTTGATCCACATGTGGAAGTTCATAAAATGTAAGATGAAATTCTGTTAAACAAAAGAAAAAAAATATTTAAAAAATTGAAGTAATTAAAAAAAAAAGATAGCACAGGTCTCAATGTATCAATGGAATCCAGAAGGAAACAGAGAAATGTATTAATCATTCTAAGTAAAAAATAATTTCAAATAAGATTTCTACTGCTTGCAAGATTATCAGCCAAATGTAATAGCATGTCACACTTACTTTAAAACCTCAGAAAATTCTTTGAAATTATGTTCCTCCAAACATGAATAAATAAGAGAGAGAGAACATGAAATCCAAATCACAAATCTCATTTTAAACAAAAGGAAAAGGAAATTTCTATAATCTTGATCATTATCAACAGTATGGCAGGTCTAAAGAGCAAAAAATATGAAATAAAACAGGACATCCTAGGACTCCAGAAGAGGTTGCAAAAATGTTAAAATATCATTCATACTTCATTAGATTATCAATTAACAGTTATCTCATCGATATTGAGATGACTTAGGAAGAGGCATATATTAAAAAAAAGGGGGAAAAACTAATGGCTAACTCCAGTGAAAATAACAGTTCTTAAAAGAAAATATAACCATATAAAATTATTTGAGTCTGTATTAAGTTATTTTTATATGCAGAGTACATCGTGAGAAACACTGGACTGGAAGAAACACAAGCTGGAATCAAGATTGCCGGGAGAAATATCAATAACCTCAGATATGCAGATGACACCACCCTTATGGCAGAAAGTGAAGAGGAGCTAAAAATCCTCTTGATGAAAGTGAAAGAGGAGAGTGACAAAGTTGGCTTAAAGCTCAACATTCAGAAAACGAAGATCATGGCATCCGGTCCCATCACTTCATGGGAAATAGATGGGGAAACAGTGGAAACAGTGTCAGACTTTATTTTGGGGGGCTCCAAAATCACTGCAGATGGTGACTGCAGCCATGAAATTAAAAGACGCTTACTCCTTGGAAGAAAAGTTATGAACAACCTAGATAGTATATTTAAAAGCAGAGACATTACTTTGCTGAATAAGGTCCATCTAGTCAAGGCTATGCTTTTTCCTGTGGTCATGTATGGATGTGAGAGTTGGACTGTGAAGAAGGCTGAGCACCAAAGAATTGATGCTTTTGAACTGTGGTGTTGGAGAAGACTCTTGAGAGTCCCTTGGACTGCAAGGAGATCCAACCAGTCCATTCTGAAGGAGATCAGCCCTGGGATTTCTTTGGAGGGAATGATGCTAAAGCTGAAGCTCCAGTACTTCGGCCACCTCATGAGAAGAGTTGACTCACTGGAAAAGACTCTGATGCTGGGAGGGATTGGGGGCAGGAGGAGAAGGGGACGTCCGAGGATGAGATGGCTGGATGGCATCACGGACTCGATGAGTGTGAGTCTGGGTGAACTCCGGGAGATGGTGATGGACAGGGAGGCCTGGCGTGCTGCGATTCATGGGGTCGCAAAGAGGCGGACACGACTGAGCGACTGAACTGAACTGAACTGAATAGCTAAAATACTAAATATGAATTTAACCAAATATTTATGAGGAAGATGAATGAAGAGAAAAGGTGCACTTGCCAGTGAGTTTAAATCTTCATTTCTGATACATGAAGTCACGAAAAAGTGTAAAGGCAAAGAATTAGGAGATATAGGAATATTATTGGTTTCCACATGTTTTCAACATACCTTTCAAAACACACACGAATGTGTGCATGCCTTACTGTTGACAGTGGTTTCCTCTGGGAAGGGATAAAGATTGAAAAAATGATGAAAGAGGAACTTCTATTATTGTTATTTTTGTTTGTGGTATCATAGTGTTTTCAGCACTTTAGACCTGTTCGAACAACTTGTATGTCGTAATTTAACAAAAATCAAAATTAGCACAATGAAATTTAAAGAATGGTCTCTTGTTTCCAAAAACAATAAATGAAAGAATGTAAGTAAATTAAATAACTTAATACATAAGATGCCTGGAAATTATAGCAGTGAGTTTAACTTTTTCCATTAATTTGCAAAATGCCCTAAACTCTTGATGTTTCATTAATTATCTTCACCAAATTATTGTACCAGTTTGACATTCCTTAGGCACTACTCTGCTTCAAGGACTCTTCTCCTCACTGCTAGTTGGTAAATTCTCTCAGAATGTAAATTGACTTTAATATTAATCTAACTAAAATGTAATTAGTGAGTTGACCCTGGAGCACTATCATCAACCTTTTGCATAAGAACCTATAATTTTATGGGTATTCTATATTCCTTAATAAGGATTTTTTAAAACATGTAATTTTACTCATTTTATTTGAGCTGGTGTTGTTTTTAATAATGTATTATCTTTTTAATGACATAATTAATATTACATGATGTTCATCTCTGGCAAGCTCCAAATAATTTGTATTAAAATGCTTAAAATTATTGTGGTAGAAACAAAATTAGCACAAAGAATAAATGTTATAAAATGTAATTTAAAAGTAATAATATATTTACCTTTAAATAATCTATAGGAAAATAGAATATACAGTGCCAAAAATGTTTTTCAAAATGGCATGAAGCAACAGATTAATATGAGTAATTAGAAAGTGTTTATTGGCAAATTCACAAAACTTAGAAATTAGTATAATAATGAACCAATGGTCATAAGTGTATTCAAAGCACTCACAGCTGTAAGAAGTCATATTTTGGCAACAAATGTATCCTATCAAGGAAGTCACATGATGGATGTCAAATTCATGAATATATATTTGAAAAAAATCATTTTTATATTATCAAATATGCTCTAATTTCTGTCTTTCTATTTTGTCCTTCTCCCTTCCCCTCCCCCCTTCCACTCAACATTTTTGCCCTTCTCCCTTTACTCTCTGCCTTCCTTCTTTTCACCTCCTTTTGTTCTTTCCTGCCTTTCTCCTTTCTTTCTTCATTTTTTTCTTTGACAGCAGAAAGACTGGTATTTCATAAGTATTAAGGTGGATATTCGGAGAAGGCAATGGCAACCCGCTCCAGTACTCTTGCCTGGAGAATCCCATGGATGAAAGAGCCTGGTGGGCTGCAGTCCATGGGGTCGCTATGAGTCGGACACCACTGAGCAACTTCACTTTCACTTTTCACTTTCATGCATTGGAGAAGGAAATGGCAACCCAGCCCAGTGTTCTTGCCTGGAGAATCCCAGGGACAGGGGAGCCTAGTGGGCTGCCGTCTATGGGGTCACACAGAGTCGGACACGACTGACGCGACTTAGCAGCAGCAGCAGCAGCAGCAGCAAGGTGGATACTTAAGACTACACAGATGATCAGTCCAGTTTCCTATATCCACCTAATTAGCATTCCATTTAAAATTTATATTCATATTGGGTATAAATAGTCTAAAAACAACAATTAAAAGTCAGAGATCGACAAACTGAATAAAACTGAACTCTCTGGGAGGGGAAGGAGCAGACACGGGGGTACCTCTGGCCGATTCTTGTTGATGTATGACAGAAACCCACAAAATTTTGTAAAGAAATTATCCTTCAATTAGAAAAATAAATTTAAAATAAAACAAATAAAACCTCTTTATACACAGCCTATAAGAAATCTACTTTTAATAAAGTAAAAAATACATTAAATCTAAAAGAATGGTAAAACATATGTGAGATAACACATGTGAGATAAAACATATGTGAGATTATTCAAAAGAAAGCTTGATTGACTCTGAGTGTAAGAAATGATCTGGCTAGGGATAAGATTTTTATCCATTATCCTTCTTCACAGATAATCTTTTCTTCTAACTCTTTTTCTTCAAGCGGAGTAAACTAGTTATAAAAGAAATGAGAATATGTACAGACAGTATTTCTTCCATATCCTAAATCAGATTGGTTATATCTTTAACCTTACTCTTCTTTAAACAAACAATTAGTTGTTGTTGTTCAGTCGCTCAGTCATGTCTGACTCTTTGCAACCCCGTGGACTGCAGCACGCCAGGCTTCTCTGTCCTTCACCATCTCCTGGAGTTTGCTCAAAATTATGTCCACTGAGTTGATGATGCCATCCAACCATCTCACCTTTGACCATCACTTTCTCCAACGTTCAATCTTTGACTCCATCAGGGTCTTTTCCAATGAGTCAGCTCTTCTTATCAGGTGGCTAAGTTAATGGAACTTCAGGTTCAGCATTAGTATTTCCAATGAGTATTCAGGACTGATTTCCTTTAGGATTTACTGCTTTGATCTCCTTACTGTCCAAGACACTCAAGAGTCTTCTCCAACATCACAGTTCAAAAAGCATTAATTCTTTGGAGCTCAGCTTTCTTTATGGTCCAACTCTCACATCCATACATGACTACTGGAAAAACCATAGCCTTGACTATCTGGACCTTGCAGGCAAAATAATGTCTCTGCTTTTTAAAATGCTGTCTAGGTTTGTCATTGCTTTTCTTCCAAGGAGCAAGCGTCTTTAAATTTCATGGCTGCAGTTGCAATCCACAGTGATATTGGAGCCCAAGAAAATAAAGTCTGTCACTGTTTCCACTGTTTCCCCATCTATTTGATGTGAAGTGATGGGACCGGATGCCATGATCTTAGTTTTCTGAACATTGAGTTTTAAGCCAATTTTTTCACTCTCCTTCATCAAGAGTCTCTTTAGTTCTTCTTTGATTTCTGCCATAGGGTGGTGTCATCTGCATATCTGAAGTTATAACATTTCTCCCCTCAATCTCAACTCTAGCTTGTGCTTCATCCAGCCTAGTATTTCACATGATGTACTCTGCATATAAGTTAAATAAGCAGGGTAACAATATACAGCTTTGATGTACTCCTTTCCCCATTTGGAACCAGTTCATCGTTCCATGTCCGGTTCTAGCTGTTGCTTCTTGACCTGCATACAGGTTTCTCAGGAGGCAGATAGGGTGGTCTAGTATTCCCATCTCTTTCAGAATTTTCCACAGTTTGTTGTGATATACGTATCTGAGAAGTCAAAGTCAAAAATAATGTAGGTGATTTAACAAAACTAATTAGGCAAAGAAAGACACAATGCAGTAATTGTGTGATTAAGCTCTCTATCTAAAGAGACATGATTTTGGCAGCCAGTTGCTCTTCAGACAAATTTGCTATGGAAAGGTTGCAAAAAAAAACCACACGCCTGATAGTGCCAGGTTAGACAGAGAAGAAATCACGTTATTTCCTTGTCCTCTCTCATCTTCTATTGCTTGGGGTACACCCTGAGTGGGAACTGTCTCCGCCACTCTTCATGTTGTTTGTCCATGAAGTTAGATCTCAAAACCTGCTGGGTATTTGTTTTTACTGTGGCTCAGACAGTAAAGAAACTGCTTGCAATGCATGAGATCCAGAGTTGGTTTTTGGGTTGGGACGATCCCCTGGAGAAGAGCATGGCAACCCACTCCAGTATTCTTGCCTGGAGAATGAGGACAGAGGAGCCTGGTGGGCTACAGTCCTTGGGATCACAAACTCCGACATGACTGAGCAACTAGCACTCTCAGAGAAGTAAAGACAACCCTCTAAGAGGAAGGTGTGAGCTGAGATAAAGAAGGATGAAGTGGATGGAGGCTGATAAGCAACACAAAATTCATATATATGTCTCAACTTTACACTTTTTTATTTCCACCCCATCACTCCTTACTTTCAAAATTTAATACCACAGTTTTTTCTAAGAAAGGGAGTTCATTAAATGCAATATTTATTATATCTATGAACAAACTCATCTTATTGGAATTAATGTACTTGACATTTATGCTTCTCAAAACACCATCTTAATTCTAAATGGAAAATGAACAATAAACCAAATAAAGTTTTGAGTAAGTAAAAACAATATTATATGTAGAAATGATGAAGAAAGAGTGAGAGAAATATACCATGACATTTGATTCCATTTGAAGGAGGTGGGTTTTTACTTTTGTTGTTCAACATATCATCATGTTTCCTCCTTATTTTCAATGCTACATTTTAAATGCATTGAAGAATTTTTAATGATGTCACTAAAATAGACTAGTTTTCTTCTGAGCAGGCCACTTAGCCACTTGATAATTTTTTTTCTATTGAGAAATTTGTGTGGCCGCATAATTATTTTGGTAAATAGGTGACTAGCATAAAGAAAAGGGGAAGCCTGGTGTTGGACTGAACATTTAACATTCTCTCCGTGTGTAAAATGTTAAGTGTTGGGCTGGGTTTCTGCACAGTAAATATGAAAAAAAGAATATATATTCGTCTTTGATTTTAAACCAAAAATGTCAAAGGAATGACATTTTTATTTATTCATGTAGTTGATTCTAAGCACTAGAATTTTAAAATTATGATATAAAGGAGAGGAGACAGACCCAGGATTTTGTACACTCAGGATGGGCAGTCGTATAAGCATCTGTAAAGTGAAAGAAGAGGAGAGATTAAATATGAAATATGTCGATCATTTTTATTTGAATAATTTTCAAAATTCAGTTTGTTAAAATTTTAGAGATAAAAGTTTTGCTCTATATGGCAATTTAAGACTCTCATAGGACAGGATGGTAAATACAGTCAGTAGTTGAGCCAGGTAAAACCAAGCAAAATAAATTGGACAGGTGGTATTCTTTTCATATTTCTACATAATTTTCATTGACACTGATTTCATTATCAACTTGAACAAGAATTTGTTGAATAAATATTTTCCCTTCTGAAATTTTTTCCAGCATTGATAACCTTACTTTGACTTACTATTTGAAGCGTCCTAGAGACTGAATCATTCTTAACAAATATCTTAAAGTGATTTATAAAATCTTTATAAAATTGAAAGTAAATATTAGTGTGTGTTTTTGAAAAATGTAATAATAGTTCTAAACTGTCTAACACTTAGCCCTCTCATAGCGTGCTATATAAACATACCATTAATATTCTACCACTCTCAATTTCTTGAACATGTTACTGATAAAGCAACAAAATTCCTAAGTCTGTCAATGTTTTTCAATAAGATAATGCAACATCTTTTACAAAAGAGCAATAACATAAAAGGAAAGGTAAAAGAGTGTGTCATGTATACTTCAGGACGTTTGAGTTCTTACAGAGAGGAAACACAAATGCTTTGAAAAATCAGTTTAAGAGAAATTGAATAAATTCTTGTCTTTTTTTCCTTCTCATTGGAAAGGTGATTTTGTGTTGTCTAAGTTGAAAACTTGTATGTGAAAACTCTCTGACTACTGCCTCTCGATTTTTTAACCAATTAGTTATAAAACTCTTCAAAACTACTGCCGGCAAATCATCCAGATTCCTCTGCTTCTCACCACGCTCACTGCCCGTGTCCCACCATCTTTCACCGCGATTCCCTCAGGAGCTTCTTTTGCTTACCTTCTGGTGTCCAGTATTGTCCCCATAGGATCCAATTCAGTGCGTTACTGAAGTAGGCGCGGCCCAAGTTTTTGACTTGAAGATCCTTTTAAAGGCTTAAAATTCACTGCAGAACAATTTTATTTATTATTATTATTTTTCAGTTTGGGAGGATGTGCAAATGGAATTGTAAGAAAATACACAGAAGTGTACGGGCATAGTAAGCCTCAATCGACTTACATTTCGATGAAAGTCTATGTCCCAAATCAAACCTAACTATACACAGGTTTCTGTGTGTCTTGAGCAATTGTAAATGAGTGAGACTTACTGTCACTTATGTACCTGTAATGGGTGCCCAAGCATTTCAAAATATATATGGTACCCATTTAAAAATAAAGGGCAGATATCTAACAGAACATAAGAGTGAAGCTGAATGGAGAGAAATTTTGACTACTAGGATAATGGAAGTGTTAAGTTTTATATTTTTATGATAGAGACAAGTAATCAGGATTCAATAATACTGTAATAATAACCAGTGTAAATCAAGCAATCATCAGATAAATTATCAAAATTCATATAAAGTATGTTTCTAACTTCAGGATTAAGTGAAATAATTTATGCAGTACTGCAATGAAAAGTGTTTTATGGTAATATAACATTTAAAATATATTCTAATTTGTTTTTATGTATTTGCTTCACAGTGCATTTTGAAATAATTCATTTATAAATAAATAAAAAAGTGAAATTTCTAAAATGACTTATCAAAAATCAATTGAAATAAATAAAACAAAAAAAATCAATTGAAATGCTTGAAATTCCAAATAAAGTAAGAAATTCAAGTAAGCAATTTATACATTCTGGCAAACTGAAAGAACCACCCTCCTAGGCAATGATTAAAGCTGATTAAATTTAGGCTTTCACTATTAAGAAAACTGACCACTATGCCTTACAATTTATATGCCTCTAATGAAAAGGGGAGCTTTTCAAGGTAATGTAGAGACAAGTATTCAAGATTTGAAATGGCAGAGTTTAGAGGCCATTATTTATTTATTGAGAGCAAGAAGTGATGGAGAAAAAATGAAGATACACAAGTAGTTGTGCATAAGACATACCCATAGAAAACATGAATTCACTCAGTTGCTTTTAAAATATTATTAATGGATACTATTTTTATATGTTTTAAGTTTTTGCAAAATTGAGTGGATAATACAGAGAGATCCAATACATTTTCTCTGCTTTTCTTACAGTTTTCTCTATTTGGAACATCTTGAATTAGCAGGGCACATTAGCTAAAACTGAAAAACCAATATTGACATCTTACCATTAACTAAAGTTCATCATTTATATTAAATTTATCGATTTTATATAGCTTTATGGGTTTTAACAAATACAGATGTCATGTATGTATCATTGGAATGTCACCCAAAATAGTTTCATTGCCCTAGAAATAAAAAGTGCATCACCTCTTCATCCCTGTTTGCTTCCTCACTAGCCCCTGGAAACCCTGGTCATTTTACTGTCTTCTGAAGTTTTGCCTATTTCAGGATGTCATACGGTTGGAATCATATGGTTGGAATCATACAGTATGATGTGTAGAAGGTATAGAAAGCCCCCATGCCTATGAATCATAAGCAATTTTTAAAAAGTCATAGTTACTATGACTTTCCACATAACCTCCCCAGATGTGCAAAATCTTTCCCATTATTAACATCTCCCATTGGAGTGGTACTTTGTTATACCTGATGAATTTACCTTGAAAGTGAAAGTGAAGTCGCTCAGTCGTGTGCTACTCTTTGCGACCCCGTGGACTGTAGCCCACCAGGCTCCTCTGTCCATGGGATTCTCCAGGCAAGACTACTGGAGTGGGTTGCCATTTCCTTCTCCAGGGGATCTTCCCGACCCAGGGATCGAACCCAGGTCTCCTGCATTGCAGGCACACACTTTAACCTCTGAGCCACCAGGGAATTTACCTTAGCACCTTCTAATCATTTAGAGATTATCATTACAGTTCACTTTTCAGATTGTTCAGTTCAGTCGCTCAGTCGTGTCCGACTCTTTGCGACCCCATGAATCGCAGCACGCCAGGCCTCCCTGTCCATCACCATCTCCCGGAGTTCACTCAGACTCACGTCCATCGAGTCCGTGATGCCATCCAGCCATCTCATCCTCTGTCGTCCCCTTCTTCTGCCCTCAATCCCTCCCAGCATCAGAGTCTTTTCCAATGAGTCAACTCTTTGCATGAGGTGGCCAAAGTATAGGAGCTTCAGCTTTAGCATCATTCCTTCCAAAGAAATCCCAGGGCTGATCTTCAGAATGGACTGGTTGGATCTCCTTACAGTCCAAGGGATCCTCAAGAGTCTTCTCCAACACCACAGTTCAAAAGCATTAATTCCTCGGCACTCAGCCTTCTTCACAGTCCAACTCTCACATCCATACATGACCACAGGAAAAACCATAGCCTTGACTAGACAGACCTTAGTCGGCAAAGTAATGTCTCTGCTTTTGAATATACTATCTAGGTTGCTCATAACTTTTCTTCCCAGGAGTAAGTGTCTTTTAATTTCATGGCTGCAGTCACAATCTGCAGTGATTTTGGAGCCCCCCAAAATAAAGTCTGACACTGTTTCCACTGTTTCCCCATCTATTTCCCATGAAGTGATGGGACCAGATGCCATGATCTTCGTTTTCTGAATGTTGAACTTTAAGCCAACTTTTTCACTCTCCTCTTTCACTTTCATCAAGAGGCTTTTTAGCTCCTCTTCACTTTCTGCCATAAAGGTGTTTTCATCTGCATATCTGAGGTTATTGATATTTCTCCCAGCAATCTTGATTCCAGCTTGTGCTTCTTCCAGTCCAGCGTTTCTCATGATGTACTCTGCATAGAAGTTAAATAAGCAGGGTGACAATATACAGCCTTGACGTAGTCCTTTTCCTATTTGGAATCAGTCTGTTGTTTCATGTCCAGTTCTAACTGTTGCTTCTTGACCTGCATACAGATTTCTCAAGAGGCGGGTAAGGTGGTCTGGTATTCCCATCTCTTTCAGAATTTTCCAGTTTATTGTGATCCACACAGTCAAAGGCTTTGGCATAGTCAATAAAGCAGAAATAGATGTTTTTCTGGAACTCTCTTGCTTTTTCCATGATCTAGTGGATGTTGGCAATTTAATCTCTGGTTCCTCTGCCTTTTCTAAAACCAAATTGTACATTATATGAATTTGGACAAGCATATAATGATAAGTGGGAAAGAATGAATTATATATTGGATCACTTGTTGAATATTTGAATATGCAATTTTGATACCACTGGAAGTAGAAAAATATATTATCCACCCATTTTAAATTTCTATGTGATTGATACAAGAAATCAACAGAGTACATTCATATTTAGCAATTGATATGAAAACAGTGCACTATCTCTATGAAAGTATATCATATTTTGTTATAGTTTTGAAAGTCATTAAAATTAAAATTTCAAATGAATAGATTAAAACTGTAGAATCATATATTAAAAGAAAATTATGCATTTCATAAGAGCATAAAATGTTCAATACATTTTTAAACTTTTTAATTGGAGGATAATTGCTTTACAAAACTGTGTTGGTTTCTGCCATACATCAGCATGAATCCATCATAGGTACATATATGTGCCATCCCTTTTGAAACTCCTTCCCTTCTCTGACACCAACCCCACGCCTCTAGGTTGTCAGAAACTGATGTGAGCTCCCTGAGTCATGCAACACATTGCCACTGGCTGTCCATCTTACATGTGGTCCTTACATGGTTCCATGCTGTTCTCTCAGTTCATCCTACCCTCTCCTTCCCTCACCGTGTCCACAAGTCAACTTAAAAATTTCCCAAAAGTATTTTATTAAAAAAGCAAACTTCCTTCATAGCAATCATAAATTATATTTAAGATGTTATTCATCTAATAAATAGCATAACTATGTTTGTAATTTTAAAAAGTTAAATGATACTATATAATTTTGCTATTGGTAATAAGTAAGTCCTATATTGGATGAACTGAAAATGGGATGTAGATATGGAACTTACAATCACAAACCTTAAGATCTACTGTAATGGATTATAAGCATCTTTAGGGCACTTATGATGGCTTGTTCCTTGTTGCATGCTTCAAAGTTAGTGTGCATGCCAAGTTGCTTCAGTCGCGTCTGACCCCTTGCTGCCCCATGTACTGTAGCCTGCCAGGCTCCTCTGTCCTTGGGGATTCTCCAGGCAAGGACACTGGAGTGGGCTGCCAGGGATCGAACCTGCATCTCTTAGGTCAGCTGCGTTTGCAGGCAGGTTCCTTACCACTAGCGCCACCTGGGAAGCACATCATAGTAGGTTCACAGTAAAGATTTATTTTAGGAAGTTAAATTAATTAAATAATGAAGGAATTATAATATTATAAATGAGGAAATTAACTATTTACTCAGATAAAAACCTAAATCTAGAATGTCTAGGCCTTTAGAGTTAAATATTCGAGATCCCACAGCTTCCTAATTATCTGGGTTCTTTTTTCTCACTGATATCACCGTAATTGGAGAATGATGCTTCATTGGACATAGAAAAAGTGCGAAAGGACACAGTGATTCAGTAAGAAAAAAGGCATAGGGGTTCATATCGGTTAAGTCTTTATGCAAAACAAAAGTGTTATCTGTTTAAAATGTAAAGGAACTGTGGTTTTCCTGGTGGCTCAGTGGATAAGAATCCACCTGCCAAGGCAGGAGACACAGGCTTGATCCCGAGGATCCAACATGCCGGGGAGCAACTAAGCCTGCTAACCGCAATTACTGACTCCACGGTCTGGAACCTGGGAGACACAGCTTCTGTGCCCCGGGGCCCTAGAGCCCGTGGTCCACAAGAGAGGCCTCCAGGACGAGAAGCCCCTGCTCTGCAGAGCAGAGCCGCCCTGGCTCACTGCTCACGGCAGCTAGAGGGTGCTTGAGTGCTCTCAGTGCAGAATGGATGGACTTCACAGAAACTCATCCGGGTAGACCCCAGAGGGCTTTTACTGAAATAAAATATCCTAAGGCTATGTTGACAGTGAGCCTAGGAATAATGTGCCAATATCTGAACTTTAGCAAAAATTCATCAACTGTATAAAGGTTTTCCTATGAATATGGACTTAAAGAAGTACTATTTTATAAATATGCATAAATCACAATAAAAGAAGGTTATGCATGAGTCCAGTTTTGTTTTACCTCATGTTAATTTAGATGTTTGATATTATTTCTAATATGTATCAATAGAGATGCTTGGTATGTGCTCTCTGATAATAAGTGCAATTGCAAAATTGAGTCTTCAATTTATCTTAAATTGAACATTTACAGAAATGAGACCTCTGAAGGCTTCCTTATTTAATATTTTCATAGGCCAGATAATCAATCCTGTAACTTTGCAAAATATACATATTTTTGTGTGCATGTCTGATAGTGTTGTCTCTAAAAATATGTAGGAAAAAGAATGAGTAAACTTTAATGCATAAGCTTTTAATATTCATATTCAAGAATATCTCAAAGTTTTTTGGATTAACTCATAGATTACTAACAGCAATATTCTCTTAGCTTGATGTAAAATTGCCTGTGTTTAGTACTGATTCTCAAATACATCTGATTCCTTTTGTTATGACTGAATTTACTCCAAACTGGTAAAAGAACTATGCTTTTTGCTATTTCCAACTCTTTCAGATGTATTGAAGATATACATGACCTTAAGCAAATATAACCTTCTGGATTATTTTATAAGGAAAAACAAGTAACGCACCATTGACACACAATTTCTTCTTGTTACACTAATCTTACGGAAAACAATTTGTCTAGGAAGATAGAGTTCACTTGCACACAATGATGTTTTTTTAAGGGGTTCCAGTCAATACCTAAGAAGAAGCAATTTACTAGGTTGTGTCTTGAGGCATTGTAATTCACCACACATGCGTGAAAATTCTGCTTTGGGAAGGTAGTTACTCACGGCAAGATCAAATCTATCCAGGTCTAGTTTGCAATGACAACGTAACTTTTATAAGCACAACAATTGCAGTGTAGAGTCCACTTTTCTTATGTAGCTGTGTTTTACTCTCTTAAAAGGTTAGTCTGCTTTTCAGCATCTTTCAGATTGATTTTCTCTGTGTAACAGTATAATCTTAACAATGTGATATAGCTAAAAAAGAATCGCTGAAGCATTTTGTGCAAGTAGGCATGTGATTTCTATCATATTAATTAAGCTTTCTCTTGACTCTACAACACTATAATGATAACCATTTACATATGTCAAAAAACAGTAGTGTTTCATTCAAGATATATTCATTGAAGGACTGATTAATATTATTCTTGCTATTTGATCAGGAAATGTTGCATGTGTTACATCATTTACTCTTCTAAAGAACATTATGAGTATTGGTTCTTTCCGTATCAATAAACTAATATTAGTATATTGTCATCTTAAGGTCATTTAGTTATTAAAGAACAGAATCTGGCTTCAAAACATTCTCTATAAATTTAGAGTACAGAATACTTCTGTGAATTTAGATGTAAATTCTATTTACATTTCTCATTCCTTTTTATCATGCCGGCCAATATTGAACTTACGTATAGGCTTCCCAGATGGCACCCTCATGCCTGCAGGAGACGTAAGAGACGTGGATTAGATCCCAGGGTCAGGAAGATCTCCTGAAGGAGGGCATGGCAACCATTCAAGTATTCTTGCCTGGAGAATCCCCATGGACAGAGGAGCCTGGTGGGTACAGTCCATAGGATCGCAAAGAGTCAGACACGACTAAAGCAGCTTAGCACGTATGCACATATTGAAGCCATAGATTTGACCCATACTAGGTGTTCACTGACAGTTTAATAATGAAGGGCATATACCTCAATTCTGGCATTAGTTGAGGCTCTAGAGCCGTTCAAATATATTGTCATGAAAGAGACATGCAGTCTTTTACAACTTTTTGCTGATGCAAATTCAAATAACTAGGTTTTAGGTATCCGTGGTGTGTACCTCCAAGTGATAAACCATTCCCAGAGATTCTGCACCTGTTATTTATGAAGAGCCTCATGATCATCTCTCAACACTCAAACACTTAGAAAGTAATATGAATTATTTCAGATATTTCAAGTATTTTAGTTGTCTGCAATTGAAGAGTCTTATGTGAATGCTCCCGCCTCCCACAGGACCATTGTAGACTAATGTTCTAATATGTCATTGTAACTATAAAGGATCAGATAACAATTATGTTCTTGGCTGCCTCATTGCTTTGAAACCTCTTTACTAAGTAGAAGCCTAAGATAAGGCATGTTTAGTATTTCTAATACTGCTTTATCTTTTGAACTGTTTATTAAAATGGAACTCTACTGGTAACCTGGGCCTCCCTGGTGGCTCAGCAGTTTGTAAAGAACCCAGCCTGCCAATGCAAGAGGGCGCAGGCTAGATCCCTGGCTTGGAAAGGTCCCCTGGAGAAGGACATGGCGCCCCGCTCCAGTATTCTTGCTGGGGAATCCCGTGGACAGAGGAGCTGGCAGGCTACAGTCCATGGGGTCACAAAGAGTGGGACACGACTCAGCGACTTCGCAACAGCAACAATGCTAGTAGCCATTTTCCTTTTCTTTCTTTTTTTCACCCCGTTTTTAATTTTATATGAGTTGGGTTCTGTTTGATGAATGGCGCTCCTTGACGTTCAGAATCAAGTGCAAACGCCTTGGTTTGGGAGGCCAGACCCGCGTTAATCCCAGCTGTGGTCAGTCCTCCCGCCTCGCAGCCCGGCCGGCTCCCCGCACCCCTGTGCTGGAGGCTCCCTGAGCAAGCTCCTGTGCCTGGGCGGTGTTGCCTTGGCTCCCGCCTGGGTGCCTTGCCCTGCTCTGCCTCCCGAGTGCTTCCGCTCATTCCTCTGCTCGGCTAAACCCTACAAATCTCTCAAACCTCAGTTCAGAACCCAAGAGGGATATTTCCCACTGACTGTCGCCTAGATAAGATCGACCCGGATATAGATCGATAGAGACACAGACAGAGACAGGTGAGAGTTGCACTACAGCCATACTCAGATTCCTCAAGACTTTGGAGCCTGTTTAGAAGACCCAACCTCTCTAGCTTGTGCGGTCTCTATAAAAATATACAAAAATGCAGTTGTGTTCAGTTTAATAAAGCTTTATGTTATAGCTGAATGTTGAAACACTAAAGGCCAGCAAGAAATTTCACCCATCTTCAAATTTTTCTCTAGGTGTTCTCTAGTTGGCAAAAGGTAAGAATAGGTCCAATATCCAGATCTGCTAAATACATATCTTATGTTCCTTTCTTTGAACCATCTCGAGTGTTCCACATATTTCCTCATTCACCAGAGTTTACACAAAACCATGTATAAAGTATTTGTTGGGTGGAGAGGGAAGTGTTTGTGGGGGGTTCATGTTGTAAGATCACATGTGCACCCATGGCTGATTCACGTCACTGTATGGAGAAAACCACCACCGTATTGTAAAGGGATTATCCTCCAGTTACAATAAATAAATTTATTTGAAAAACATATTAAGTATTTGTTAATAAGTTAAGAAATTTTAATAGTATTTTTGATTGTACACTGTTTTAAAATAAATATTGATTTTAGGATGCATTCTTCAGTTATAATGTAACTCCAATTATTTTATATATCCACATACTCATTTAGCATGCTGTGCTTTTAAAACATTTTCCAAATTGAAATGAAAAGTATAATTATATATATATAATTGGGTGAACTCTGGGAGAAAGTGAGGGACAAGGAGGCCTGTCCTGCTGTAGTCCATGGGGTCACAAAGAGTCAGACACAACTTGGAGACTGAACAGTAACAACAAACATATAATTATTACATATAATTATATATAAAGTTATATGATATATTATATAATCTGATATGCATAATTTTATGCATACAATTATATGCATACATTTATATATAATTATACATAACATCATTATGTAATTATACTATTTATGTATATATATAGGGGTTTCTCAGGTGGCACTATTGCCAAAACATGAGATGTAAGAAATCTGGGTTCGATCCCCGGGTCAGGAAGATCCCCTGGAGAAGGATATGACAACCCACTCCGGTGTTCTTGCCTGGAGAATCCCATGGGCAGAGGAACTTGGCGGTGTTACAACCTCACCAGAACCATGACAGGCTCAGAGAGGTGCACTAGGCGAAAAATAATCCCTGAGTCATGTTTCCGGGGCTTCAGAGAGATGATAACTCTGGCCAATCAGAGAGATGATAAGTGGCCAATCAGTAAATACCAGGAAACCCCTGCAGCCAATCAACCCTTGCCAACTCCCTGTCTTTGTTCTAAACTTATAAATACTGGTGAAAATCTGGGCTCGGGGCTCTCGTCAAGACTCCACTGTGCTGGGTGAGACGGGAGCCCTGGCTCGAGCTAGAAATAAAACCCCTTTATGCTTTTGCATTGCTATGGACGTCTTATTCTCTCAGTTTTGGGGACTCGGACTCGGCATAACAGGCGGGCTACAGTCCATGGGGTAGCCACTGGTCAGACATGACTGAAGCTACTTAGCATGTGCACAAATGGTGTAAATAATCAAAATATGTTAAAAATAACATCTTTTCTTCTAAAATTTCTGTTCTTCCTTATGGACTTCTCACTGACAGAATTGTATCCTCTTTCTTGGACCAGTTCTTAAATGTAAGTTCTTTTAGAGTATTTAGGTTGTAAAATAACAATACTAAATAATTTTTATTTAAAGCTTTTATTTATACCAAAATCCAAATTTAATGTACAATTTTAAGAAATACACCAATATGTGCTTCATTTATTCATATAACTGAGATAAATTTGGGAGTGTGATTTTAATAAATATATGAAAATACATGATAAAGAGTATTTACAGTTTGGGGACAGTTTACTAGCAGTCCAAACTCTACAATTATGTATGATATTTATGTATATGCTGGGATTCCCTGGTGGCTCAGCTGGTAAAGAATTCGCCTGCGATGACGGAGACCTAGGTTCAATCCCTGGGTTGGGAAGATCCTCTGCAGAAGGAAAGGCTACCCACTCCAGAATTCTGACCTGGAGAATTCCGTGGACTGTACAGTCCTTGGGGTCACAAAGAGTCAGACACGACTGAGCAACTTTCACTTCACCACGTAGATGATAGTCTAAGGAGAATAGCATTTTCATGCTTTCAGTTTTCTAGTCTATAAAGTGAATCAGTTATCATACTTAATATTCAATGTCCATTTTATATTATAATTAGTTTGTCATAATATTCTAGCAAGTCTAAATAAACCTACTTCTGAGATTTTTTTATCTCCATCCTTTATTCTTCACTCTACTATATAGGAAGTTTATGTTAGAGTAGTTTTACAAGACCAAAGTGCCTCCTCTCATCATTATTACTTACTCTATAAATTAGAAAATAATTAAAACATACCTTCTTCAGTGTTGATCTAAAATATACAAGGAAAATAATTAACATGAAAGTTTTCACACATGTGAAAGTATTTCATAGTAAATAAATGGAATGTTTATGCATATGTATATTTCACCTACATAATTCTATCAATTCTTCAATTTATTTTTTAGAAAATATTAACTGAATTCTTAAGTTGGAAAGACTTTTAGTGAGGATTTTGAGAGAGTGTATAAAGTTATTGTAGCCTTAATTACAAGGCAAACAGCTTTACATGAAAAAAAAAATCTTTCATGAAATCAAAATATTTTCCAATTCTGTTTTGAGAGGTAGAGTGAACTCAGTTTTGTGCCTGTTGAGACTGATATTCAAGAAAATATAATATTAAACTGGAAAAAGAAAATAATAATTTCAGTAATTGATAGAGATGAATTTTGTGTATATTGTAGCTGCATGTTGCCATCGGATGGCTAAAGAAGTATTTAATTCAAGAATGAGAAAAGATCGGAGTGGACGATGATTGTGGGTAATAAAGTGGGTGATGAAGTATTGGCTGAAGGAGAGGAGCAAGCGTGTTTTCATAAAACAATGTATTTCTTAAATTAGTTGTCACACTCTAGACAATGAACTTGTTCTGTGGTTAATAGATATAATTATTTAATTCATAACTTTTAAAATATATTTTCTTTGCCTATAGTAAAGAAAAAATATTTGCATGCCAAGGTGCATTCTGCCTTTTTGGCTTCAGTCAAGAGTATGCATATATTTGTGTAGTATAACTGTATGTCAGCATTAGGGCAGCACAAACAGAAAAATATTTAAGTACATTTTCAGTAATCAGGCTCTCCTTTGAGAGTGAATGCTAGAAACTATTGAAAATCTGTTCAAATGTGAAACCAAGTAGCTTAATTTTATAGAAAAATGAGGTTTTAATTAACATTTTCTGTATCAACTTCCTTCAGTAATTTTATGCGATGAATGCATAGTTATAGGTGCTTCAACTATAGTGAATTTTTGGAATCCTTTCAATTTTAACTTAGAAAATTGTTCTTTCTACAAATGTAAGACTGCAACAGATTCTCTCATCAATTAATAAAAATCACCATGCCCTAGTCCATTGGGTCACAAAAGATTTGGAAACGCTTAACCACTAAACGACAAGAAAATGACGGATGTTACTAGCTGCCCTGCCGTGCCATGTCAAGTTACTTCAGGGGTGTATGACTCCCTGTGACCCCATGGACTGCAGCCCTCCAGGCTCCTCTGTCCACAGGATTTTCCAGATAAGAATACAGGAGTGGGTTGCCATTTCCTACTTCAGTTGAATGCCTATTAATTGTTAAAATGTATATACTGATTTCAATTTATTTCTTGAAAGAACTGCAATGAATGATTTTATTACAATTTTATGAGGAGATTAATGTTCAGAATAGTTAATGAATGCCCAAATCTACTTAAGATTTGCCAATTTCCCCAAGTTTACTCACTAAAACCTACATTATGATTCTAGCTACAAAACAGAAACAGAGTCATAGAAAACAAAGAGATGGCTACCAAATGGGAAAGGGGAGTAGGGATAAATTGGGAGATTATAGTATAGTGAGTATATATACTCACTATAATATATGAAATAGATAATAAGAACCTCTTGTATAGACCAGGGAATTCTATTAACACTGTGCAATGACCTATATGGGAAAAAAAAATCTAAAAACAAGAGTGGATACATATATATGTATAACTGGTTTAATTTAAAGCAGAAAATGCAACATTGTAAATCAGCTATTCTCCAATAAAAGTTAATTTAAAAACTAAGACCCACGTTCTTTCCATCACCCCCACCTCCCCAAACACACACACTTTCATGAACACAACAGCTTTTTTTCTTAACCCCTTCATTTTCCTGTGACTGGACCTTATTTATTTATTTATCTCATAAAAACAAAGGAAGACAAGTTTCTCTTTTATATTAGCTGGAAATGTGTCAAAGACAAGAGATGAAGAAAGAGAAAGAGAGAGAGAGATGACCAAGGACACAAACAGCCTTGCATCTTGTCCAAATCTGGGGTAGGATTTTAGATTTCTAAGGAGCATGGAATAGGGATTTTAAGCAAAATCATCTAGATTTCAAGACCTTAAGGTATTTAATATATGAGCTAAGTTTAAGAGATCATATCTCAGAACAAAGAATAAAACAGAGGAAACAGGTTGCCTTAAACCATTCTCAAAACCAAGAATTAGAGGGGTCAGGGAATTCAGGGTCATCTCAGCACAGCATGGCCCAATATTTATTTTTCAGGTCACTCACCCATGAATCTTTATAAATGAAAATAGGATGAGTGAACAGGGATAAGTCAGTTGTGTGAAAAGTTGCAGAAAATTTATTGAGAGGAATAGCATCATTAAATCACAGCGCATCATTTTTGACTGTCTCAGCATTCAGCTTCAGTATCAACAATCGTCATAATGTCTTGGTTTCTCCATATGATGCTTCCCAAATGACACAAACTTGCATTCAAGATATTCAAATTTAATTAGCATAAACTGGGTAATTTGCATTCCCTTTTTGTATCCTTCCATGGGAGCAAGGATAATAATGATCCCTCACCAAAAAATGTCCATGTCTTATTTCCCATAAACTATTAAAATGTTCCCTGACTTGGCAACAGGAAATTAAGATTTCAAAGGCAATTAGTTGACTAATCAATTCATTTTTTTAACTGAAGAGGCTTAGCCAAGGTTATCTGGGTGGCCCAAATCTGATGACATGATTCCTTGAAAGTGGAGGGAGAGGAGGCAGAAGAAAAGTGTCAAGGAGCTGTAACATGAAGATTTCACTCTGTTGCTGGCTTGGAGGGTGAAGATTGGTCACAAGCCAAGGAATGTGGGCCGCCTGTAAAGCTGAACAATACAAAGTGATTCTTTTCACCTTTTCCAGAAAGTCACACAGCCCTGTTGACACCTTGATCTTAGTCCAGTAAGATTCTGCGTCAGCCTTCTGTTGCTTTAAGCCACTGCTGCTGCTGCGTCGCTTCAGTCGTGTCCGACTCTGTGTGACCCCATAGACGGCAGCCCACCAGGCTCCCCCGTCCCTGGGATTCTCCAGGCAAGAACACTGGAGTGGGTTGCCATTTCCTTCTCCAATGCATGAAAGTGAAAGGTGAAAGTGAAGTCGCCCAGTCGTGTCCGACTCTTAGCGACCCCATGGACTGCAGGCCACCAGGCTCCCCCGTCCATGGGATTCTCCAGGCAAGAGGACTGGAGTGGGGGGCCACTGAAGCCACTAGGCTGCCCCAGTTAGTGATGGCAGCGACGGAAGAGTGCAGGGTTGTTACATTCAAATCTGCATGCTTCAGATAGACCGAGGAAACGGGAAAGCTATTTTTGTGTGTGTTATTGCAATGGTTTATAAATAATCTTGGCTAAAAATGAAAAAAATAATATATATATATAGCCAGTTAGAGGTATACTTGGATATTAACACTGACCACCAGTCTTCATTTGCAGATCTTTTGTGCATATATTTCCACTTTTATTGTTTCTTTTGTCTGTAGCTATATCAACTTCTTTGCTCATATATCTAATTTTGAGTATGCAAAATTAAATGTTAAATATTATAGAGATAATCTGAGGCTAAGGCTGATGTATCTTTCCTCAGAAAGAATTTATTTGCTTTTGGCAAGTATTTACCTGAGAGAATCAGTAACTGCATTTCACGCTAATGCAATCAGGGAACAATCCAATTCAAAGCTGGATTTTCATTTTTATGGGGGCTGCTTAATATCTGCTACTCTACACCTCAGGATACAGGGGTTCGGGAGGGTACCCATCCCGCCTGTCTCTAGAGGGTTTTGTGCTGCAGTTTTGATTTCTCTCAGCTTGAGACACTATTAAAATCCCTCATTTTCTTTCTCAGTCACCTATCAGGACATAGTTAGCATCTTTTCGTAGAAAGTGGCTCAAAATATTTGACTCAGCTCATTCGGTTTCTTTTTTCTACATTTTATATAACGCTGCTCTGTCCTCATGATCTCATGTTTTTGATTTTTGAAATTTTTTCTACAGCTTTCTCAGCTGTTCTCAGTGGAATGATCAGTTCAAAGTATCAGGCTGCCCTACTGGCTGTTTGTTATTCTACGTGCTTAGCAGTAGAGGGGGAAATGCGGCATCTGTATGCTCTGGTCTAAAATAATGAATTGCTTACAAAACTCTGAATATATATAACAATGGAAACTACTAAAATAGTACAGCCTACCCTTTCTTTAAAAATGTGCGTGCATTGCTTTCCTATTTTCATCTAGCCATCTAAATTCCTTTCATGTTGGAAATGAAGACTTCCTGAATATGGAACACCTCTTTTTTAAATCGCAGCTTTTGCTTTATTGTTCTGAACGTGATTTAAGGAAAATGACGTTAAAGGGCACCGAAGACATAGATTCAAACATATACATTGGAGTATATTCTTTAAAATGGAGCCGTTACAACGAAATTGGACTCTTTGTCTCTAGAATTTTAACAAGGTTACATTGTGCTTGCAAGAAGGAAGAGCTGAAGCAATATCTTGATAAAAATAAGAGTTTTGTTTTGCTTTTTTGTAAATTAACACAATAAATAAATGTGGAGACTAACTCAAGGGCGGTTGCTTGCATGATGAGAGAAACAGTTTGCCATCATTTTTTTCCCCACTGGAAATAGGTCTATAATTACACAGATGGCTTTTTCTTTTAGGAAGTTTAGTTGTCATTCACATTATATTTGATACATTTTGGAATGAATCAAATATGATTTTCTTCCATATGTCTAGCAGATCAAGCCCATTTATAAACACTAGTCACACCCATTTCAATCTGGTTCCACCAAGTGTAATTCCTCAGAGATAAATGAATCTCCTAAAAGTGCCTCAGATGACAGTAATAATATACTTTAGTTAAAATTTTCCTGGAAAATAGTATGATATCTTCTGTCACATTGGTTCTTATGAGCTAGAAAAAAAGGAGTGTCAGCAATTTGAAGTATTTTCATTTTATTCACCGGCATTAGTTAAGAACCAAATGTTTCCTTTATTGAGTTCCACATGGATACTGATAAATGCTTGTATTTCTCAACAGTCTTTATGTAAGGGAAGAAAAAATAGGCGAGGTTTTTATTTTTTAAAATTATTTTAATCTAATTGTTTGAAAGACAATTAGAGGAAATTCCGTTCAACCAGGTATCTTTCTCAGCTCTCTGCCCTATAACCCCAGCAAGGAGTCCGAACCTGCTTGTGGTTTAGTCACTCCGTCGTGTCTGACTGTGACCCCGTGGACTGTAGCCCGCCAGGTTCCTCTGTCCGTGGGATTCTCCAGGCAAGAATGCTGGAGTGGGGTGCCGTCTCTCTCTCCAGGGGATCTTCCCCATTGACGAATCGAACCCAGGTCCCCTGCATTGCAGGCAGATTCTTTACTAACTGAGCTGCATTGAATCTGCTTAAACACTTCTAAAATTTGAGGAGTCATTTCCGTATATGCTGGAAAATTCCTCTTATAGAGGTTTATCTGACTCATTGAAAACTAAGGGGTATTTAATCTCATGTATGTGGCAGAGGCCGAACTTCGGTTGATGGAATGAAGGCTTCTTAACCTTTGACATGGGTTTCCCAGGTGATGAAGTCATAAAGAATACGCCGTGGACGACAGAGTAGACCCGGGTTCAAACCCCGGGTCAGGAAGATCCCCTGGAGCAGAAAACGGCAACCCACTCCAGTGTTCTTGCCTGGAAAGTTTCATGGATGGAGGAGACTGGCGGGCTACAGTCCACAGGGTGGCAAAGAGTCAGACGAACTGAGCACGCTGTTAGGGAAATTATAGAAATCCTCTTATTTAGGCTTCAACCACTGCTGTGGGTGTCAGCCACGCCTGCTGAGAGTGTTGGAATAAAAACACAATAGATAACAGGAAGCAGATCTTTGGAATTTGTTAAGTCCCTGGAGGAGGTCTGGCCAACCACTCCTGGGCTTAGCAACATTCCAAGATGTGCAGAACAAAGCAAGTGGCATTGTAAAAAAAAAATAATAATAACATAATAAGAGCTACAGTTTCGCTCCCAGTCTGAGGATGATATCCATCTGCTGCCTGGGGATTATAAGCAGGAACCCCAAACTGCAGTCTTTGAAGTCTCACCCATGGAGTGGAGGCGCTGCCTGGGACCTTTCCACCTGGGACTCCAGATGTGCTGGGTCACAGGACTTCTCCGTGCTATTTCAGTCAAAACCCAATTTGGTGATATATCCTCTGCTGTTTCTATTTCTCTTTTCTTTTGATGTTGGTGTATTGAAAGTAAGCTAGATAATTCTCCAATAAATATTAGTATTATTTGTTTGTATAGAATGAGTGACTTTTTTTGTTAATAAACCCTTTGAACCTGAGAAGTGAAAGCTTTCGGCAAAATACACACGCATTCACACAAACTCTGACATTGTACCACTTACCTCAAACATTGGTTCAGTGTTTATACTTTGCCATTTGTTTAATAAGAAATCACTCAAAGATCTGCTATTTTTTGTTTGTTTGTTTGTTTGTTTTTGGTTTAGTTCATAATTAGTTGTCATCTTCAGGATCATTGGAAATTTTAGTCTCTTTTCTCTGGAAGCTTTAGTCCTGTTGCACTGTTTATTACAACTATATGTCATCTTATTCTATGTGCCCCCCTTTTTACGCATCCTTTTAAAAGGAAGCTTAAGGTGGACTCTACAATTGAAGTCAATTCTTTGGGCATGTAGCATGCTTCATTTAACGTATAGGAAACTTTGTAGCTATGAAGTCCTTATTTGAGAGCCCCGTGAATTTTTGAATAATCTTTATTGAAGAACATAGTTGACTTCAACACTATGTGTAGGGCCATGAGTGGCACCCACCATTTGCTCACATCTCTCATCTTCTGTTTCTTCCTTACTCTCATGCAGTGAAAGAATCCTTGTAAACCCTTTTGTTTTTCTTAATTAGTAGGCATTCATTCATATGTAGGAGCCCACAGCATGGCAGCAATGAAAAGGCCTATGGGGTGGGGTGAGAATGATTTATTTGCACTTCATTTTTATCTCTTCCTCCAAGAGAAGAATGAAGTCCCTTTACCCCAGAAGCTTGTAGCTCTAGGGGGCTGATCCTCTGAGGCACAAAGAAAAATATGGCATTAAACTAATGGGGTGCTCTTAGAGCAGAAACCACAAAGATGTTTGTTCTTTTAGCATCAAGAGAGACATAATGTGAGCATAACTGAGAGCTGGTATAAAGAAAAAGATAAGAAAATGGACTCAGAGTGGATTCGTGAGTAACTTTTTAAAGAAAGGATACATTGTGAGTTCCATATTTTCTGAATCCTAAAATGTGTAAAGTGCCCTCTGCTTGTGTATTTGAAAACCTTAGCTGATTGTGTTTTCTAAATTCTAATTCTTTGTGTTTTTTTTTTGTAATGTTTTAGAGCACATCTAGTCTTCAGTACTAGATATGACTAATGTGGATTTTTTTTCTCTTTTATGAAAAATGTGGATTTTGTTGTTTTTCTCTCTATGTATATACACACACACAAACACTCACAAATACATACATATATATTTTTTCCCTTTTATCACACGAAATAATTGCACCTCTCCTTTCTAGCCTGCAGAATTTCTTCTGAAAATTCAGCTGATGGCCTAACAGAAGTTCCCTTATACATAACTTACTGTTTATCTCTTGTTGCTTTTAATATTCTCTCTTTATATTTAATTTTTGTCATTTTAATCACAATATGTCTTGCTGTGGCCCTCTTTGCTTTGATCCTGTTTGGGACTCTCAAACAGGAGATGACTATTGAGATGACTCTCAAACAGGAGATGACACACAGGATGACTGACTGTGGGGTCAGGAGTTTCTGATTTAGTGTCTGCCTGTTAATAAGCAAAGCCCACTCCTGACATGCTAGCTGCAGGGTCTGGGGTGTCCCAAAGCTACTGCTGCTGCTGCTGCTAAGTCACTTCAGTCATGTCCGACTGTGTGACCCCATAGACGGCAGCCCACCAGGCTCCCCCGTCCCTGGGATTCTCCAGGCAAGAACACTGGAGTGGGCTGCCATTTCCTTCTCCAGTGCATGAAAGTGAAAAGTGAAAGGGAAGCCGCTCAGTCGTGTCAGACTCTTTGAGACCCCATGGACTGCAGCCCACCAGGCTCCTCCATCCATGGGATTTTCCAGGCAAGAGTACTGGAGTGGGGTGCCACTGCCCTCTCTGCGAAAGCTACTGAGTGGGGCTCAATCCCAGGGCTGCTGACTGAGAGGCCCAAGGAGCTCCAGTCTTACTGATGGGTGGGGTCACAACGCAGGACATCCTGACGGTAGGGCTAGCAGAGTGGCAGGGAGAACCAGGACGCACAGTGAGTCGCTGCGTGTCCAGGGTCTTGGGTCTAATGATAGCTGTCTAGTGGGTTGCCCGATATGACATCTCTGATAACATAACCGGCTGCAAGGTTCACTTTCCAAAACTGTCGTTAGCCCCTCTGTGGGTAGAACTGGACCCCAGATCCTGACACAGCAGGCTGTTGGGCTTCAGTTGTCCTGGAGCTGATGTTGGCACTCTGTTCAGCAACGCTGTGATCTAGAGTGTTGTGGGGCTGTTGTCTGCCCACTGGTGGTGTACCCAGCTCCTGTGGGCTCTGTGGGACCCAGAGCTGGTGTCAGCCCATTGGTGAACGGGACATGGGCCTGTGTGGTCCCAAAAGTGGTGCTAGACACGGGTGGGTAGAATGAAGACCTGAGGTCTCTATCTGCATGCGCCTGAGCTGGGGCGGGTCCACTGGTGGGTGAAGATGGTTCAGGGGCCATGCCACTGCTCTGGTAGGGAGGCCTTGTGATCTTCCTCCTAATGCGGTCGGATTTTCCTAGAATTTCATATTGATAGAATCAGGCCATATGTGTCCTTCTGTAGTCAGCTTCATTCCCCAACACAATGACCCACCTGTCAGGGGTTTTGCACATATCAGTAATTCATTTTTAAATTTTTAATTCATTTTGCTGAGTAATATCTATTATGTGGGTATACCGTATTTATTTTATCATTGCTTTCTTTTCTATATACAGAAACTAGTTAAAATATCAGCTCCAATTAGTATAACAGGATACAAATAACTTGTAACTGAAGAGAGTAAATAGGAGATACATCGTCCTTTATGCTTGCTTTATAATTTGTATTATAGACCATATTACCAAATTACAGACTTGTCATTTGCAAAGATCTCTGAATATATTCACAGAGTTTACCACATGGAAACCAGCAAGAACAAAAATTATTGCTTCTTGAAACATTCCATTCCTTATGTTGCCAAAAATTGTTGCTTTGAAACTGTTATGCATGAAACCATAATACTGGAATAATAGAACCCTAATGAATGTAAGTCACTATTTAAAATGGAAGCTAATCAGTGGGATAGCTCTGTAAAGTGTTTGAAGATGGATATTACTGCTGTAGTAACATCAGTCATGCTTCTAAACCACTTTATGCACGTTTGTCTTAAATATATTTCCATCATTTAGTTCTAAGAAAAGTGTCATTTAGACCACAATAACTTCAGAACAACCAATGAAAGGATGGGTAATTTTAAAAGCTTTCTATTGTTTTCCCCTCCTCATGCCTTTCCTGACGCCCACCTTCTAGTCTGTCTTCTCAGTCGATGAGTGAGATAAGGCCTTAAACCCAATTAACAGATTACAAAGCACAGAATCCTTGCTTTAGAGCATCTTGAATTGTAAGGAGTCCTGCACTTCACTACCTATGGCTACACTCCTTTCCATGGGATCAGGGATTTCAGGGCCAAGGAGAGTTTCCCATTTAGAACCTAACACTCTCCACTCTAGACTATGCTCCAGAAACCTGGCAATTGTACCACAAGGCCCTGAGAGTAATTCGGGTTTCTGTGTATCTGAGCCTTGAAGAGTATTCCGATTGGCTACTTGGAAGGGGTTTGGACTGGGAAGAGCAGGACCTGGACTTGGTTGTCCAAATCACCCCCGTGATAACCAGGGAGCAGAGGCTCACGGGCCGGGAACTTGAAGGCAGCGACCAGCTCTCCCTTTGCTCTGCTGTTCAGCCATGGGTATATAAGGAAGCGAGAACTCTACATTTGAACCTGGCCTGCAAGGCCATCATGAAGAATATTTGTCAAGTATAAACATAAGATACATTTTAATGAAAAGTTTGATGGCTAAATTTTAAGCTACGTTCACATATGGTGAGTCTCTATGCGTATTCTTGCCCAAGTCCTCAAAATGTAAGAAACAAATTGAATATGTTTTTGAGACTAATGTTAGATGAATATCACAAGTCAAGTATGAAAAGTTTAAGTAACTCTGTTTCCAGTAAGTTTTTCCTGGAATGTTGCTCAAGAGCTAGATCTGTATCTCTGCTGAAAGGAGGAGAGTAAAATGATCTGATCATTGCCTCTTCCTGTGTTCCCATCAGTGAAAGGTGGGAAAGAGAGTTCATGCTGTTTCATCGTGTTTTAATAAAATAGGCTTCTTTTCATTCCAGTCATGTAACCACTCTTTATTTAAAATGGTGATGACTCTTTACCAGTTTCAAGTAAATAATCACACTACTCCCCGAGCTGTTGTTTGTATGTTTACAATAAGACATTCAAACACTAGAAAACCAAACCAAAAAGTAACTTTTCTCATGAATTTAAATGTGTATATTAAATGCTAAGTATTTTAGAAAAGATGAAGGATACAAGGAAGCTTATATTTTTAGAGCTGAAATTTTTACACAATGAGTTTTACAAGGCTATATATCATCTGTGTAAATGCCTAACACTATAACTTTGACAATATAAATTTAAAACTATGTATGCCAAGAACAGCATAAAAATAATAAAAGGAAATAAGAATTATGCTCTAATAAATGTCACATTTTAATGCCTTAGTAATAGAGCATAATTATTAAGAAGGAATTAAAAATACAAACAATTCCAGAGAGCAATTGGGCAATGAGTAAGAACAATTAACTGGAAAAGTAATAAAATAGATAAAAATATGTTAAATTTTATGCAACTTATCACTTGTTAGTAATAAAAAATGATAAAATGGAAGAATGACACATAATTTTTAAATTTGTCAAATTATATAAAATGTTAAGATAAAAATAATATTCTATGTTTGAAATTGGGCATTCAGATTAACATCACCATGTTCTATTATTTACTTTCTTTTTCACCAAAAGAAATTCAGTCATATATATTAAGGAGCATGTATAATACTTTAATCTAAGAAAATGACTTCATACACAGGGATTTATGAATGATATTTCTCATTTCACCATTATTAATATTAAAAATAAATGAGGAAAATTATAGATAAATTTTTCCATAAGCATATAATGTGATAATCTAAAACCATTAAAACAATGTGCTCAAAAAGATATTTATGGTATTGAATTATTTATTTTAAAAGGTATTTCATTATATTAGCATAATGATCACATTTTTCTAATACAAATGACAAAAAGGATAACATTTATGATGTCTCACTGCTTAAATTATAAATTATTTTTATGTCTCTTCATATTTCCCAACACACATGTTATATTTTTAATAAGAAAAAATATATTTTGAAGAATCATGAATTAAGATTCTCATTTTACTACATTTTTGGCACACATGGGACAGGGGTTTTCTAATAGAGAGTTAACAGGTCAAAAACTCATCATTCCAAACCAGAATTCTCCCCAGCTTATCTTTTCCCTCCACAGCCTGATGTCCCAAGTCTCTTGTACATTATTGTCTGGATTAATCTGCCTGAATTCACCTTGAATACTTTGCACTGCATCCAGCAGTGGTTTTGCAGTGAAAAGGCACTGAGTTTTAAAAATAATAGAACCTCAAATGTTGATATTAATATATTAAATAGCTTCACAAGTAGAACTCGCCATAGAGGAGATGGATGGAGAGGAACTGGAGCTAGGAGTTTGAGGGGATAGGGGCGGTTTTCTGGGGAATGAGAATTTCCAAGTTAAATTTTGTGCAGGATCCAAGCCAAAACAAAACAGAAAGAAAGTGAAACTGTACAAAATCGCAAGCTTAAATCATGGAGGAAAAGAACAGAGCAAATTGTATCATGAAGGTGACCACGTATCTGTTAAAAGTGGCACCCGGACTTGGCGTTCTCCTGGCCGTAGCTTACACAGCACCCGGAGGAGGAAACGGCCACCCCGTCCAGCGCGCCCGCCTGGAAGACTCCGCGGCCGGAGGAGCGGACGGGCTGCGCCCGCGGAATCGGAGTCAGACACGACTGCGGACTCACGGTCGCTTTTCACCCGGCCCCTGAAGCCCCGCGGTGAAGAGCCACGATGGGGCAGGTAGCAATCTCAGTTCTCATTCTCTTCCTTTAATGTCAGCCCTAGGCTATCGCAAACCCATATTCTGAACACAAATACTAATATAAAAATGTACTATTATTACATAAGCATGAACATGTGTATCTGCGTGTGTGCCTATGTGTGTGTGTGTGTGAGCGTAAAAAGTTCTTGCATTTCTTGCCTGGAATCAGTTTTCCATCTTAATCTGGCTACTCGAAGAATAGAAGCGTGTGGGTTTGTCTCCGTCAGAGGAAGCACCTGGAGTTTACAGTTCACAGAGAGATGTCTGGATTAGGTTCCTGCAGGATGCCTAGTCTCTGTAAGTCCACTAATATAAACTGAAATACCTATGCATTGGACACTTTCTTTTGAAGAATTGACCAGAAGATTCACATACAGTCCCATTTCCAAACTTTTTATTGATAATAAAAATTACTTAAGGTGTAATGAGAAAAGTGCAATATTAATTAAACATAAAATTATACAGGAATAGCAGCATTCCTGATTAAATAACATATGGTAGTTCATTACTTAAAAACTAATCTAAAAACTAAATAAATTACTATTTATTTTCATCAATACAATCGAATTCTCTATATAACACTCAGTTAATTTTTAAAAAATGAGATACTTTTCCTTATATGTTTTACATTTTTGATTATATTTCTTTTTTATTCATGGAATACTTGTTAAAGATGTTACATTTCATAAATCCACTGGTGAACATTACCTTTCAGAAATCTATATTTGCTAGTATTTATCTATATTTAAAATTAAACTATTTAGGAATCTTAAATATGACTTTGAAAGGTACTCAGAATAATTTTTTCAGAACTATATCGAAGTTGAGTCACCATTACGAAAGTAGACGTGCTGTGCCTTGTTATATATAGCTGGTTTGGCATTCTTTTCTAATTTTTTAAATACATAAATATCAACTCACTGAAGTAGCTTGTCTTTTCTTCCATAAAGACTTGAAGGTCACATTTTTTATTAAATGAAAATTATCCTTTCATTTCAACAATATTTTACCCAGTTTCATATTTACACATAGACCTGTTATATGAAAATAGCCATCTGATATGAAATTGAAATTCTAGTGCTTTGAATTAATGACTGCATGTCTTTAGTAATCTTGAACACTGTACCTACATGGCCTCTTTGATACATATTGAAGACAGAATTGGAAATTAGGACTATAAGAGGAAGATAAATATTAACGTTGCATGAGATGAAGTATATGAGAAAAGGCAACCTTGGTTTTTGCTATATTTTGTATTACCTACAAAGAACCACAGAGATTTTAAGGGCATGAACATTTAAAAATTTTCCATCTTTGATTATTTTCTCACAAGACAAAATTTAAAATGCTAATATTAAACTGTGGTCACAGAAGGGGAAAAAGGCAGATTAAAAGAATAAAAAAGGAAGACACTAACTAATAAAAGGGAATGGGAAACGTCCTAATTATACATTGCAATATACAGGGAATCGTCCTTGAAAAGCTTGGCTCAGAGTGGGCTGGATTTTCGTGTTAATTAGGTGCACCCTTCATTAAGTGTGTCTGTAACTTACTTAAATTCTTTCCAGTTCAGCACTTAATGTTTAGAAACAAACAGAAAATAGCTCTGCTCCCCTTTAAAAATCAAGATAAAGATTTAAAAAATTACTAGAAGCATAGGCTCAAATTTTTTTTAAGTACGAAAAATCTTTTCATTTATTTGGTTTGGGAAGATACTTTTTGTTGAACACTCTTTTCTTCAAGAGTCAAGTACAAATTAACTTTGAGAAGTTTAATATAATATTTTGGGGACAAATATTAATTCCTGAATTGTTTGGGAACAACAAAAAAGAACCTAAAAGTCTTTAAATCATCTAGACATAAGAGAATAAGGCTGACTCCAAAATTCAAGAGCTCATAATATACCATACATCATTCTTTAACAATGTCATACTGAGTATTCATAACAGAAAAATTGCACTTTTCAGTTATATATTAATACAAACGTTCATATTTTCCTTTTAAGTTCCCTAAAACACTATTTAAATTCACCTGGCAAAATACTGTAAAACTTAACCTTAAGCTTGCTAAAATTTCCATTTTTTGGTTTGGTAGTCTTCTTATGAATTATTTACAATAATCAGTCCCTTAAAGTGATTAGACATGATATTATTGAGCAAAGCATTATTAATGGTATCACTGAAGATATTAAATTATTTTTAATGGATAATCTCTGCACAGATACATGGATAGATACAGGATGATAAACAAGGAGGAAGAAAGAAAATACTACTTTAAGTAATACATTTTAAAGTCTCTGTGTAGTTTTTGAATGTAAAGTTTAATAAACATGTGAAAAGAAGAATACCTATCCAACGACATGAAATGAAAGTTCCAAGAACTACATAACTGTACAATTTAAATTATTTAGCTTTTTATCAGACACCTACATTAGGACTTCCCTGGCGGCTCAGACGGTAAAGCGTCCGCCTACAATGTGGGAGGCCCGGATTCAATCCCTGGATCGGGAATATCTCCTGGAGAAGGAAATGGCAGCCCACTCCAGCACTCTTGCCTGGAAAATCCCATGGACGGAGGAGCCTGGTAGGCTACGGTCCATGGGGTCGCAAAGAGTTGGACACGACTGAGCGACTTCACTTTTCTTTCTTTCTTTCTTTCTACATTAGAAAATAATTATCATTAAAATTAGAAGGTGAAGATATAAACATAGAACATCTCCGATGTAATATTAATAAATAAAGCACATGAACTGAATACCTGACGATTGCCAAAGTCACTTACTCATGTGTTTGTACCAGCAATGTGAAGTGTGAACTTGGCACAAATATGAACTGTTTCACAGCAGTCATTTTAGATTAGCCCCTATAACAGTAGCGTCATTGCTAGTAACATTAGTGATTTTTTAAATAATAGGCCATTTCTTGCAGTAGTTTCAGGTTTACAGAAAATTAGAAAATAAAGTACAAAGTGTTTCCATAGAGTACATATTTCCCCCACTAAGGGCCCACCCAGTCTCACTATGATTAAAATTTGCCTTCATATAGTAGATTTGTTATAATTGAAGTAATACTGATATATTGTTTCTAACCCTCATAGCTTGTATTTAGTACCCTTTATGTTGTACAGGTCTATGGGCTTTGACAAAGGCATGTCACATAACTACCATTAGAGTACCATATAGGGTAGTTTCACTGCCCTAAAACCCCTGTGGTCTACCTGTTCTTTTTTCCCCTTGTGGAAGTGTGCTCAGTCGTGTCCGACTCTTTGCGACCCCATAGACTTTAGCCTACCAGGCTCCTCTGCCCATGGGATTTTCCAGGCAACAGTACTGGAGTGGTTTGCCATAAACCTCTGGAAATTCTCATCTTTTTACCATCCCTATAGATTTTTCCTTTTACAGAGTTCCATGTAATTGAAGTTATACAGTATGCAGCTTTACCTCTTTAATTTACCAATATATATGTAAGTTGCCTCCATGTCTTTTTATAGCTTGAGATGAAGTCATTTAGACGTGTCTAACTCTTTGAGACCTCATGGACTGTAGCCTACCAGGCTCCTCTGTCTGTGGGATTTTCCAGGCAAGAGTACTGGAGTGGGTTGCCATGCCCTCCTCCAGGGGAACTTCCTGAGCCAGGGATTGAACCCAGGTCTCCCACATTCCAGGCAGACGCTTTACCATCTGAGCCACAAGGGAATCCCTTGAAACCTCATTTCATTTTACCAATGAATTATATACTAGTGTATAGAAGTATCATAGTTTCTTTATCCATTCATCTATTGAAAGACATCTTTCTTGCTTCCAATTCACTGCCATGAATAAAGTTTCTATAAACAATATTTTGTATGTTTTTGTGTGACCATATATTTTTAACTAATTTTGGTGAACGCTTAGAAACATAATTGCTGGATTATATGAGAAGACTATGTTTATCTTTGTAGGAAGCTGTGAAACTGTTCTCCAAACCAGCTGTTTCATTTTGCATTCCTTTCAGCAATGACTGAGACGTTCTGTTGCTTTGCATCCCCTCCAGTATTTGGGGTTGTTGGTATTCTGGAGTTTCATCATCGTAACAGGTGCATAGTATTATTTCTTGTTTTATTTACAATTCTCTATTGACCAATGACTTTGAGTACATATTCATTTGCTTATTCAATATATATCTTCTATATTGAGGTGTCCAGATCTTTTTTCTCATTTTTAAATTGAGTTGTTTATTATTGTTGAGTTTTTAGAAATTTTTGTGTAATTTGAATATTTGTCCTTTACCTAAAATGTGATTTGCAAATATTTTCCCTAGGACTTGGGTTTGTCTTTTCACTTTTCAGTAGTATTTTTCACAGAGCAGGTGTTTCTAATTTTAGTGTTGTTGAACTTACCAATTTTCTTTCTAAACAGTTTTTTTTTTTTTTCTGTTGTATCTAAAATGTCATAGCCAACCAAGGTCACCTAGGTTTTCAACTGGGTTATTTTCCAGAGCTTATAGTTCTGAATTTTGTGTTTAGGTCTATGCTGCATTTTGTTACTTGTAGGAAGAAGGCTTATTTTCAGTGTTTAAATTCATTTGATTGCATCTGATTGTCCATTTGTTCCAATACCATTTGTTGAAAGGTCTTTTGTTCTTCATTGCATGGCCTTTGCTCCACGCCAATGATCAGCTGACTCCATTTGTGTAAATCTACTTCTGGTCTCTCTATGCCATTACACTGGTCTGTCTGTTTATTTGCCAGTACCGCCCTGTATCGATTCATGCAGCTTCATGGTAAGTCCTAAAGTAGAGTACTATTGGTTCACCTACTTTTTTTTTTCAGTATTATGTTGTCTAGTCAAAGCTTTGGTTTTTCCAGTGGTCATGTATGGATGTGAGAATTGGACTCTAAAGAAAGCTGAGCACTGAAGAAATGATGCTTTTGAACTGTGGTGTTCGAGAAGACTCTTGGGAATCCCTTGGACTGCAGGGAGACATACCAGTTCATCCTAAAGGAAATCATTCCTGAATGTTCATTGGAAGGACTGATGCTGAAACTGAAACTCCAATACTTTGGCCACCTGATGCAAAGAACTGATGCATTGGGAAAGATCCTGATGATGGGAAAGATTGAAGGCAGGAGGAAAAGGAGAAGACAGAGGATAAGATAGTTGTACGGCATCACCAACTCAACTGACTTGAGTTTGAGTAAACTCTGGGAATTGGTGATGGACAGGGAGGCCTGGTGTGCTGCAGTCCATGGGGTCACAAAGAGCTGGACATGACCGAGGGTTTGAACTGCACTGAGCTATTTCAAATCCTGAAAGATGATGCTGTGAAAGTGCTGCACTCAACATGCCAGCAAATTTGGAAAACTCAGCAGGGGCCACAGCACTGGAAAAGGTCAGTTTTCATTCCAATCCCAAAGAAAGGCAATGCCAAAGAATGCTCAAACTACCACACAATTGCACTCATCTCACATGCTAGTAAAGTAATGCTCAAAATTCTCCAAGCCAGGCTTCAGCAATACATGAACCGTGAACTCCCTGATGTTCAAGCTGGTTTTAGAAAAGGCAGAAGAATCAGAGATCAAATTGCTAACATTCGCTGGATCATGGAAAAAGCAAGAGAGTTCCAGAAAAACATCTATTTCTGCTTTATTGACCATGCCAAAGCCTTTGACTGTGTAGATCACAATAAACTGTGGACAATTCTGAGAGAGATGGGAATACCAGACCACCTGACCTGCCTCTTGAGAAATCTGTATGCAGGTCAGGAAGCAGCAGTTAGAACTGGACATGGAACAACAGACTGGTTCCAAATAGGAAAAGGAGTCCGTCAAGGCTGTATATTGTCACCCTGCTTATTTAACTTCTATGCAGAGTACATCATGAGAAATGCTGGGCTGGAGGAAGCAAAGCTGGAATCAATTGCTGGGAGAATTATCAATCACCTCAGATATGCAGATGACACCACCCTTATGGCAGAAAGTGAAGAGGAACTAAAAAGCTTCTTGATGAAAGTGAAAGAGGAGAATGAAAAAGTTGGCTTAAAGCTTAACATTCAGAAAACGAAGATCATGGCATCTGGTCCCATCACTTCATGGCAAATAGATGGGGAAACAGTAGAAACAGTGTCAGACTTTATTTTTGGGGGCTCCAAAATCACTGCAGATGGTGATTGCAGCCATGAAATCAAAAGACGCTTACTCCTTGGAAGAAAAGTTATGACCAACCTAGAAAGCATATTCAAAAGTAGAGACATTACTTTGCCGACTAAGGTCCGTCTAGTCAAGGCTATGGTTTTTCCAGTGATCATGTATGAATCTGAGAGTTGAACTGTGAAGAAAGCTGAGCACTGAAGAATAGATGCTTTTGAACTGTGGTGTTGGAGAAGACTCTTGAGAGTCTCTTGGACTGGAAGGAGATCCAACCAGTCCATCCTAAAGAGATCAGTCCTGGGTGTTCATTGGAAGGACTGATGTTGAAGCTGAAACACCAATACTTCGGCCACCTATGCGAAGAGCTGACTCATTTGAAAAGACCCTGATGTTGCAAAACATTGAAGGCAGGAGGAGAAGGGGATGACAGAGGATGAGATAGTTGATTGGCATCACCAACTCAACGGACATGGGTTTGGGTGGACTCTGGGAGTTGGTGATAGACTGATAGGCCTGGTGTGCTGTGGGTCATGGGGTTGCAAAGAGTCAGACGTGACTGAGTGATTGAACTGAAATGAAAAATAGCATGATGGCTACATTTCTTTATTAATTACTATATTTTCTAATCATTAAGACCAGAGCTTAGACTATAATAAACATTTAATAAATCCACTCAGACTAAATGAAATTTAAAAAGATAAAATTTCAATTAGAGTCATTTAGAAATCTGTCTCCATGGAATTCATATTCTACTAAGGACAGAAAATCACCTATCTGGTTGATCTGTTAGTGGCAGGTTTTTTGTGTTTTTTTTTTTTTTTTTATGATGAGAATTCTAAGAAAATCTTTATTTTCCTAAAAGTTAGTACTTGATATCATTATCAATCTCTTTAATCTTCACTTTTTAAAAATTTACATAAAACTTTTGAAAATTACTCAAAATTTTTAATATCTTCCTTACTGTTGATTTTAATTGTTAACCCACAGTAATTTTATTTTTTTATTTTATTTTTTTAAATTTTTATTTATTTATTTATTTAAATTTTACTTTACAATTCTGTATTGGTTTTGCCATACATTGACATGAATCCAGTTTTAAGAATTCAAATTATTTGTACTAAAGTTGAACCTCTGATTCAACTTACTCAAGAGTAGTCTGTAATGAACATTATATTAATAATCATAGATTATTTGTCAAATGTAAAAGGTTATCCACACTGTGGAATAAAATAGTACAGACAGGTTCTAAATAGAAATGGTGCAAATACAATAGAGTTTCAATAAATAACAGTGAAATGGTGGTTAATGTTATATCTTTCATTTTTCCTTTTACATTAATGATAAAAATTCTTCAAAATGGAGAATCTTTGAAGATATGTAGCAGCCTAAATAACATAGATGTAGACGAAGGCACAGCTTACCAGGAAGAGTTGATATTATCTCAACTCAAAATAGCAGATGCTTTCTTTACATTGTGAGGGAACATATCAATTCTATTTAATAAATTTAGACCTAGAGTTTGTTTTATGAACATAGAAAGGGTTGTCATATTATCAACATTGAAGAATTCTTTTGTTGGTTTCGTGGAATCTGTTTTGTTTTTCAGGATAATTCAGCAGAGCTATATTGATATTTTTAGGCATACCTCATTTGATTGTGCTTCACAGATATTGCTTTTTCTGTTGCTTCTTCTTTTTTTTTTTTTTTTACAAATTGAAGGTCTGTGGTGTTGCAAAAGTCTATAAGAGTCATTTTTCAAGCATCATTAGCTCATATTGTGCCTCTGTGTAATATTTTAGTAATTCTTTCAATATTTCAAACTTTTTAAAATTATTTTTACATTTATTGTGGTTAGCTGTGATCAGTGATACTTGATGTTCAGTTCAGTCGCTCAGTCATGTCCGACTCTTTGCGACCCTATGAATCACAGCATGTCAGGCCTGTCCATCACCAACTCCTGGAGTGCACACAAACTCATGTCCATTGAGTCAGTGATGTGATCCAACCATCTCATCCTCTGTCGTCCCCTTCCCTTCTCGCCTTCAATCTTTCCCAGCATCAGGGTCTTTTCCAATGAGTCAACTCTTCTCATGAGGTGGCCAAAGTATTGGAGTTTCAGCTTCAGCATCAGTCCTTCCAAAGAACACCCAAGACTGGTCTCCTTTAGGATGGACTGGTTGGATCTCTTTCCAGTCCAAGGGACTTTCAAGAGTCTTCTCCAACACCACAGTTCAAAAGCATCAGTTCTTCGGCACTCAGCCTTCTTCACAGTCCAACTCTCACATCCATACATGACCACTGGAAAAACCATAGCCTTGACTAGACGGACCTTTGTTGGCAAATTAATGTCTCTGCTTTTGAATATGGTATCTAAGTTGGTCATAACTTTTCTTCCAAGGAGTAAGGTCTTTTAATTTCATGGCTGCAATCACCATCTGCAGTGATTCTGGAGCCCAGACAAATAAGGTCAGCCACTGTTTCTACTGTTTTCTGATCTATTGCCCATGAAGTGATGGGACCAGATGCCATGATCTTCATTTTCTGAATGTTGAGCTTTAAGCCAACTTTTTCACTCTCCTCTTTCACTTTCATCAAGAGGCTTTTTAGTTCCTCTTCACTCTCTGCCAAAGAGTGGTGTCATCTGCATATCTGAGGTTATTGATATTTCTCCCAGCAATCTTGATTCCAGCTTGTGCTTCTTCCAGCCCAGCGTTTCTCATGATGTACTCTGCATAGAAGTTAAATAAGCAGGGTGACAATATACAGACTTGACGTACTCCTTTTCCTATTTGATGTTTTTATTGCAAGATATTATGACAGTGAAGGCTCAGATGGTGGTTAGTATTTTTTAGCAATAAAGTATTTTTAAATTAAAGTATGTACTTTTTTTAGACATAATGCTAGTACACTTAATAGACTGCAGTATAGGATGAGCATAACTTTTATATGCACTGAGAAACCAAGAAATTTGTGTAACTCTGCCGGGAGCCAGCATGGGGAATCCCGCCCATGGCAAAGGTCATGAGGAAGGGGGCTAACATGCAAAGGCGGGATCAGGCCTCGTGGGGCCCCCCTGGAACTTCTCGAGCATCTCCCTCAAAACCAGAATCTGTCTGTCTTATTATTTTATGACTTTCACTGACTCCTATGACATTAACAGGGGGCTATCCCTGACCACCTTTCTCTGGAAAAAGTTAACTTAGAGCTCCAGTTAACAGTCTCCTGCATATAAAAGGAGTTTCTCAGCTCAAACCCCTCTGATGGCTCTCTAACTTGCCTGACAGGTTTACTCAGGCTTTTACAACTATGCATGTGATTGTTTACAGCCCCCTAACCGCGAGAGGCAAGAAGCTTAAAACATCTTAAAGATACAGAGCCTTTTTTAAAGAGCTAAGAATTATATTGCGGAAGGGTTCCATTGTTGAGTTAATGACTGCCACCAGGCCTCCATATCCTTTATCTTTTAGGCACCTGGAGAATATTAATCAATGTAATTGGGATATAGAAAAAGGAATATAGTAGTTTTGATGTTAGCAATACTAGACTTTTGAGTTAATGAATTTTCTCTTTGTTATAAATTACTGTACTTATTTTTCTTTGTTATAAATTGTTGTGTCCTTGCTATGTAAGAATGTAACCTTAATTAGTCCTTTCTGAGAGTGGCACCAGACTTTAGTAAGAACAACACTTTTAGGGCAAATAAGTTTTCTGGTTGTCAGACCCTTATCAGAAAAGGGCCATAAAAAGCTAATAGGCCTCCTGGCCAGAAGATGATGTAAATCACCTAAGACCTGTGTATACAGCTAGGTATGCAGAGAGAAAGCCTGGTCTCAATAAGGGTCAGGGCTGCTGACCCTGCATGACTTTGTATTATCCATTGATCTCTATGTACAACTTAAAGTATAAAAGCTTTCCTGGAAAATAGACAGACCAGTTTCTCGGAAATCTGGCTCCCCCCATGTCTTCTTTCTTATCCTCCTTTTCAGGCTGAATTCCCATCTGGAGCATAGAGGCTCGCTGTGTCTACTTATTTGCCTGGGCTCCTAAGACCCACGCGAGAGGCAGCCCAAGGGAGGGAATCCTCCGCTATTCAAGTGGGTGCCTGTGGCCTTACATAGACAGTGTAAGCCCCTGGTCTTGGGGCTTTATTGGCTTTCTATGTAAACCAAGGAATACAGCCTCTTTTTCTCCTCTATTTTCTCTCCTCTCTCTCACTACACTATTCTTCCCTAATCTCTCTTTATATCTCTAATTTAATAACTCTTTCCTAATCGCTGACTCCTTCCCCGCTTCGAATTACCCTGGATCCACCGGGGCTAGACCCCAGCATAACTCACTTTATTTTGCATGCGTGCTCAGTTGCTTCTCTTACGTCCAACTCTGTCTGGCCCTATAGACTGTAGCCCACCAGGCTCCTCTATCCATGGGTTTTTCCAAGTAAAGAATACTGGACTGGGTTGTCATGCCCTCCTCCAGGGGATCATCTCGACTCAGGGATCGAACTCATGTTGTCTCCTGTATCTTCTGCATTGCAGGCAGATTCTTTACCACTGAGTCACCTGGGAAGCCTCCATTTAATTGTGATATTCACTTTATCATGATAATATGAAATAGAACCTGCAATATACCCTATGTATGCCCATATCTTTGAACTGTCTTTGAATAAAGTATGAACTGAGCAAATAGTAGTATAAATAAAACCTAGAAGAATAATATTTTGCCACTTAATAAAACATATTAAATATATTTAGATAAAAAACAATTAACTAGTTATTTATGAACTATATATTTATTACAGGAGACAGGTAAGATATCAATGGGTTAACAAATCATTAGCATTAGATTAAATTATCTTACATGCTATGAATTTGCATGTACTTATTAGATATACAGTGGCTTTAAAACTTTTACAAATCAGGTTTTTCATTAGTTTACAATGGCCTTCTCCCTAATTAATTTAAAGTACTGTCTTTACTATGATGAGATGCATGAAAGAGAAATGTATAAACTCACTATAGTCATATCTTAGTATTTGGGTAGATTGGTTCTGTAACCTCCTGTGGAAATCAAAATCAGAGAATGCTCAAGTGCCTTGTATAAAATGTCATCAGTTCAGTTCAGTTGTTCAGTTGTGTCTGACTCTTTGTGACCCCATGAACCTCAGCACACCAGGCCTCCCTGTTCATCACCAACTCTTGGAGTCCACCCAAACCCATGTCCACTGAGTCAGTGATGCCATCCAACCATCTCATCCTCTGTCATTCCCTACTCCTCCTGCCTTCAATTTTTCCCAGCATCAGGGTCTTTTCCAATGAGTCAGCTCTTTGCATCATGTGGCCAAAGTATTGGCATTTCAGCTTCAACATCAGCCCTTCCCATGAACACCTAGGACTGATCTCCTTTAGGATGGACTGGCATAGCATTTCCATAAAACCTGCACACATCCTCCCCCATATGTACATTAAATCTTCTCTAGGTTATTTATAATACCTGCTGCTGCTGCTGCTGCTGCTAAGTCGTTTCAGTTGTGTCCAACTCTGTGCGACCCCACAGACAGCAGCCCACCAGGCTTCCCCGACCCTGGGGTTCCCCAGGCAAGAACACTGGGGTGAGTTGCTATTTCCTTCTCCAATGCATGAAAGTGAAAAGTGAAAGTGAAGTCACTCAGTCGTGTCCGGCTCTTAGCGATCCCATGGACTGCAGCCTACCAGGCTCCTCCGTCCATGGGATTTTCCAGGCAAGAGTACTGGAGTGGGGTGCCATTGCCTTCTCTGGTTATAATACCTAATATAATGTAAATTCTATGAAAATAGTTGCTAGACTGCAGCAAATTTAATCTTTGGTTTTCTGAAATCTTCTGGATTTTTGTTTGTTTGAGTATTTTTGATCTGCAATTAGTTGAACATGTGTATACAAAATTGATGGACAAACAATCCATGGATATGGAGAGCTGACTGTATTTATGATGTTCTTTTAAACAAGAAACCGTGGAAGGAAACTTTTTAGACACAAAGAGTGTAAAGAAGCTAAATATGCACATTGCACTAATGAGCACTTATCTCACAGTGAAAAGTCAAGTGTTGCTCAGTGGTGCCATCTCTTTGGTGACCTCACAAGCTATAGCTTGCCAGGCTCCTCTGTCCATGGAATTCTCCAGGCAAGAATACTGGAGTGTGTTGCCATTTCCTCCTCCAGGGATTTTCCTGACACTGGGATCTAACCCAGGTCTCCTGCATTTCAGGCAGAATCTTTACCATCTGAGCCACCAGGGAAGCTGTCTCACAGACTGGTTACATTTTAATTATGGGAACATTTTGCTTTTAAAGGTAGATCACAACTATTATCCTGCTTATTGTTTATTTGTTGTAAAATTCTTCCCATAAAGTTTCACAAGTGTAAATGTAACCCCAGATGGGTATAATTGATGCAAATGCATATTTTATTATTATTTCTACTTCATAAAATAACTACTGAAAAGAAATTTCCTACTAGGATATTTTTATTAAATTTCATACTAGGATATTTATATTAATATTTTTGTATGCAGGGGGCGCTCCGCAGAAAGAGAGAGGCAGTGGAACTTCCCTCAGCAAAGCCGAGGGGTCCTGAGGAGAGGTGAGCCTGCTGTCCGCCAACCCAGCCCCTCTCGAGCGAGAGACAATCAGACGCGACAGGGGTTCTGTCTAAGCAGTTCCGCTTTATTGTTGTGAGCTCTTGGTTTATAAAGGCAAGCAGGGAGGGGTTTGCGAGGGACTTTCCATAGTTGCACCAATCACATTAAAGGTCAAATCATCAGGTGCCATCATTATAACAGGAGTCTATGGTGATCACGTGCTGTCTGCGTGCACAGAAATCAAGAGAGCCAATCAAAAGTTTTGACAGACAACTTAGGCTGCACCCTCATCTCTTCCGCCAGGCGACATCTTAGCTCTAAACTGCAAAGCTAGCCCTTCTTTTTTAAGGTTTCCCATTTAGGGCCCCACATTTGTACAAGTTTTGGAAAAAGTTATCATATAGGTAAATATAAATTCAATTTTAAGTATGGACAATTAAGCTGATAGATAAGTTTTATAGGTTGTTAAATATTTCTGTTAATAATGTGCTCCAATCAAAAATGTGACCTTTTTCTAAACTGAAATTATTTAAAATTATCTATTAAAAGTATTAAAATGTTTTCTCTATTTTCTCCCATAGTCCTACTGACATTGGTTAGCTTATATAATCACAATCATGCTAAATTAAGAATTAAATGTAAAAGATTAGACAAGATAAAAGATATCAGAAAGTCGTGTGTAGGAAATTGTATTGCTCTTTGCAAATTAAGAAGACCAACTATATCACAATGAGGAAGAAATAAAGGGGAAAAAATGGACTAATCTAGAATACAGATAATATTGTTTCAAGTCTGTAAGTTCCCTGCATGCATGCACGCTCAGTCACTTCAGTAGTGTCCGACTTTTTGTGACCCCATGGACTGTAGCCCACCAGGCTCCTCCGTCCATGGGATTCTCCAGGCAAGAACACTGGAGTGGGTTGTCATGACCTCCTCCAGGGTATTTCCTGACCCAGGGATCAAACCCACGTCTCCTGCATTGGCAGGTGGATTCTTTACCCACTGAGCCACCTGGGATATCAGTAAGTTCCCTAATGCATTTAGAAATACAGTTCATTTTGCTAACAGAGAAAAAGCAGAGAGCTGCCACAAAACAAACAAACAAACAAAAAAAAAAAAAAAAACACAGAACTTCGATAGTTTAGTGGAAAGTTGTTTTAAGCACTAAATGTAAGGAACTGAAGAAGTTGTCCTAGGAAGATCCAAACTGTAGTGCAGAAAGCTACTTGCACATAGAGGCTTCCCCATGAATTTCAAGAAAGTATATCGGCTTAATGAGGTGACATATAGTTAAATGACCAGGCGAGGAAAGTGATCTGAAATATGGAATAAGTAATTCTGGGGATGAGATTGGAGGTCCCATAGGGAGGCCTATGTCTTAGGCAGGCGTAAATACAAGAGGTGATAAGCTATGGCTTTATTTTCGCCTAGCTCACACTCACTAATCACTGATCCTTTGTTTAGCTTTCCTTAGCAGTCCTTGGTTTCTTCAGATTGTATTTTCATTCCTTGCTGTATCTTTGAGAACCTGTTTTAAAACAAAACCCTAATTGTTAACCTTTCCTTAAAAGTGCTATGGATTGAATAGCTTAGAAAATAAACACAGAGGAATAGTATTGTCTTTTGATATTATTAAATATAAGTAGGAAAAGAAAAGAAGTTTGAGCTGAACTAAGAAATGCCTTTCCTTTGAGAGCCTCCATTTGCATTTACACAGAGAATAGCTTATTAAGTTTTATTTAATAAGCTAATATTCTTTTAATGCTATTGAATATTTTATTTTGCCTTTCCAGAGAAAATATGAAATGTTAGTCACTCAGCCATGTCCGACTCTTTGTGATCCCGTGGACCGTAGCCCGCCAGGCTCCTCTGTCCATGGAATTCTCCAGGCAAGAATACTGGAGTGGGGAGCTGCTGCCTTTTTCCAGGGGATCTTCCCAACTCAGGAATCAAACCCAGATCTCCTGCATCGCAGGCAGACTCTTTACTAGCTCATCTACCAGAAAAAACATGGAATTGGATGATTAGAAAAGCACAGGTGGCGTCCTGTAGTGCCATAGGAGCAGCCCCTCTGATTTTAGTGAGCATTCCAAGCTCTCTGGGAAGACTTCCTCTCTGAACGCTTTTTCTTACAATTAGCTTGGCTGTGAAATTCCGAATCCTAGTGAGATTCAGCTTCATTCTTTCTCCAGGACTATGAGAGACAATTTGATTCATAGTTTTAATCATTGTGGCTTTAATTAAAATTTAAATAACATCAGTTGCTCTAGTTGCTGTTTTTTTTTTTTTTTTTACTCTTCAGGGATTCTAGTCATTTTTAAGATTGTGTCTTGGGTGCTGATGCAAGTCTTTGGTTACCAAGAATAGTTTCATTGTTTGGAACAGGAAGTTTCCATCATTTTGGCCATTTCTAGTTTTCCTGAATTTACTTGTGCTGCTTTGTGTGCATGCACGCATATGTGATTTCCAAGATAGATTTCCAATACTTTCTCATCCGTTGTTTTGTTTTAATTACCTTTCCTGATTTCCTGAAGGACGAGGTGGAGATTAGTTTTTATATTTTCCTTCCTAAAGCTGATGCTTGATTGCAAATTATTAATTCTCTCTTACCAAGCTTGAAATGACATTGCAGATCATTTTAGCATTTGGCACACAATTCACACCAGCTATTACAGGACTGAACCATCTTTCAGGTGCTGGAGTGACAAGAAAACTCTCCGGAGAGCCCATGATTGGTCTGCTCTCCTCGCCTCACTTTTTTCTTTTAAGCACTTTCTATGTTTGTGTGACTTGACATTTCAGCAGCCACACGCGAACAAGGAAGTTCATGTGTAATGCTAAAGGCGTTCAGACTCCTCCTTTCCACACACGAAAGGCTTTGTCTGCAGAAACTGGGATGCTTGGTGTCGCAAGACTGATTTTAATCCAAGGGTTACTGTCTTTAAGGACTCTATTATTAATTTGAGCAGAAGGTAAATTATATGATAGGATATCAATTAAAAAAAAAAAAAACTCTCCTGAAAGATCTGCTAAGCCAACCACTAACAGCTTCTGAAGAACAGAAAATTATGACTGATCGGCTATGCATTCCAACCTACCGAGCACAGAACCAGATGTGAGGTTCAAGCTCAATGTTTTTTCGATAGGTAAAAATAAGGAAGAAAGAAATGAAGTAAAAAAGAAAGAGAGAAGGAGAGATATTTCTCTTTAAAACTCTTCAAAGATGTTCCATTGCAGTTAATAAAATATTTTTCTTAACAGGGTCTTCAAACACTTCATGATCACAGCTTTGCTGTTCCTCCAAACTCGCCTGTCTATTACACCATTACTTATGCCTGAAAAATTACTCTTTCTTCAGGCCTTCTATGTCTCCAAGCTATTTACTACATCCTGAGGACATCACATATTTTACTTCCTCACCCTGTAATTTTTCTCACAACCCTCAACCTCTCTACACATTTATCAAAATAACGTCATTTTAAATTCCTCATCATAAGCATCATATTCTCAAAGTTCTTTCCTGACAACCTGAACTTAAAATGCTTTCCTCTCCACTGTAGTTATGTACGTAACACTTTTTTTTAAAATTTATCAACAGCACCATAGCGTTTTATATATTTGTTTGATTATAGATTCCATGGGATCAAACCCAGCCTGTTTCATTCACTGGAATACATTCAGGAGTTCCTTAATTTATACTTTGGTACAAGTCTGCATAGTAGTTATTTTAATATTTGTTAGATGAGAATGTTAATACATTTAAGATCAATAATTAAATTTAAATGAATTAAAGTTTACAAGCATAGAAATAACTTATCCAGTGGTGATTACAGAAGAAATCATTGGGGTTGCATGGGGTAATCTCTGTAAGTCTCATAATTGGACATAGTACTAAGGCAAAAACATGCTTTCAAATAAAGTTGAATAAAAGATAAGTTCAACAGAGCTGGGTGATCTAAGGCCAAATGGCATCTCAATCTTAAGGCTTAGATTGAGATATGGCTCAGAAGTGGGAAAGGAAATAATGAACAGTGTTGTTTACAACAAACAATGGTTGAAACAAGGAGTTTTGTTAGGGGAGAAAGTGAGAGAAAAGCAGCTGGCTGAAAACCTACAGTAATTAATTTGCCCTCTGCTCCTGAATGTAAGTTGAATCATATAAGTTTAGCGTTTATGTAGAGAATTTAGTGAAACTGGCATTTAAACCACAAAATTATGAGATATAAAATCACCTTGAGTGTGTTGATAACTTATACAAAGGATGAGGAGAAAATTTAATTTTAGTAGGGATGGTAAAGACCAAAGGAGAAACAATGATAAAGAATAAACATTGTATAAAGTTTTTATGATTTATAATCTTAAAATATAAGAATAAAGGATTGAAGAATGGATGCAGGATTATGATTTAATACTCATTTTTGTAGTTTTTATTTTCAAATGTTTATAGTGGAAGTTATCACTTATTTGTGCATTCAAAAATAGTTCTTACTACTTGGTTTTCTTTGGATTTTAATATCATTTGCTAAATAATACATTAAATAATATAAAAATACTCAGGTAATACAAATTCAGAGCAAAAATCAAGGTTTTCCTTTTCACTTCCTCAGTTCTCTGGTATCTGTCTCCAATCTTGAATGTCTTGTTATTGCTATAAACTACTTACTAAACTGTTAGAAATACAAATTGTAGTAAGTAAAAGTTTCTCATATATTACATTATTTATATCACTTGTTTTCTCTGATTACAGAGCAAAACCCATCAACAATATGAACTCATTTGAAACATTTCACCAAGGACAACTCTTGATCTTATATAGCTTTTTTTTTTTTTTCATGAAAGAGATTGTAAGTTTTATTTTTTTATTTTTTATTTTTTTCATTTTTATTTATTTATTTATTTTTATTTATATTTATTTATTTATTTTTTATTATATAGCTTTTAAAGTAAGAAAGTATCATATACAATTCTAACTCTCTTTGGTAGGTAGATTCATCCCAGGTAGCTGGGTAGACTAACACCTCCCCATTCCATAAATCTTGAAAATGATCTTGAACTACATTATCTTTCAAAAGAGGAATGAATTGAGATGAATACAATAAGGCATCCCTGGCAACTCAGACGGTGGTTTACACCAACCACACAACTATCAGTAAATTTGGGCATGGCTATCCCTCTATGAGCAGGGGCTGTAATTACAGGCTTCCACAACAAAACTAAGGCATCACTTGCCCACTTCGTACCACAAGGAACACCAACTCCGCTAATTCCAATACTAGTAATTATTGAAACCATTAGCCTTTTCATCCAACCAGTAGCCCTTGCTGTATGATTAACAGCAAACATCACAGCAGGACACTTATTAATTCACTAAATTGGAGGAGCCACCCTTGCACTAATGAACATCAGCACCACAACAGCTCTCATTACATTTATCATTCTAGTCCTACTAACAATTCTTGAATTTGCAGTAGCTATAATTAAGGCCTACGTGTTTACCCTCCTAGTTAGCTTATACCTGCATGACAACACATAATGACAAACCAAACCCATGCTTAACACATAGTAAACCCAAGCCCCTGACCCCTAACAGGAGCACTATCCACCCTCTTAATAACATCTGGCCTAATTATGTGATTTCACTTCAACTCAACAACTTTACTAATGCTCGGCCTAACAACAAATATACTCACAATGTATCAATGATGATGAGACGTTATCCGAGAGAGTGCCTTTCAAGGACATCATACTCCAACTGTTCAAAAGGGCCTTCGCTATGGAATAATTCTCTTTATTATCTCTGAAGTCTTATTCTTTACCGGATTCTTCTGAGCGTTCTATCACTCAAGCCTTGCACCTACACCCAAACTAGGCGGCTGCTGACCTCCAACAGGCATTCACCCACTTAATCCCCTAGAGGTCCCATTACTCAACACTTCCGTTCTCCTAGCCTCAGGAGTCTCCATTACCTGAGCCCACCATAGCCTTATGGAAGGAAACCGCAACCACATATACAAGCCCTGTTTATTACCTTTGCATTAGGTGTATATTTTACACTACTACAAGCCTCAGAGTACTATGAAGCGCCCTTTACCATCTCAGACGGAGTCTATGGTTCAACCTTTTTCGTAGCCACAGGATTCCATGGTCTCCATGTCATCATCGGATCTACTTTCTTAATTGTCTGGTTTTTCCACCAACTAAAATTCCACTTTACCTCTAGTCACCACTTTGGTTTTGAAGCCGCTGCCTGATACTGACATTTCGTAGACATAGTCTGACTTTTGGTGTAAGCAGATGCCTACAGTGCGGGAGACCTGGTTCGATTCCTGGTTCGGGAAGATCCCCTGGAGAAGGAAATGGCACCCCACTCCAGTATTCTTACCTGGAAAAGTCCATGCACAGAGGAGCCTGGTAGGCTACAGTCCATGGGGTCGCAAAGAGTCAGACACGACTGAGCCATTTCATTTCACTTCAGGAAGGACAGGTCTATTATCTAACATAATAGGTGCCTAGTTAAAGGGCCTCCAGAATAACAGATTTATAAGTATTGATTTACATTACATGAACAAGTATTTTTGGTTCCCATGACTCAAAGCTTTTCCCTCTAGGTGCTTGCTAAACCATAGATAGATGTCAGGCTTCTGTGAGCTGCTGACAGATACCCAACAGGAAACGATGGAAAGGATTTCTGTTTTCAACCTCTGAGCAAGGGAATAGTTCTGAAGAGAATGAGTTGAGGTAAGATCACCAACACGAAGATCGAAGGTGGAGCAGGCCTCAAACCGAATAATTAAGATCTAGAATAGGACCAAGAAATCAGTTTGCTATGTAAGATCAATTCAAGAATTGACATTGAATACTGCTGTTCAGTCATGTCCAGCTCTTTGCGACCCTGTGGACTGTAGCCCACCAGGCTCCTCTGTTCATGGAATTCTCCAGGCAAGAATACTGCAGTGGGTTGCCGCTCCCTTCTCCTGGGGGTCTTTCCAACCCAGGGATAGAACTCAAGTCTCTTTCATTGGCAGGCGGTTCTTTATCACTATTGCTACCTGGGAAGCCCTTATATAAATATGGATACAGTTATTAGACCAGGAGATATTGCAAGACATAAGGCAGGCTTCTGCTAAAGTAAGTAAATGAACACATTTAACTGGGAAAAGCAATTGGAGTAGAGATAAAATTAGAATATACATTCCTGTATGTCTGAAATTCTGTGAATTTTAGAAAGGTGTATATTCATGAGAGAGAAGTTAATGCACTATTTTTAGTATCTGTGATCTATAATTTATGAAATGTTATCTTCAAGGCTAGTATATTGATTGGATTAACATGTTTAGCTTCTTGTAAGATTTGACCAACTAATTAGTGGCTTTGAATCAACAACCAATAGAATTTCTAGGTGGTTTTCCCATGAAAAACAATCCTTGAAACATCATGGTTCTAGTCCTTATTACAAAGTCCTCTGCCATAGATATTATCTGTCTTCTTCTCCCTGTTTTATTTTAAACTATATATATAGTTTATTTTAAATATATATATATATATTTCTCTAGGAAACCTGATTTTATCACTTAAATTCTTTTGAACATCTGAATTGTTATTGTAGCTTGATATTTATAATATATATTTTGTGTGTCCATTAATGAAGCTTAACATTAGTTGCATTAATAGTTATATTAAATATTTTAGTATAAAACACACTTTATTTTAGACCTTCTAAAATATGGAAAATATTTTTAGGTCGTCAAGAATTATAGTTTTCTAAACATTCTTTATCACATGCTATAAAAAGGTAAAATTTAAAGAAAGCAAAATGTAACTTATATAGGAGAAATTTGGGCAAATTGTTATAGGATTATATTGTCTTAATTTCCCTATACCTTCTCATAAGTTTTTGTTTGCAATGCTTTTTTAATTGATTGAATAGCAGATTTATTTTTCCAATATCTGAGGACATTAGAAAATACTAAAAAGCAGGATTAGACTTACCTATGAAGCATTCTCATAACATTCTCATGGAAGTATCGATTTCCTCGGCCACTCATGTGTCCTTGTGACGGCACTGATTCTCAAGCGATGTGATGTGTGTTTTTTTGTATCACTGAGCACTTTAGGTAAATTTGTGTTGCTGAGCCTTAGAACAGAACTTAGTCCATAGTAGATATGTAATACTTATTTCTTAAATTAATGTAGAAAATAGAGATGGCCTAAGAATGAAAGAAATATGGAAAACATAACAGGAAAGCCAGATTAGAATGTGTTGAATGAAAGGTTTGTATAAACAAATTTAACACTGGGAAATTGAGCATATTCAGCTGCCCACTTTATGAAACCAACATTTAATTAAATGCAGTTGTCTCATAACATACTCAATGGTTAAGCTTCCTCACAGCTGAACTGAAACTGTTTAAATAAAATGAGACTCATTAACTCTTCTAATTGTTGTTTGCGTGAAGACTTGAACTTTGATTTTAAAAAGAAACTGCTCCATCTGCAGCTAGTAAAAAGTATCAGCTGGCAGTGTTTAACCCTCCTGAATCATCGATTCATTTTTCTTTCCCAAATCAGTGAGGATTAGGGAGAAGAGATTCTATAAAGATATTCAAAGAATGTTTCTGAACTTTATTTTGTGCCTGTCTTCTGAGCTTATGCATACCAAAAATATAGCTTGCCTAGTTGGTATAAAGGTAAAAGTACACGTATAATGGGAATGTAACCGCTGCACAACTTAAGCCTTCTTAGTTGTCAATAGAGAGGAAACAGATCATCAACAGTTGAATGCTTCATCTTATAATGATGCTTCACATTGTATAGCTTTAAGATGGCAAGTACCTCTTGTCGAAGAAAATGTCTCATTGCTACCAGCTGATAACATATATATGTTCTCCCATAAGTGAAACCTCAATTTGATTTTTAGTATTTTAAGGTTAACACAAATAATTAAAAAATAAATCTTTACTATATGTTGAAATTCTGCAGTAAACAATTCATTGCATCCCAGTGATTTTTACATGTAATGGTATTTTTCATGGACTAAGTCAATTTCAAGCCTAGCTATTTTTGGCAACAGATGTCAGCCAACTGTGCTTATTTGGAAGTGCCTTTTTGTATTTAGAAGGAAAAAAAAACTGTTCCATGATTTTCTCCTGAGTACAGATGTAAAGACTTTTTTCTAATAAGTACAGATGCAATTATAATGAAATCTGTTGATGTAAGAATTAAGAATTTGGTTCTGGCAGAAAGAGTATCTTGAAAAATCGCTAATGGATTTATGCTTATACACAGAAGAAGGCTGAAAGTAAGCCTTGCAGGTAAAGTAGAAGCTCTAGTAATATCAGTAGCTCATGCTCCACATTTTCCATTCTCAGCTGGAAGCTTCCAGTGTGAAGTTCCCTCAGCTGAATATTTGCTAAAGGTCCAATCATTGAGCCTCAAATTCTGAGAAACAGAAATAAGAGAAAGTGGGACGGCATTAAAAGAGTCCCAAATAGAAAGATTACTTGGAAATCCTGTGGCACACTTCTGAAAATTGCCAAGAACTGACTTTGGAATACTGGGGCCACATCTTCAGAAATACAGTTATCTAGGGAGAGACTAGGAAGAGGTGGAAAGAATACAAAGAACTACACAGAAGGTGTTAATGACCTGGAAACCACGATGGTGTGGTCATTCACCAAGACCCAGACATCCTGGAGTGGGAAGTCAAATGGGCCCTGGGGAGCATTACTACAAGCAAAGCTAGGGAAGGTGATGGAATTAGGATATTCTAGAATTTAAACTCTTAAAAGATGACGCTGTTAAAATGCTGCACTCAATATACCAGCAAATTTGAAAAGATCAGCAGTGGCCACAGAACTGGAAAACGTCAGTTTTTATTCCAATCCCAAAGAAAGGCAGTGCCAAACGATGTCTAAATTACCATGCACGTGTGCTCATTTAAACATGCAAGCAAGGTAACGCTCAAAATCCTCCAAGCGAGGCTTCAAAAGCATGAGAATCAAGAATTTCCAAATGGACAAGCTGGGTTTTTTAGAAAAGTCAGGAACCAGAGATCAAATTGTCAACATCCATTGAACCATAGAAAAAGCAAAGGTATTCCAAAAAAAAAAAAAAAGATCTGCTTCTCCTTCATTCATTCTGCTAAAGCCTGTGTGGATCACAGCAAACTGTGGAAAATTCTTAAAGAGATGGGAATACTTGACCACCTTATCTGCCTCCTGAGAAACATGCCTGTGCATCAAAAAGCAACAGTTAGAATTAGCCATAGAACGATGGACTGGTTCAAAATTAGGAAAGGACTATATCAAGGCTGTCTATTGTCACCCTGCTTATTTAACTTATATGCAGAGTGCACCATGTGAAATGCTGGGCTGGATGAAACACAAGCTGGAATCAAGATTGCCAGGAGAAATATCAACAACCTCAGATGTGCGTATAATACCACCCTAGTGGCAGAAAGCAGAGAAGAACTAAAGAGCCTCTTGATGAAGGTATAATAGGAGAATGCGAGTGAAAAAGTTGGCTTGAGCCTCAACCTTCAAAGAACTAAGATCATGGCATCTGGTCCTATCACTCCTTGTCAGATAGAAGCGGAAATGTGGAAGCAGTGACACATTTTATTTTCTTGGGCTCCAAAATCACTGTGGATGTTGACTGTAACCATTAAATTAAAAGACTCTTACTCCTTGGAAGGAAAACAATGACAAAACTAGACAGCATATTAAAAAGCAAAGACATCACTTTGCCAACAAAGGTCCATATAGTCAAAATGATGGCTTTTCCTGTGTGCTTAGTCACTCAGTTATGTCCAACTCTTTGCAACCCCATAGACTGTAGCCCACCAGGCTCCCATGCCCATGGGATTCTCCAGGTAAAAATCCTGGAGGGGGTTTCCATTTCTTTCTCCTGGCTTTTCCTGTAGTCAAGCACTTATGTGAGAGTTGGACCATAAAGAAGGCTGAGCTCCGAAGAATTGATGCTTTTGAATTGTGGTACTCTAGAGGCCTCTTGGGAATCCCATGGAGATCAAACCAGTCCATATTAAAGAAATACAACTCTTAATAGTCATTGAAAGGACTGATGCTAGAGTTGAAGCTCTAATACTTTAAAGCTTCTGATGTGAAGAGCTGACCCATTCTAAATGCCCCTGCTGCTGGGAAAGATTGAGGACAGGAGGAGAAGGGGACGACAGATGGTGAGATGGCATCACTGACTCAATGGATACGGGTTTGAGCAAGCTCCGGGAGATGGTGAAGTACAGGGAGGCCAGGCATTCTGCAGCCTTGGGGTCACAAAGAATCACACACAACTTAGTTACGAACAACAACGAGGAGGCGCTTGGGTTAGGATTTCGCTATAACTGAAAAATCAGTGAAAAACAGCTAAGCTCTCTAGTCACTAGCACACAGGAACAGATCTATCATATTTTATATGATAACATCCGACTGAGTTAAAATTCATATGAATTTTAAATATAAACAAAAATAAGACAAATAAATCAAAAAATGTGAGAAACTTTTAGTGTGGGAATTTATAAATACTTATTCTAAGGCGTTGACATTAAAATAGAGAAATCTACCATGCTTATTAACAGAAACAGGCTATACTTAAATTATGTCAGTCCTCAAAAGTTCATTTTTAAACTAACACAGTTTCAATCTAGATATGAACACTTTTATTTGTGAGATCCTGAGGAAAATGACTAATTACAAATTTTATACATCAATGAAAATAATGAAGAAGAGTCAGATATTCTTTAGGAAGAAGAATCTAAATACATAGCTTATATTGAGTGGTTACATTTCACATCAAAAGTAATGACAACAAAAGCAAAAATAGAGTGGTCTACATCATAATAAAAAAACTTCTGCACAGCAATAGCAAACCATTAACAAAATGAAAAGGTAGCCTACTGAATGGAAAAACATATTTATAAATCATATATCTGGTAGAAGATTAATATCCAAACTATAAAAGAAGTCATACAACTAAAAAAACACCACATAAAATACAATTAACAACTGAAGATAGACTCTGAATAGACATTTTCCCAAATACTTACAGCTGGCTAATAGGTCTGTGATAAGGTACTCCACTGCACTAGTCATTGCTGCTGCTGCTGCTAAGTCGCTTCAGTCGTGTCCGACTCTGTGCGACCCCATGGTCTGCAGCCCACCAGGCTCCTCCATCCATGGGATTCTCCAGGCAAGAGCACTGGAGTGGGGTGCCATTGCCCTAGTCATTAGGAAAGTGCAAATCAAAACCACAAAAAGCTATCATCTCATACCTATCGGACTGGATATTATCAGACACACAAGGTCTCAAGTATTGACAAGGAAGTATTTGGAAAATAGAACCCTTGTGACTGTTGGTGGAAATGTCACTTGGGGCAGACACTTTGGAAAACAATATAGAATTTACTAAAAACAAAACAAAAAGTAAAAGTAGAACTAATATGATACAGCAATAAATATTCATCCAAAGCAAATAAAAGCACCAACTCAAAAAGGTATCTACGTGTCTACAGCTGGTTTAGCATTCGAAACATGGAAGCAAGCCAAACGCCACTAAAGGATGAATGGATACAGCAGATGTAGCATGCATACACATACGCACGTGTGCACACACACACACACACACACGCACACAGTAAAATATTCAGCAGTAGTAAACAGAAGAAGGAAACGTTGCAGTTTGCAACAACATGATTGGACTTTGAAGACATTGCGCTGAGTCAGAGAAAGACAATTACTGTATGATCTAACTTGTACTTGGAGTCCAGACAAACAATATTGAACTCACAGAAGAGACTGGTGGTTGACAGAGGTGGGGAAGTTTGGTAAAAGTGGCCAAAACGTACAAACTTTCACTTGTAAAAATATATTTTCTAGAACGTAATGTACAGCATGCTATCTATAGTTTATAGTACCATATGTTTAAAAGTTTAAACTTTTAAAATGTATGTTTAAAAATTTAAACTTCTAAAATGTATGTTTAAAGGTTGCTAAGTGTATACATCTTAGAAGTTCTCATCACAAGAAAAAAAGTGTAACTATATGTGTGCTATGTATTAGCCAGATATTGTCGTGGTCATTTTGCAACATACAAATATCAAATAATGATATTGTACATCTGAAATTAATATAATGTTCTATGCTAATTGTGTTTCCATAAAAAGAGTGATTGCAAAGTTAGAGTAACAAAGGCATCATGCTATTAACGTGATAACAAAATAAAACACATTAGCAAATGCAATGTAACAGAAAATCCCAATACTTATGCCCTTATTTTTTTTTTTAATTGCAATACAGAAGATCCTGAATTGCAGATTAGTGTATAAAAGAAAGACCATTCAATATGTGATACTGAACATCTGCTTTTCTATATAAAAAAACTGATTTTCACTTCAGTTTCAAATAGGTTACAAATAAAAATATAAAAAGCTAAAACATGGAAACATTTAGAAAACCATATGAGAGAATAAACTTATGACTTTGAGGCAGGAAAGGACTTCTTTAACAAATGCAAAAGCTACAGTAAAAGTAAACAGATTGATGAATTAAAATAAATATGTATTTTTTAAAAATTCATTAATGCATCGTTGACTTACAATGTTATGTTAGTTTAGGTGTATGGCAGAATGAATCAGTTATACAGACACCCACTTGGTTTTTGGTTTTTGAGATTCTTTTGTTATATAGGCCACTACAGAGGACTGAGTAGAGCTCCTTGTGCTAGTCAGCAGATTCCTGTTATTTGCTTTATACATAATAGTGCATACAGGTCAAACCCGGTCTCTCAGTTTCTCGTCCTTCTGCTTGTCCTCTGGTAGTCATGAGTTTCTTTTCTACCTCCAAGACTACTTCTGTTTTGTAAATACATTCACTTGTGCTTTTTTGTTTTAGATTTCACACATAAGTGATACACCATGATATTTATTTTTCTGTGTTTTACTTCACTCAGTGTGACGATCTCTGGTTCATCCATGTCACTGAAAATGGCATTATTCTGTTCTTTTTATGGCTGAGTAACATTCCATTTTGTACGTGTACCACATCTTATCTATTCCTCTGTCGATGGACACTTAGGTTGCTTCCATCCCCAGGCTATTGTAAGTAGTGCCCTAATGAATATTGGGGTGCAGGTATATTTTCATCATGGTTTTGTCTGAATATATACCCTGGAGTGGGACTCCTGGGCCATATGATGGTTTTAGTTTTTTTAAAGAAGCTTCATACTGGTCTCCATGGTGACTAACAATTTACAAGCCCACTGACACTGTAGGAGGGTTCCCATTTCTCCACACTCTCTCCAGCATTTATTTCTTCTAGATTTTATTTGATGGTCATTTTGACCATTGTTAGGTGGTAGCTCACTGTAGTTTTGATTTGCTAGACTAAATTTCAATTCATAAATTTAGTTTCTAGTTCAATATTGCCTCAAAGAAACTGAAAAGACAAAATGAACTCTTGAAGATTTTCTTAACACATATAATCTTAAATTATTAGTATTGTATTATATAAAGAATACTGAAATTATAAGAAATAGACACTTTAATGGAAAATTAGGCAAAAATATGAACACGTTAGGCATTTTACAGAAAAGGAAATATGCATTTTCATAAACAAAAGTGAATACTCATAACCTCATTATTTTCAGAGAAATTCTAATTAAAATGAAATCATACACTACTGCCACTACTCCCACCAGACTGGCAAAAATTAAAAGACAATAACAAATGTTAGGCAGTGAAATGGAGCATCAGGGATTTTTATATTCTGCATGTGGAGAGTGTAAATTGAGACAACCTCCTTGGAAAACAATTTGGTTCTGCATAATTGCCTTGAAGATGTGCACACTCATGTCCCAGAAATGCTGCCCCCAGATGAACATGCCCAGCATACGATTGCACATATTCTCAAGGAAACATTTTCAGGAATATTCCTGCCAACATTGATCTTAATATCAGGAAACTGAAGGAGTACAAACTCTTTAACAATCAGAGAGATGAGTCAATTGCTTTATGTTCAGAAGGCAGAGTGCTAAAAAGCTGGCAAAATGGTGAACTATGTTCACCACTAAAAAATGTATTGAATGATGAAATCAAGTCAAAGAATTTATGTCGTATGATTTCTTTTTATTCTGTTTATTACATCTCATGATTTATTTATTTTATAACTGGAAGTGTGTACTTTTTGACTCTCTTCACCTACTCCACTGCGCCACACCTCTCCGACCCTCCTCCTCTTCACTTCCGGCAACATCTAATCTGTTCTTTGTGTCTATGAGTCGGGTTGTTTTGTGTGTTGTTTTTAGAGTTCATATATAAGAGAGATCATACGGTATTTATTTCTCTTTCTGAGTTAAATTTTAGGAGTATAGTTGATTACAACATTGTGTTAGTTTCAGGTGTACAGCAAAATGAATCAGATATATATATATCTACTCTTTTTTTTAGACTCCTTTCCCATGTAGATCATTACAGAGTACTGAGGAGAGTTCCCTGTGCTATGCGGCAGGTTCTTGTCAGCCCTCTATTTTACATACAGTAGTCTGTACATGTCACTTCCAATATCTCAATTCATCCCTCCCCCGCTTGGCATGGCTTAGCTGTCAGTGTACAAGGTTTAATAGATATTTATGACCAATAGAGCATCTGTGTCCCCGTTGATGGATTTAGGACACTGGGGTGATTCACGGTCTCAAGCTAACTCGGTCCAAAGCAGGAACTCCTAAGAAGAGAAAACTTCCTCAGATCTCAGTGATACTTTATTGTGACTGTGCTGCTAAGTACGGTTATCATCTTGATTTTACACACTTTCATCAGCCTTTCTGGAGAAGGAAATGGCAACCCACTCCAGTATTCTTGCCTGGAGAGTCCCATGGACAGAAGAGCCTGGTGGGCTACAGTCCATGGGGTCGCCAAGAGTCAGACAGGACTGAGCAGCTAACACACACACACACACACACACATACACACACATCACCCCCTGGTGACCATAGCTTTGCTTTCTACATCTGCAACTCTGTTTCTGTTTTGTAGATAGGTTCATGTGTACCCTTTTTCTAGATTCTACATGTAAGTGATATCACATGATACTTGCCTTTCTGTGTCTGACTTACTTCACTCATCATGACAATCTCTAGGTCCATCAGCATTGCTGCAAATGACATTGTTTTGTTCTTTTTAAATGGCTGACGAATAGGCCATTGCATATTTGTACCACGTCTTCTTTACCCATCTCTCTGCTGATGGAAATTTAGGGTGCTTTCACATCCTGGCTCTTGTAAACAATGCTGAACTTCGGGGTGCATGTATCTTTTCGAAATATGGTTTTCTCCAGGTGTAGGCGCAGGAGTGGGGGTGCAGCCGCATAGATAGGTCTCAAGAGCCCACTGAGCAAGAACAACCTGGTGCGGACCGAGGGCACCAGCATGTCCAGCTCCATTAAGCTCAGCAAGACCGTGGCTGCACCGGAAGCCCAGCCCAAGACCCAGAAGGCAGGGCTCCCACATCAGAGAAACCTGCAGGAGCTGCAGTTAAGTCCAAGAGGCCGTGAGGGTGAAGGGAGCCCTGAAGAAGGCCCCCAAGAAGGCGAAGTGACAAGAAGGTGGCCAAGAGTCCCAAGAAGGCCAAAGCCATAGCAACGCTGAGGAAGGCTGCCCAGAGACCCGCTAAGCCCCAGGCAGGGAGCCAGGTGGTGAAAGCCAAAGCTGCAAAGGTGATGAAAGTGACTTCCAAGATTAAGTAGGAAGTTGGCACTGAAGAAGAAAACCTCTTTCTAACTTATTTCACTTAGTGTAACGGCCTCAAGTTCTACCCATGGTATCACAAATGGCAAGACTTCCTCCTTTGTAAGGCTGAATATTAAATTTCCTTCTCCAGTGCATGAAAGTGAAAAGTGAAAGTGAAGTTGCTCAGTCATGTCCGACTCTTAGCAACCCCATGGACTGCAGCCCACCAGGCCCCTCTGTCCATGGGATTTTCCAGGCAAGAGTACTGGAGTGGGGTGCCATTGCCTTCTCCAATAAAATCATAAGCAGACACCATTTAACAACATGCTTCACCATACGTGTGTATATGTAGCAAATGATAAAAAAAGCAAGGAAATAATCGACAAAAAATTAACAGTAGCATTTAACTTAAGGGTAGTATAAAATATAAGAGCTTCATTATAGAAAAACACAGAGGGAGCTTCAAAGTATTAATACATTATATATGTCAGCTTGTGAGATAGGTATGTGGCCATTTACAATAGTACATGGATACTATTTTATTCTGTATAAATGATGCATGTCATAGTGAGACTAATTTTGTTATGAAAGTGAAAGTGTGAGCCACTTGGTCACATCCAGCTCTCTGCAACCCCATGGGCTGTAGCCCGCCAGGCTCCTCTGTCCATAGGATTTCCCAGGCAAGAATACTGGAGTGGGTTGCCATTTCCTCCTTTAGGGGATCTTTCCAACCCAGGGATCAAACCCACATCTTTTATGTCTCCTGCATCGGTAGGCAGGTTCTTTACTGCTAGCACCATCTGGGAAACCCAGGGAAGCCCTTATGCTAAGTCTGTTTGATAGAGCTTGCAGGAGTGTAATATATGTAGATATAAAGATGTGGCCTATGTAATATATTCATACTGAAGCCAGAATAAATATTTCATGGCACCAGGTATTAAGGAATATTGATTTCTTTTCTGATTATTGCAAATGCAAAATTCTTGACTGTAATTTTTCTTTGGAATTCACCTTTTTCTCACATTTATTTAAACTATACCTGGAGGATTTCCTTCAATTGAGATATCATGCATTATTCAGGACTGTTTCATTATAAGTAACAGCCAAACAGTTGAGCTTAGGCAAAATGGAAAATTTACAGGCTAACATAATTTTGCCAAAGGGGGGAAAAAAAAAACAAAACTGGATCAACAGTGCCAAAAACAGCAAACCAAAACCAAAATAAATAAATAAAACCTCAATGTTTACTGCAGATTCACCTCTGCTTCTCTTCTTTCTGCTTACAAATTGGCTCTGAGAACAACAGGCTGGACAGTTAATCCTGGCAGCGTAAGTTTCACATTGTCTCACCTTCATTATAGTAACACACATTAAATCTAAATCTCTGATAGATTTATTTCACAAACACTTCAGCATTCCAGTTATTTAAGTCACTTTTAAAACAATGCATTTTGAATGATAGATATGTAAGAGACACTTGGGAAACAGAATGTAACTCTTTTTAGGAAGTTTCTTACTAAAAATAGTCATACAATATGCTCAATAACCATCAAATAAATAAAGTGTTTCTGTATAGAAATTACTAATATGGTATAGAATAGTAGATTATTGGATCTCATTGAGAAAACTGAGTAATTGATTCACAGAAATATTTAGCATTAAAGAATTTAGCTTGGATATTTGGAAGTTAGGGAAGAAGCTAGGTTAAAATCAATCAATCAAACGAAAAAAAACATAATATATTTATTTGGACATCTTAGTTGCTTACATTATATAATTGGCATTTAAACACATAAAGAAGACTGCAATTAAGCAAAACCATGATTAAACTGTTGTTAATAGAGTCTAAACAGTTATATGTATGCATATCTAGTCTGTGCAACAGCTCTATAAATCAGGTGTGATTACATGACTCATGACAGAACAAAAAAGTATAGTTATTTTACTTTCACATATGACATTTAGTTTTAGAACAGTCTTATCCAAGATAAAAAATTATCTATTCTATTTCATACACTGTTTAACACATTTAAAAAAATGCACGTCCATTCCCAATTCCTACTCTCAATAGTTTTAATTTTTACCCTGTCTTTGTTCTGTACTTTCTGCTTTACCTATGAAATGAAAATAACTGATACCTCAGTCACCTGCCTCAGAGCTGCCTCTGACTGCTTTTACAGGAAAGACTGACTCACCCAGCTCATCACGTTATCTGCTCTTTAGTAACACTCTGCCGCCTGTATGTGTGTCACTCAGTGTTCATTTATGCTGCGTAATGATTTTAAATCGACTCACAGACTATCACACAAAGTATCCAACTTTTCTTCTTACCCTTTCATTTCTATGTCTGAAGTCGGGTTGACCCGCTTCTCTTGCGAAGGCTTTCAAATGTTGCTTTAAACACATCTCTTTCGTTTTTGTCTTTCTGTCTTTGTCTTCCTCTTTCTGTACTCATTCCAGGCTATAACACTCCTGCATACAGCCACACACCCCTTATCTCTGCCTCCAACTTCTCAGCTAAAAACAATCAAAGAGAGAAAGGAAGAACAGAATGGGAAGGACTAGAGATCTCATCAAGAAGATTAGAGATACCAAGGGATCATTTCATGCAAAAATGGGCACATAAAGGACAGAAATGGTATGGCCCTAATAGAAGCAGAAGATATTAAGAAGAGGTGGCAGGAATACACAGAAGAACTATACAGAAAAGATCTTCACGACCCAGATAATCACTATGGTGTGATCACTCACCTGGAATGCCAAGTGGGCCTTAGGAAGCAACACTGCAAACAAAGCTGGTGGAGATGATGGAATTCCAGTTGAGCTATTTAAAACCCTAAAAGATGATGCTATTAAAGGGCTGCACTCAATATGCCAGCAAATTTGTAAAACTCAGCAGTGGTCACAGGACTGGAAAAGGTCTTTATTTCAATTCCAATCCCAAAGAAAGGCAATACCAAGGAATGCTGAAACTACCGCACAATTGCACTTATCTCACACACTAGCAAAGTCACGTTCAAAATTCTCCAAGCCAGGCTTCAGCAGTACCTGAACCATGAAATTCCTGATGTTTAAGCTGGATTTAGAAAAGACAGAGGAATCAGAGATCAAATTGCCAACATCCATTGGATCATTGGAAAAGCAAGAGAGTTCCAGAAAAACATCTACTTCTGCTTTATTGACTATGCCAAAGCCTTTGACTGTGTGGAACAAAACAAACTGTGGAAAATTCTTGAAGAGATGGGAACACCAGACCACCTGACCTGCCTCCTGAGAAATCTGTGTGCAGGTCAAGAAGCAACACTTAGAACAGAACATGGAACAACAGATTGTTTCCAAATTTGGAAAGAAATACGTCAAGGCTGTATATTGTCACCCTGCTTATTTAACTTATATGCAGAGTACATCATGTGAAATTCCAGGCTGGATGAAACACAGGCTGTAATCAAGACTACCAAGAGAAATATCAATAACCTCAGATATGCATATGACACCACCCTTTTGGCAAAAAGTGAAGAGGAACTAAAGAGCCTTGATGAAAGTGAAAGAGGAGAGTGAAAAAGTTGGCTTAAAGCTCAACATTCAGAAAATGAAGATCATGGCATCCGGTCCCATCACGTCATGGCAAATAGATGGAGAAACAATAGAAACAGAGGCTGACTATTTTCTTGAGCTCCAAAATCACTGCAGATGGTGATTGAAGCTATGAAATTAAAAGACACTTGCTCCTTGGAAGAAAAGCTATGACCAACCTAGACAGCACATTAAAAACAGACATTACTTTCCCAACAAAGGTCTGTCTAGTCAAGGCTATGGCTTTTCCAGTGGTCATGTATGGATGTGAGAGTTGGACTATATAGAAAGCTGAGCCGAATAACTGATGCTTTTGAATTGTGGTGCTTGAGAGTCCCTTGGACAGCAAGGAAATTCAACCAGTCCATCCTAAAGGAAATCAGTCCTGAATATTCATTGGAAGGACTGATGTTGAAGCTGAAACTCCAATCCTTTGGCCACCTGATTCAAAAAACTTACGCATTGGGAAAGACCCTGATGCTGGGAAAGACTGAAGGCAAGAGGAGAAGGGGATGATAGAGGATGAGATGGTTGAGTGGCATCACCCATTCAATGGACATGAGTTTGAGTAAATTCTGGGCGTTGGTGACAGACAGGGAGGCCTGGCGTGCTGCAGTCCATAGGGTTGCCAAGAGTCAGACACGACTGAGTGACTGAACTGAACTAAGCACACTCTTTGAACTTCTCAGGTGACTCAGTGGTAAAGAGTCTCCCTGCCTGTGCAGGAGATGCAGAAGGAACGAGTTCAGTCCCTGGGTCATGAAGACCCCCTGGAGAAGAAAATGCCATCCCACTTCAATGCTCTTACCTGGAGAATTCCATGGACAGAGGAGCCTGGTGGGCTACAGTCCACAGTCATGACTTAGCTACTAATAGCCCCTCTACAAACACAGCTGCACACAGACTCTTTCGTTTATCTGCCTTGTATATATTTTATTTCTTATTGGAATGTGCAAGTCATATGTCACTATAGTGTACGTTTTGTGAGGTAAAAAGCCTCCTCAGAAACTGTAATGTTAACATTTGGGTATTATATTCCAACTGTGACCTAATCAGGATCAGGCCTCTTTTCTTTACAAAGCATCCCATTTGAACCCCCCCCCCCCACCCCACCCCCCACCCCGCCCAGGGACACACAATCCAAGGGTATAATACAGAAACATCCCTTATCAATGTCATTGCTTCCTGAGTATCAATAGGGTCCATATTTCTTTATCTGATTAGAATCAGAGAACCTGAGACATCCTTACCACTTGAAAGAAATGTGACTTAACTTCTTTTCCAATCATCCAAGAAAACTGTTACAATTTATGTCAAAAATCGTTTCGCCTAATAGTTTTATAGTGTCATATCCTTTGAATCATTAAGCTATTTTGAGTTTATTTTTGTGTTTGGTGTGAGGATGTATTCTGACTTCATTTACCTACATGCTAATTCCCCTATATTCTTGAGACAAGCCATAATCCAGTTAATATTATTCAAATATGTTTGAATTATTTAAAATTTACTTTTCATTATTTATAAATGAGATAGGAGATTTGCTTTTGGAGAAAAAGAAGCAGCAGAGAAGGGATGTCTTATTTAATTATTAGAATTTTAGCATATGTGCTGCTGCTGCTGCTAAGTCACTTCAGTCGTGTCTGACTCTGTGCGACCCTATAGACGGCAGCCCACCAGGCTCCCCCGTCCCCGGGATTCTCCAGGCAAAAACACTGGAGTGGGTTGCCATTTCCTTCTCCAATGCATGAAAGTGAAAAGTGAAAGGGAAGTCGCTCAGTCGTGTCCAACTCTTCGCGGCCCCATGGACTGCAGCCTACCAGGCTCCTCCGCCCATGGGATTTCCCAGGCAAGAGTACTGGAGTGGGGTGCCATTGCCTTCTCCTTAGCAAATGTGAGAGGAAGCATATACCAAACTGGACAAAAGTTCTTTCACCCATGCTAAAGTGTTAATATTTTAGCTGCTCAGTAATATCTGACTCTTTCCCACACATGAACTGTAACCTGCCAGACTCCTCTGTCTATGGAATTCTCTAGGCAAGAATGCTGGAGTGGGTAGCCAGTCCTTCTCTAGGGGCTCTTCCCACACCAGTGACTGCACTTGCTTCTCCTGTTTGTCGTGCCCTTGGCTGGCAGATTTTTTACCACTGAGCCACTTCAGAAGTGGGTTTTCCAAATAGCAGGCAGATTCTCAACCATCTGGGACACCGGAGAGGCCCCAAAACTGTTGACATTATTGTTAAAAGACGGATCTAAATTTTCATAGAATTAGGACATTAATTACCATTGAGTAATTCACAAAGAACTTTAATGTTATCCTTGCAATAGAAAATATACCTTCCAAATATATTAAATATCATATACAAACTTGGGACACCTTAAAGTGAAATGCAGTTCCATACCTGGAGAATAGAATGGATACCCACTCCAATACTCTTGTCTGGAGAACTCCATGTGCAGACGAGAAGGCAGGCTACATTCCATGGGGTCGCAAAAGAGCTGGACATGACTGAGCAGCTCACACCTACTTACTTAATTAATATTAATAACAAAAGAAATAATCACTTCTAAACTGAGAGAAAAAAATCATGAACTATGTGGTTAGAAGAATAGTTTTTCATAGTAAATCTTTATTTTATTATAACTTGGCTGCTTCTTGGTATTATCATAAAACTATAGAAAAATAAATATTGCTGATAATAAATTACATTTTTGATCCATTATTTGTCTGATATAAGCAGAGCAAAACTCTGTTTCCTCTTCCTAAACCTATACTCTTGTTTTCCTTTAGTTTAGCAGACCAAGAATATTGAGACAAACAAAAGTCCAGAAGAAAATAAAATGATACAGCAGGCAGAATGCCTAAAGGATGGTTTGGTTTTTTATTTTTTCACACAGCAGGGTTTGTGGGATCTTAGTTTCCCAACCACAGATTAAACTTGGGTCTTCAGCAGTGAAAGCAAGTTCTAACCCCTGGTCAGCCAGGGAATTTCCATGATTGGGAGAAAAATATCAGCGAATAATTAGTCAGTTTCCAAGTATAAAACATTTTCAATAACAAAATTAAAATTTTCATACTGAACTTAAGCTAAATACAAATTATGTGTTAGTAGATTGATTCCTGAACTGTTGCTTAATAATGCCACACAATTTCTTTAAAAGAAAAAAATGAAATATAGTCAAGGTACTTGTTCTAAAAAATCAAGAGTCTAAGAATAGTGTTTACATTTATTAGAAGAAAGGTTTGATGTATATATATTATCAGTGTAAAGCCAGATAACTAATGAAATAATTATGTTGGGAGAAAAGTGAACGGAGATGTGACTTGAGTTAAATTTTTACATGCTGTTGCAAAGCTGATAAATCAAAAATGAAAATATTTGAATCAGTTGATCTATTTACATAGAAGTAAAATCAACTGTTAAAAACTTTGCTGGTGCAAAATCTGGCTAAAACAAGATGGCAGAAAGAAAATATTTACGTATTATAAATCGATTTTGTTGTTTTGACCCTAAGCATGTTTTTGTTATGGTAAAATTCAAAGTAGACTAAATAATGCAACACAAGATGTGGACATTTGCTGGTTATAAGGCTTATAAAATGGATTTTAAAGCAATGTTAATACCATAATAACCGTTGACCTTTGGATGGTGGAGCACTACAGTTTGTTGCATGTAGACAAGTTCAAGCTACCAAAGACCTCTGTGATCTTGTGTAAATGATTTTGTAGCTAAGTTGAAAGAAACTTTACTAGCTCTTTCAACAAGAAGAATAACTATAAATATATATATATGTATATATAAATTAATAAATATGTAGCAAGTATTACAGCAATCCATGGTTCTCATTTGTGGAATGCTATTGGGTCAACTCATTATTTTTTTTTTAATGGTAATATACAAAAAAGAAGCAAATATTTATCCTGTCTTTAGTGCTTTATTATAGAATAGGGAAATTTTTCACTAGGGAAAGTTCTTATTTACAGACAAATTTCAATTAACAAATGAAGAATTATGGTAAGTTTGTAGCCTTTAGTTAATTGATTTAATCCAAGCAATTCACATCCATTAGGTATAGATGTAAATCAGACAGAAATTTTGTAATGAGCAGATAAGAATGACAGCACCTGAATGCATTATTTAAAATGTCTAGAAAAAGAATTATGTCTCTCGATGGATGCTATAGGAGTTACCAAATTTTATGTATAAAATGTAACTATTAACATAAAACTCAAATATTCATTAAGGTGTTTAAAAAAAAGAAATGTCATTTATAGGAAATATAAGGGTTAAATAGGACAAGAAATGAAATTAGAAAAGTTTAGAATACATGAATTCTAAACTTATACTTCAGGATATGAAACTTATAAATAATTTCCTAAAAAAAAATAGGAGAATGACCTATAAAATAAGCGAGACTTGGATTATCAACCAAATGCAATATACAGAGCGGGTTTAGTTACTGATCTGAACAATCTATTAATATATAAAAATGTTTGATATAATCAAACTAAAAGCTAAAATGATTTTTACAGTATAAAGGGTTATTTCCAATTTTTAGCGATCTTGTCAAAATATTAAAACAAATTGACTCTAAAAACAAATTACCAGACTATTTATAGATAAGTGATGTCTATGACTGACCCAAAATAATACACTGACTTGGCTATGCAGCACAGGTGGGGAGGGGGGTGTAGGCAGGTTATGAGAGAAATGGGTGGGGATATAAATAAAACGATATGGGCAATGTGTTTATATTGTTGAAGTAAATGATGGATATCTGAGGGGTTTTATATTTGTTTTTATACTTTTGTATATACCTTTTTGCCATAATGTTTTTAAAAGAACACATTCACTGTGGAATTTAAAATACAAAGGATAATAACAAAGTAAAAAACCAACTATAATCCCATCATTCCAAATATTAAGCTTTTTAAAAGTTATTTTGCAATGATAATACATAAACATAAAAATAATTAATATAAATGTGAAAATGATTTAGAATTTTAATTGTCCTAGGAAATCACCATATCATATGATTTAAAGAGAACATGTAAAGCATGCCAGAATTTTCAGACCTTAATAATTTCCTTGTGTTTGACCACTCTTGTTTTTAATCTCTGTAACATTATATAGTCTGAGCAACATTTAAAGGGATAATTAGTATCCTTCATTAATTAATATTCTTTGATAATAAAAAATGAGACTTGATATTTTATGAGGGATTATCACATTAATTAATCAATTTATATAACATCACATTTATATAACTTATCACATTAAACTTTATACAATAAATGGGAAATCAGGCATCTATTGCTAATATGCAGTGGACGTTTTCTGTGAATTACACTGAAAATCACAGTGTTGATTTTCAAGAGTTACTTTAAAAAGTCTAGGGAATGATAGTTGCCTTTCCTTTGACTTAATTCTTTATTTCTGAAATATTAGTTGAACAAAGAATGCTGACTACATCTTGTAAGAATTGTGACATATGAGCCCAGTGATACAAGTACAATAGAGAAAATAAACTATAAGGCTAATTGTAGGTCAACAGTAAATGCATATTCCTGCTGAAAATTGTAACATTTTCAGAGCAGGGTCAGGGAGGTGCTTTTCTATTGCATTTTTTTGAATACAGAAGCAATTTAAAGTCAAAGAGACAGACGCATAGAGGTTGTCAGTTTCATCTTTTGAACCTTCTCAGAGAAGTCATTTTTTTACTGTAAGAATAATGCGTTGTGATCAATGTCAGTTTTCTTGTCTTTCTTTCATATTTCGGTCCTCCAAAAAAGGTTCTGATTTTAAAAATCTAGACTACCTATTGTGTCAATTCCAGAGTTACCTTAGGAAGAAAACGTACGGTCAATTAGAAAAATAATCATTTAGTTCCCAAAGAATAGTAGTACTGTGAAAATTAGCTAGGAAAAAATTCACTGAGCTCAATAGAAATACAATTATCCTAGTAAGATTCAATTGGGTAATAAGAGTAATAATTAGTTTTTATGTAATAAATATATCTAAGAAATGACACTGAAAGCATCTCTATGGATTTTAAAAAATAACAATTTTCACAGCGTGCTTTCTTTGTAAAGATATTATAGATTTGAAAAGCTGTTTCTAGTTCCCTTTTGAATTGGAAGAATAGCATTCGTTGAGAGTGTGAGGCTTTATGAATCAGAGACTTGAATGTAAATTGTGACTTTATTCCTCTTTACCACATTATGACAAGCCTCTTAGAAACTTGGTGCCTCTCTTGTCAAACTGGACCATTTTACAGTTTTTTGTCTGTTTTGTACTAGTTTTGCAGTTCAGTTCAGTTCATTTCAGTTGCTCAGTCGTGTCCGACTCTTTGCAACCCCATGGACTGCAGCGCGCCAGGCTTCCCTGTCCTTCACCAACTCCCAGAGTTTTACTCAAACTCATGTCCATCGAGCCAGACATTCCCCTACAGCCAGTCCATCCCATCAGGACGTTTCCACAAGCCTCTTATCCTTCTCCATCAGAAGGCAGACAGAATAAAAACCACAATCACAGAAAATAAACCAAACTGATCACATGGACCACAGCTTTGTCTAATGCAACCAAATGATGAGCCATGCTGTGTAAGGCCACTCAGGATGGATGGGAGTTCTGACAAAACATGGTCCACTGGCGAATGGAATGGCAAACCACTTCAGTATTCTTGCCTTGAGAGCCCCATGAACAGGATGAAAAGGCTTTGCTTAGACTGGGGTCATTTCCACACAAAGGCAATCTAACCAGCGCTCTGATGAATCTTCCGAGGTGTTTTCTTCCTGTCTCCTGAATCTTTCTTTGCATCTTTTTCCTCGCCAGCACTTGGGCCTGTGAACTCTGTCTTTTTTGGGGTGTGAGGTGACATCTCATTGTGGTTTTGATTTGCATTTCCCTAGTTATTAGTGATGTTGAGCATATTTTCATGTACTTGTTGGTCATTTCTATATTCTTTAAGGAAATATCTTTTCTAGTCCTTTGCACATTTAAAAATCCGAGTTTGTTGTTTTTGTTTTCCTTTGTTTTTTCTGCTGTCGAGCTGTAGAAAATCTTTATACATTCTAGATTGTAATCTTTTGTTGGATATGTAACTTGCAAATTTTTTTGACATCCTCAGGGATCGCCATTTATGCTGTTGATTGTGTGCTTTGATGCACAGATGTTGGTAATTTTAATAAAATCCCACTTCTTGCTTGTTTGTGTTTGCTCATGTTTTGGAATCATATATAAAACTCCTTGCTTGATACAATGTTATTAAACTTTTACCCTAAAGATTTCTTCTAAGCGATTTATAGATTCAGCTTTTACATTTAGGTCTTTGATCCATTCTGAGTAATTTTTGTAAATGGTGTAAGGTAAGGATCCAACTTTGTGTATGGGGTTAGGGGAGAAAGAATGAGAGTTCTTTGAAAAAGAGTGTTTGAAAAAGAGTGTGTTGATATTGTTGACCTAAAACAAATAGACTGCCAGATATTTCTCAAGTAAATATGGGTTTATTTGGGGTCCACAGAAGATTTTAATTTGGGGTCTGCAACCATTGTGAGCTATGTGCAAGACCTCACAAACAGAAGGAGAATGATTCTGTAGACAAGAAAGGAAAGTCGGGAAGTGAAGCGAAGTGAAGTTGCTCAGTCGTGTCCGACTCTTTGTGACCCTGTGGACTGTAGCCTACCAGGCTTCTCTGTCCATGGGATTCTCCAGGCAAGAGTACTGGAGTGGGTTTCCATTTCCTTCTCCAGAAAGACAAGAAAGGAAAGTTGGGAAGGCTGGGGTAAACAAAGTGTCCATGGCTTTTCATTGGCCGAGTGTCACCAGGAGAATAAAGGTGTCTTTCTTCTTCCTGTCGAGCTCTGCTATCATCAGTGTATGGGGGGTTCCCATCTCGTCTTCATTTAGTTGAGGCTTCTATTTATTGATTTCACAATATAAAGCATCGCCTATAAAGTCTGTTGCCAACTATCGTTATTGTTTTCATGATTCTATTTTAAATTAAATCCAGCACCTTTTGGAACTCTTCCTCTATTTGTCGAATTTATAATTTTGAAAGACCTCCCAACAGGAGGAGTCAGAAGCTGAGTTTCCCAGCTCCTCTTGGAGCTGGAACACACCAGTCAGATGAGCCCACTGATGATTTGCTCTAGAGGTGAGTACACGGTGGAGCTCCGTGTGACAGACTTTGGCGTGGTGCAAGGACAGCTTACAGGTGTCGGAGAGTCAGGGGCTGCAGTTTCTCACTGCAGCGTTTCTTGCCCAGGACAAAATGTGAGCATCGCAGAGTTGACATATGTTCTTGGCCACATAAGTCCTGAATCTGCCAATTGTCTTTGACATATTCCATCTCTGCTTAACGTAGCCAGAGTGATGTCTATGCCTTTCAAATAAGAATACAAACTGATTCAGGAAAGGAAAAGAAACTTTCAACTACCACCCAAAATCCCTCTTCACTTCAAATTGCCCACAATTCATGAAAGAAAATAGGACAAAAAGAAAAAACCTTTCAAAGATATGACACTTTATCTGCCTGTATGCACATACCCATACTATCCACACACACAGACACCACACAAGGTGACCTTGTGAAATATAGCTGGATTAACTGGATTTTAATCTTACATAATTCACAAACATTACCCCACTAACTTTTGAGAATCCATTTTGTCATTCACTGTGAAAGAAACTTCATTAATCTCATAAATGTGACCCATCCATAGAATATGAAGATGCTAGAGGAGAAGAAAAATACAGTTAGTTGATATAGTTGGGTTTAATATGTGAGAGCATTTATTTCAGAAATATTAAATCCTATTCATGAACAAATAAGTATAGCATGTATCTGAACTTCATGGAAATTAGGTTAAAATCAGAATTCTTTCAGTTGTTTTTTTTTCTCTTAAGATTATTTAGTACCATCTTTTTAGCTAACGTGTGCTTGTGTTTTTTATAGCTTTTTTGTATGCCTTTTATTTTTAATCTCAAATTCCATGGAAATGAAAAGCAAAAGAAAGCTGGAGTACCAATACTCATATCAGACAAAATATACTTAAAAAAAAAGACTGCCATAGGATTAAAGAAGGACACTACATAATGATCAAGGGTTCAATTCAAGAAGGTGATATAATAATTATAAATATATATGTGCCCAACATAGGAGCACCTCAATACATAAGGCAGGGACCAAAAAGCATAAAGGGAAAAAACAATGGTAACGTAATAGGAGTGGGGAATTCTCATCCTCTTCCTTTCAGTCTGCAAGTGTCACTGGGTGTGTGGTAAAGCTCTTGTAGAGAGCATATCTATGGGCACTGTTTTTGTGTCTACACAAAAGTGAAGTTGCTCAGTCGTGTCCGACTCTTTGCGACCCCGTGGACTGTAGCCCACCAGGCTCCTCTGTCCATGGGATTCTCCAGGTAAGAGTACTGGAGTGGGTTGCCATTTCCTTCTCCAGGGGAACTTCCCAACCCAAGGATCGAATCCGGGTCTCCTGCATTGCAGGCAGACGCTTTATCCTCTGAGACACCAGGGAACAGGCAAACTGGAGGAGGGAATGGCCAACCACTCCAATGTTCTTGCCAGGAGAATTCTGTGGAGAGAGGCTACAGACCATGGGGTCACAGTCAGACACGATTGAATGACTAACACTTTTACTTTCATTCTATGATCCTATTAACACTTAAACATGCAAACAATTAAGAAATTACTTTGGGTTTCTTTATCATAGGTCTTTTCTCTTTTCTTGTGTTTCCTTCCTAGAGAATTTCTTTTAGTATTTATTGTAAAGTTGGTTTGTTGGCACTGAATTCTGACTTTTGCTTGTCTGGAAAGCTTTTGATTTCCCCATCAAATATGCATGAGAGTCTTGCTGGGTAGATTATTTTTGGTTGTAGGGTCTTCCTTTTCATCACTTTAAGGATACCATGTCACTCTCTTCTGGCTTGTAGAGTTTCGGCTGAGAGCTAAGCTGACAGCCTTATGGAAGTTCCCTTGTATATTATTTGCTGTTTCCTCTGCTACTATTATTACTTTGTCTTTAACTTTTGACACTTTGATTATTTTGAGTCTTGGTGAGTTCCTCCTTGGGTATCCTGCCTAGGATGCTCTGGGCTTCCTGGACTTGGTTGACTCTTTCCCTTCCCATCTTAGAGAAGTTTTTAGCTAGTATCACTTCAAATATTTCCTCTGGTCCTCTCTCTCTCTCTTCTCCTTCAGAGACCCCTAGAATGCGAATGCTGGTGCATTTAACGGTGTCCCAGAGGGCTCTTAGGCTGTCTTCGTTTCCTTTCATTCTTCTCCCTCTATTCCGTTTTGGGCAATGATTTCCACCATCCTGGCTTCCAGGTCACTTTTGTTCTTCTGCCTCCGTTATTCTGCTTTTGATCCCTTCTAGTCTATTTTTCATCTCTGTTTGTATGTTTTTCTGTTCTTCTAGAACTTTTGTAAATGTTTCTTGCATCTTCTCCTTTCTTTTTTCCCAGATCCTGTATCATCTTCACTATCATTATTCTGAATTTTTTATCTGGAGGCTACCTATCTCCACTTCATTGAGTTGTCTTTCTGGGATTTTATCTTATTCCTTCATCCCTGATGGCTCAGAGTGTAAAGCATCTGCCTACAATGCGGAAGACCTGGGTTCGATCCCTGGGTCGGGAAGATCCCCTGGAGAAAGGAATGGCAACCCATTCGATACTCTCGCCCGAAAAATCCCATGTATGGAGAAGCCTGGTGGGCTACAGTCCATGGGGTCGCAAAGAGTCAGACACGACTGAGCAATTTCACTTTCACTTTCATCTGGGAGGTAATTGTCTACCTCTTCACTCTGACTAATTTTGCATAATTGTGTTTTTCATTCTGGAGACTACCGGATTGCGGTCCGTCTTGCTTCTTCTGTGTGTCCTCTGGTGTATGAGGTTAAGAAGTTTGTGCAGGCTTCTTGATGGGAGAGATTGGTTGTGGGGAAAACCTGGGTCTTGGTTTGGTGGGCCAAGTTTTAAGGTGTGCTCCTTAAAACTTGAATCCAATTGTCTGCTGATGGGTGGGGCTGCACTCTCTCCTTGTTAGTTGTATGGCCTGAGGTGACCCAAGCTGGAATCAAAATTGCCAGGAGAAATACCGATAACCTTAGATACCCAGATGACACCACTCTTATGACAGAACTAAAGGAACTAAAGAGCTAAAACAGCCTCTTTTTTAGAGAACTAAAAGAACTAAAAAGGAACTAAAGAGTCTTGATGAAAGTGAAAGAGGAGAGTGAAAATGTTGGCTTAAAGCTCAACATTCAGAAAACACAGATCATGGCATCCGGTCCCATCACTTCATAGCAAATAGATGGGGAAACAATGGAAACAGTGACATACTTTATCTCTTTGGGCTCCAAAGTCACTGCAGATGGTGACTGCAGTCATGAAATTAAAAGACACTTGCTCCTTGGAAGAAAAGCTATGGCCAACCTAGACAGCATATTCAAAAGCAGAGACATTACTTTGCCAACAAAGGTCCATCTTGTCAAATTTATGGTTTTTCTAGTAGTTATGTATGGATGTGAGAGTTGGACGATAAAGAAAGCTGGGTACCAAAGAACTGATGCTTTTGAACTGTGGTGTTGGAGAAGACTCTTGGGAGTCCCTTGGACCACAGGGAAATCTAACCAGTCCATCCTAAAGGAAATCAGTCCTGAATATTCATTGGAAGGACTGATGCTGAAGCTGAAACTCCAATACTTTGGCCACCTGATGTGAAGAACTGACTCATTTGAAAAGACCCTGATGCTGGGAAAGATTGAGGTCAGGAGGAAAAGGGGATGACAGAGGATGAGATGGTTGGATGGCATCACTGACTCAATCGAGATGAGTGGGTAAACTCTGGATGTTGGTGATGGACAGGGAGGCCTGGTGTGCTGCAGTCCCTGGGGTTGCAAAGAATCGGACACGACTGAGAGACTGAACTGGACTGAACTGAACTGAACTGAACTGAACTTGCTGCTAATATCCAGGGCAATTGCTAAGAAAATATTTCAAAAATGTTTTAAGGAAAGCTACATGGAAATTAAGGTGGTACATAAGGAAACATCTATTGTCAAAGAGGAAAGGCAGTAATGGGAATTAAGGGAAAGAAAAAATCTGAGACATAGGAAGAAGTTGCATATGCAATTCTTTCTTATGAATAATTAAAGTGAATGTAAATGATCTGAATATACCAATCAAAAGTAAAAGTTGAAAAGAATTGAACAAATACTTTAAAATAAATATATTTAAAACATAAGTAAGTCAAAAGTAAATAATGGTAAAATATATCTCTGCAAATACTAAGCCAAATAGGACTAGATATATTGCAGCAGACACTAAAGAAAAAAACTGAGAGCAGAGGTATAGATTTTTCACCGTATGAGACATAGTAGTGAATGTCTTCTACAATGATAAAGCTGTCTATGTATGAAAGCATAACAATTACCAAGACTTATTCACAACAACATAGTCCAAAATATATGAGGCAAAAAGAGACATAGCTGATAAAGCAATTGAAAATGAAATGTTATTTTGGTATTCCAAGCTTAACTTTCAATAATGAAAAAATCAGGAAGAAATAATACTCGTGAGGAAAAAGAAAACTCTAGGAGATAGTAAAGGACAGGGATGCTTGATGCACTGCAGTCTGTGGGGTCACAAACAATTAGACATGAGTTAGCAACTGAACAACAAGAAGAAAACTTAAACTATAAACCAACTATATTGTTCTTATTCAGTGACTAAGTTGTGTCCAACTCTTTAGTGATTCCATGGACTGCACCCTGCCAGGCTTCTGATGTATGGAATTTTCCAGACTAGAATACTAAAGTAGGTTGTCATTTCTTTCTCCAGGGGATCTTCTTAACCCAGGGATCAAACTCACATCTCATCTCCTGCATTGGAGGGGGTATTGTTTACTGCTGAGCCACTCCTGCTGCTGCTAAGTTGCTTCAGACATGTGCGACTCTGTGCCACCCCATAGACGGCAGCCCACCAGGCGCCCCTCTCCCTGGGATTCTCCAGGCAAGAACACTGGAGTGGGTTGCCATTTCCTTCTCCAGGTGAGCCACTAGTGAAGGACAAACCAAATATTACTGAGAATTATACCAACAACTGGGAACTACTTTGTTTTCAAGTACACATAGAACACTCTTCAAGATATACTATGTATTTGGCCATTAGACAATCCTCAATAAATTTAAAAGGATAGACTTCACAAAACATATATTTTCCCACCACATTGCAACTGAATTAGAAATCAATAGCAGAAGGAAATTTGTGAAATTTAAAAGAAAATATGGGAAATTTAAAATTATGTGAAAATAAAACAACGCATACCTAAATAACAGAAATATCAAGAATAAATAAAGGGGAAAATGAAAACATACTTAGAGGTGAATTAAAATTTAAATACAATATACCAAAACATATGGAATGCACCTAAATAGTGCTTATGGAGGAATCTATAACTGCTAACAAATAGGAAAAAAAAATCTAACAAAAGTAGAAACTAGGAAAAATATTAAGTGAAACCCAAAGAAGTGAAAAGAAGGAAGTTATATGGATTAGAGTGAGAATATACAAAAATAACAGAGGGAATTAAACTAAAAGTTAGTTCTCTAGAAAGATCAACTTAATAAGCACAGAAAAAGTATCTAACAAAATTCAACACCCTTTGATAATAAGGACAGTCAGCAAACTGGACTGCAGAATTTCATTAACATGAAAAAAGACACCTATGAAAAAAGAACTAGCATCATACTTAATGCAAGAAGACTGCTCTTTGTCTAAGATCAGGAACAAGACAATGAAGCCTGTTCTCACCGCTTCTATTGAATACTGCACAGTAGGGTCTATTTAGAGAAATTAGGCAAGGAAATAAAAGGTATTCAGACAAGAAAAAATAAATTATTTCATTTGCTGATGACATAGTCTATATTTATGAAGTCCTTAAAAAATTCACAAAAATGGACAAAAACAAATTCCTGGAGATAAAAAGCACATGTGTTTTCCTGAAAGGGAGAAATTGGGGGGTGTCTGTTGGCTGGTATGGAGTTTCTTTTGGGACTGATGAAAATGTTCTGAATTAGATATTGGCAGGTGGCACAGTGGTAAAGAATCTACCTGCCAATGTCAAGATACGGAAGATGTGGGTTTGATCCCTGGGTCGGGAAGATCCCCTGGAGGAGGGCATGGCAACCCACTCCTGGAAAATCCTAGGGACAGAGGAGCCTGAAGGACCCCAGCTCATAGCGTCACAAAGAGTCAGACATGACTGAGCACACACACGCACGCGTGCATATACACACACACACATTCAGTGGCTTACAATGTGTGGCATGGGGGAAATACTAACACCAGGAACAGTAATGGATGAACGACTCTGTAAATAAATTAAACCATGCTGAATTATAGAGTATGAAAGGGTGAGTTTTACATGTTAATTTTATCTCAACAAAGTTGCCATTAAAATATATATATACACAGGGTTAATAAAAAGAAGAGCTGTGATTCAGGCCTACATCTAAATTCACTGTCTTTTATTATAAAGGATTAGCTATGAGGAAGGTATTATTCTCATTAATCAAAGACATAGAGACCGATATACTGAGTGATTAAAATACCTGACCACATTTACAAACAGAAGATCTGGAAGTAAGGTTCAAAATAAGATTTGTGTGCCCTCACAAAAGCTTCCTAAGGGCCTTGTGCAGAGGAAACAGAATCTGAATTTGCATCTGATTGTATCATTTTACACATAGCACTCTCAGTTTCTGAATTAATACAGGATGCATTTTGTGCTCATAACTTTTAGTCATCGGTGTTGATTTTCTGATCAAATTTGATTTGATTCAGTTTCTTATTATTTTGAATTTTATAGACATGCCCTACTTAATTTTCATTTCTAGAATTTACCCATTCAATATCTGCATATTGAGTAGCTGGGTGTGGGCATACGCTAAGTCACTTCAGTCGTGTCTGACTCTCAACACTATGGGCAACAGCCCAGCAGGCTCCTCGGTCCATGGATTCTCCAAGCAATGCTGGAGCAGGCTGTCATGCTCTCCTCCGGGGATCTCCTGACCCAGGGTTCAAACCCGCATCTCTTGCGTCTCCTGCATTGGCAGGAGGATTCTTTACCACTAGCGCCACCTGGGAAGCCTTGAATGAAAGTGAAAGTGAGAGTGAAATCGCTCAGTCGTGTCCGACTCTTTGCGACCCCACGGACTGTAGCCCACCAGGCTCCTCCATCCATGGGATTCTCCAGGCAAGAATACTGGAGTGGGTTGCCATTTCCTTCTCCAGGGGATCTTCCCAACCCAGGGATCAAACCCTGATCTCCCACATTGCAGGCAGACGCTTTAACGTCTGAGCCACCAGGGAAGCCCTTTGGATGACAATACTTATTATTCGCACTGAGTGAAAAAGTAAGTATTTTGCTTTCATTTGTTTTTTTCTCAAATGTTTCTAAATTCTAATTGCACTGTATTCGTTTTGTAAGGTTTTCTTATAGTTGGTGGTATTTTCTGGTAGTAGTTGATCTTGTAGTTGAGTTGTCTTCTTATTGTTAGAAATATTTACACATTCTCAAAGTGTTTTGTCCATCCATGAATATAGTGTAGAAAAATATTGCAACACACAAAATATTAATAATTGAAGTATTAAAGAGATTTCTTTGTTAATTTGAGAAAAGTCTTAACTATAAATGAGTCAGGTTAACATATATGTGCGTATTTGTATAAACACACATAAAAACACATACACTTGGTGTACAACCAAGCTAGCATCAATTACAAATCATTTACTTCATTTCATGTACTTCTCAGACTTCACATCAGGCCTCTGTTGATTAATCATTCAGGATGGAAGTCATACTCTCCTGGTTTCTTCCTTACTCAGTCTTGATTCTGCTTCATTTTCTGTTAAGGTTCATTGTGGTTAATGATGCACTTAGTGCAACAAAGAATTATAATTCTCTGGAAATTCAGAGTTTGTTCTATTGTGAATTACTACTCCTCTGGTAACTAGACAGCCTTGATGAATGCTAGTTCTTGTTTAATGGCATAAAGGTCATTAGGAAAGATCATAGTACGATTACTTTTAACGAGTTATTAGATAAATACATTTTCTAGATAGTTTAATCTCCTCATTAGACTTCAAAGTACTTTAAGGAAAGCCTTTCAATATGTATGTCAGTTCTCAATTATCAGTGTTGATGAAGAGGAGTAGCAGTGTGTGTGATGCGAAATGGATGAAAATATACATATATTTGACTTAGAGGACAGCTGTGTCATGCGCTCAAAGTATAAGGAAAATTCAAATCAAACAATGAGATTGAGTTAGAAAGATCCCTTGTAGTAAGTGATCTGATTTTGCCAATGCATAGTCCATGCTGCTGCTAAACTTCTGCCCATATTTTCTCTTTCCAGTCATAATGGTGGACACCCTCATCTCCCAGATTTAAATAACGGTGCCAGCACAAGCAGAGAAGCACACAGACTCCTTTGAGTTTTCTAACTAAATGGCTCATCCCTCCTTGAGTAGCTGGGAGAGAGAATTATAGTATGTTATAAATGCCTTTCATTACAGTTGCTGGGCAGAACCCAAGGAGTAATGACCCCCAGAGAATCAGGATAGATAAAGGTGTAGGAAATGAATAAACTATTGCAGACCTACGAAGGGCTTTCTACTTAATTATTGCTACTTACTAATTAATTTCAAAACACTAATTCAGACTCCCTCTATGTGCAAGACAATGTGCTAGAATCTGAGGATTCTACAGTGAGCTTAGGGGAAAACTATATCCAAAGAGTAATCACAAATGACTTAGCCTTGAATCTTGTAATTTATTATTTCATTTCAAAAAGGCAAACTTTGAGAGTTAAGCAAACTTATGTAAAGTGTGTTTGCTAAATATAAAAAGCAGAGAGATCAGGGAAGATCTCTGGTTAAGAGATATTTCATTTGTGATCAGACGATATGACAAGGAATTGTAGGATGATATGGGGAAATGATACACAGAAGCAATATATGTAATGATCTAGAGTCAAGATTGGAAAACCTATTTGAGGAATTCAAAGAATTTTAATATTAGCTTTAAACAGAAGAAAATATGCTGTGAAAACTGATAAAAATTTTGGTTCATGGTTTCTTACTTCTGGGACCACTGTGAGAGCTCTTTCCTGCTGTGAATAGTGTTCCAGGCTAGAATGGGATACCAGGTTATTCTCCAGAAACATTTCAATGTAGAACTTCTTTTCTTTTTTCCAAAAATTTCTCAAGTTCTGAAAAGAAAGGAATCTGTATCTCCAAGCCTCTCTTAATTTGATGAGATTTATTTTCTCCTGCTAATAAGTATTGATTTTAGCACTTAACTTTGTATTTATATCTTTTTTTAATTGGTTAAATTATATAAGCTTCAACTACCCATACCCATATATACCTTGGCTTTAAGTAGCAGCAAGTTGAACACTGTATAGCCCAGCAACGAGGATTCAATCATAGTGGCTACTTGGATACAATCTGATTTGGTCTTTTCAATTTTTAAGACTACTAAAAACCATCACAAATTAATTTTTCTCTAGAGAGTGAACTTTGCAGTCTTTGTTTATACCTTTAAAAAAGCAGCTCCAACAATTATCAAAATTTTAAGCATAACACATATAGCTCTATTTACTTAGAGAAATCAGGATTTAAAAGTGGAATTGTCTCTTTGGAAAAAAAAAAAAATTGATTATGCAAAATCCTGAACAGACTCCAGAATACTGTGAATTGCAGAATGTAGAGAGATTGATTAGAAATGATTATTGGGGTCTAAAACAGTGGCAAAAATGGGGAAATGGAAAAAAAAAAAACTGGAGGAAACTGGCAAAAATTGGAGAAAACTTCCAGAAAAGAAACATAAAATTTGACTAGTTATTACAAGATTTGACTTTATTTCTCTTGAGGGAAAATATCAACTATTGTAGTTATAGTTATAGATATAAGATTTTTTACTTCTAATAATCTCTTAAAATGTTTGTCTTTTTAAGAGTTATCTTTATTGTTAAATCTATTAATTTAACAATAAATAGAAAAAACATAAAGAATCAAAGAAAAGTAGAAAATGAACCTTAGACGTAGAGGAAGACAGTTTGACATAGTGGCTAGATATGTAGGCTCCAGAGCTAAGGTGCCTGAGTTCAAATTTGTGTTCAGCTGCATGACCCTGAGTAACTTTCTTCTATCAGTTTTCCAAGCAGTCAAATGAAGATGATTAATAGACAATACCTCTTGGGTTGTTAAGAGTAAGAATCACATGAAAACAGGTTGAGGCTATATTGGCAAGAAATTAACAGAAAATAGAATATTAATGTTCAGCTTCATTATTGGTAAACAATAAAGTATAAGTTAAAATACTGGAAATTTAGTTTTTTCTATTTGTAAAGAATAATAAAAATTCTCTTACCCAGTATTTTTGATATTACTGTGAAAACTTACTCATCCACAAGTTTATAGTATTATAAATGGATGTGATATTAAAAAAAAAAACCTTTGAAATTAGATATAAGATTTGAAAATCTTATATCTAATGTTATAGTGAATATCAGATTTTAAAGTTACAATTTTATTAGGGCATATTTGCAGCATTATTTGAAGGAAAATAGAGATAATCTAATAGCTAGCAAGATGATACTCATAAAATAAGTGTAAATCCAAATCACATAAATGTGGTCTCAAAATGTTTGACTTATTTTGGATATTTGTGAAAATACAAAGCCTGTACAGACATTATTTAAAGGAAGTGTGATACTGAAATCAGGTTTATTTTATTCTGTATTTACAAATGTTTAGTAGTCATTTCGATATGTCATTACAAGTAGGGGAAAGAAACATTGAAATGATGCCATCTATATCCATTTCAGAATTGCAGAACAAGATCTTGTTAACTTGGAACAAAGCTATATTTACTAAAAGGTTTAAAAACAGTGAATTACTGAATGAGACAAAAGAATTTTTATTAGTTTTCTATAATTTATTTCCAATGTTCAGTTTTCAGTAGCAGAATATTTCTTTTATTGCCAAGACTTCAGTATTCTGCGTAGTATGTCAGATCTTATTTTAGGGGCAAAAAAATAGTATCTACATATTTAGTACACTAAAGATATACTAAGATCTGTTACTTACTTTCATTCATTCGCTTAACATATTAGAGCTTGCTATGTTTCTCACTAAAAAGAAAACCAATAATAATGTTTTCCTAAGGGAACTTGCATTATTTTCGAGGGAGAGGGGGAGAATTAAGGAAAATGTATATAAAAATAAATAAAAAAAACAGTGGGTGAGGAGAGAGAGAGATAGAGATGACATTTCCTGGTTCCCCTGAAAACAGAGCCTAAGATAAAAATTTGGGACAGGAGTTTATCTGAAGGAATAAAGAGTGCTATAGTAGACTGTCTATGAAATAAGAGAAGAAAAAGTCAAAAAAGTGTAGATCATTTGAGGCTGCTCATATAGACAATGCTCGAGTGCATATATATTTTCAGAAAATGAGCAGACAGGCTTCCAGAAAAGCCCATCCGAAGAGCAGAGGTTGGCCTTGTATCCCCTGCCTCCGTCCCCATCGTTCAGGAAGCATCAGGAGACCCGGGCAGGCATGGGCTGGGGATGAGGCCGAGAGAAGGAACTAGCAGAGCCCAGGGCAGCCGCCCCCGCGTTGGAGGCTCACTTTCTTCCCCGGTTCAGCAGCCAGCCAGCCCAGGACTGGTCCCTATCATGAGTGCTCCGTGAAGAACAGGCTCAGGACTGCCCACTGAGCCATGGAGCTGTGGCTGCTGCTGGATCAATAAAAGTAGGTGGAAGGGCAAGAACAAAACCCTGGAGGGGCCATGATAACATGTGAGCCCAGGGCTTGCAAAGAGAAGCTTGCCTTTGGAAACCCTTGCAGAGATTATCTGTAAAGGGGCAAGGAAAATGGGAAATCAAAAGAGGAGTTTTTATCTAATTTATTTATTTATTTAAAGACTGCAGCCATAACTCCGTTCTTGTATGCTGAGGGGAATATTCCAGTAGAGAGGTTAGAAACTTGACCTTTAACAATGACCAAGGAGGAAATTTCTGAAGCGATGTCCTTAGAAGGCAATGTGTTACTTAAGCTGGTGACACTAACCCGCCGCTGAGTGAGGATTATGGAATGTCCATTCACCACGTGGACCTCACTGGTAGGAAGCGGAGACTTGGGGCTTACATTAAATCGATAAAGTACAAACCGTTTTCGCTTAATTGTTCCTGGTGCTGATGAGGAGAACAGGAAAGGAAGGGTGCGGGAGGCAGGGTGTGCCATCAGCCACAATCGGGGTTCCACTCACTAGAAGCTTGACCCTGACGGCTCCTCTTTTTCTCTACACACTGGAAAGATTAATATTCATAGCCGATGAGTCAATAAAAATCAAGCATAAAACTAAATTGAGTTACTTATTTTCTGGATGTATGCAAATTATGGTTTCCTCTTTTATGACATTTTGTGCTGTTTAATAAAATACACACAGAAGAGTTACTATGGCAGCTAATGTCTCTTTTTTTAGTATGTGGCTTCTTAACATAATTTTTAAAGTAACTTTATTGTTACATGACTTGAAAGAAAATTACCTTTAAGAAAAAGATAATTTGGATGAATTCTTTGGCATTTTTTCTTGCTACCTTTGCTTCAGTTCCATTTTCATATTTTATATTATTACAATCATAGACACACAAGAGCAACTGCTTGAAAACTACATTTATTTTAAACAAGAAAAAGGGTGTATAGAAATATACTTAGCACTTTCTAGCTCATATGTATTCTACAAAGATTTTTTTTTTTAATCACTATGTAATAGCATATTCAAAAGCAGAGACATTACTTTGCCAACTAAGGTCTGTCTGGTCAAGGCTATGGTTTTTCTTGTGGTCATGTATGGATGTGAGAGTTGGACTGTGAAGAAGGCTGAGCACCAAAGAAATGATGCATTTGAACTGTGGTGTTGGAGAAGACTCTTGAGAGTCCCTTGGACTGCAAGGAGATCCAACCAGTCCATTCTAAAGGAGATCAGCCCTTTGGAAGGAATTTCTTTGGAAAGAATGATGCTAAAGCTGAAACTCCAGTACTTTGGCCACCTCATGCGAAGAGTTGACGCATTGGAAAAGACTCTGATGCTGGGAGGGATTGGGGGCAGGAGGAGAAGGGGACAATCGAGGATGAGATGGCTGGATGGCATCACAGACTCAATGGACGTGAGTCTGAGTGAACTCCAGGAGATGGTGATGGACAGGGAGGCCTGGCGTGCTGCGATTCATGGGGTCGCAGAGAGTCGGACACGACTGAGCGACTGAACTGAACTGAACATATATTGCATTTAGTTCTAAAGTTCCATTTCCTATTCTCATTTCTTAGCAAGTTTAAAGTTTAAATTTTTTTGAAGAGTCGGTAAAGGTAAATGGAGAGATTTAGAAACTTGGAAATGTCTAAATTGAAGCTGAAGAATCTAGAAAAAAAAGACATTTGCAACGACCTCTGATCTGTTAGAGTTTATTTGTATTTTAAATGGAGCTTTGATATCCATATCATGTTTGAAACTCTTTCATTTATCTTGATGCAAATAATTAAGCAATATCAATAATACAGAAAGAAAAACTTGGAAATGTTTGTGTAAATCAGATGCTGTTGATAAATCACGTAACTTGCAGAGTTAATATAATAATGATTGTCACAGACTTCAATATTTTATTTTTCTTCAAAAACAAATTTGTATTTATTACTAGGCAACTATATAACTAGACATTTTTTTAGGTGTCAACAGAGAATAATATGTGATTTTCACTGATAATGTCACAGGCAACTAGATATATTATATGACTATAAAATTTATTTCAGCTTATATGAACCAATAACATCAATGCAATAACATCAACATTTATTTATATAAGCTCACTATAAATATTTTCTTGTATAATATTACATGCCACTCTAAAAATCATTGAGAGTACAGTTGAGATGTATTCTTAATAAAGAACAGAATATTTTGCTTTTGATTTTAATTTAACATGCCAAATCTTAACTAATGTGCTTTAAAATTTTTTAACTTGCATATTACTATAGGATTTTTATGTCACTCTTTCCATTGTTAACTGGTCAATTCTATTTGATTCCTCTGTAATGAGTTTAAGAATCAATTTTTCTCTTTTCTTATAAAGGCAATACATTGAAAAACAATACAGCTAGATTATTAATATAATAAAAATAAATATTACATGGAAAGATCAAAAGGAATACATTTAGAAAATGGATATTATATGTGAAAGATTGTGGGGGGAAAAAAAGTGTTGCTGAAACTAGAACTCTCCTCAACAGTGCCAAAAGAAACGTGGAGACACTTTTAGATGAAGTGGAAAAGAATAGCTTTATTGCTTGGCCAAGCAGGAGGGGCCCCGGTGGGCTAATGTGCTCAAGGCTATGTAACCCCCTGGAGGGGGTGGTGAGAAGTCTTACAGTTTGCAAGCAGCAAGGTGTGTTGAGCTCATGGGCATTCTCAGAGTGGTTGGCATGAAGGGGAGCTTTCAAGCATCATCACCTTTCTGGTTTCAAACAGTCTACGTACTTGCGGTCAGCAGTTTTCATCTGAAAGGGGTAAGCTTCCTGTAAAAACAATTCAGGAGTATGTGTCGGCTTTTGCATGTTTCAGGGAGATGCGAGTTTGAGGATTCTGCTGTGTGGTGGAATGATAGCCTCGTTGTTACTGGTTTCCCAGCCCAATAGCTACTCTGTTTCTACCTCTTCACATTTCCAACCATTAACTACTGAGTCAGGCTTTTACTTCAAAAGATGGACTCCGGGACTTGTCCATGGCTTCATTTTAAGACTCGCGCTAGTTTAACCACCAAGAGTGTTTCAAAATTTGAAGGAGAGAGAGAAAAAGCATCAAACTGGACCCTGCTTTTTCTGACTCAGAAGAAATAGCATGATACATAAAAAGCACAGTAATTCTGAGAATCAAATATCTATGATGTCCTTTTCTCCCCTTATGTTCCAGTTTCTGGCTATCAAAGAACCCCGCTAACCCAAACTGACTACGTGCCATGCTCTAATATGTTTTAATTTGGTGGTAGGTCACAAAAATGTGGCTCTTCTGAATATCCAAAGGCTATGGATGGCACACATATTTACAAAGCTCTAAGTAGATTCCTTTCAGAGAGCACAGAGTTCCCAGCTCAGCCCTTGCCTTTCATACGGAATTTGAAGAACATTCCCAGAAGTGTGCGCCTGACAAAACTCAGTTCTGGTGCTTAGGTGATGTCTAAACTCCTCAGGCTCAGCCCCTGCTGTGGGTTTGATATGGGATTCAAGCGCTAGTGCTAAGTTACTCCCAAGTTGCTGCATCTTTCCCTGAGCCATTTAACTTCATGTTTCCCTTTGGTTTCCTAAATCAAAAGTAACACTACCTGAGTAAACAACTAATGACAGAAGCGGATGAAAAAGAGCCGGACTCATGGGCACATGTGAAATGTATGAAAGCAGGATTAATCGGCTATAGCTTTTTGCTCTGGCTTTTCTTAGAGCATGCTCTTTAGGTAGAAGATGGAAATAGTATTACTATTTGTGAAGGAAGAAAATTGGCAAGAAGACACAGTAACGTACTAACAATTAAAGGTCAGGATAAACTCCAAATGTAAGTGGGCAAACATACAGATATTTAGTAGAAGGTGGTGGCCACGTGAAGCAGGAACAAACGCAGCATACTTCTGCACATGTATTCTGTGTTCTCTGCAGAGCTTGATGAAAGTGTGGACCTGCTGGTGATCTGTTTTCCAGAGAGCCTAGACTCCATTGTTTTACCTTTTCTCTAGTGTAATCGGTGTATGTTGCTTCTTCAGTGCCTCTTGGACCACCACGTATTCCATTTTGCAGCTGGGGACTACATCACACAAAAGGCACTCATCTGATCCAGTTTTCCCCTTCTTCCTAAATATCTTCTCCTTTTTATTCTTAAATTTGAAATGTAAAAATATTGCAAGTTCTTCCCAGTTTCCACTGCATACTATCAAGTATATAATCTCCAAATCTTTCACATAGTGAAGAAATATGACCAAGAATATTGCCTCAGATATAAGTGTATATATATATAAATATAAGCTGTATAGTTGCTAAGGCATGTCTGACTCTTCTGTGATCCCAAGGGTTGTAGCCCACCAAGCTCCTCTGTCTATGGGACTTTCCAGGCCAGAATACTGGAGTGAGTTGTCCTTTCCTTCTCCAGGAGATCTTCCCAACCCGGGGATTGAACCTCCATCTCCTGCATTAGCAAGTGGATTCTTTACCACAGAGCCACCAGGGAAGTGTGTGTGTGTGTGTGTGTGTGTGTGTGTGTGCGTGCATGCATATACATACACACACATATATATGAGATCCTCTGTTTTTAAATCTAAATTTATATATTTTAATTGGAGGTTAATTACTTTACAATATTGTACTGGTTTTGCCATACATCAACATGTATCCGCCACAGGTATACACGTGTTCCCCATCCTGAACCCCCCTCCCTCCTCCCTCCCTGTACCATCCCTCTGGGTCATCTCAGAGATCCTCTGTTTTTTTTTCTTTTTTTTTCTTTGCCTCAATTAAAATTCAAAGCTTCATTACTTGAGTTAATATAGAATACAAATTTGAACTATTTATTTGAAGTAGCCACAAAATAAATTGTATCTCTTTCTGCCTTCTACAGGCTTTTTTTAAAAAAAGTTTTTACTCTTGCTATTTCATCAGAATTGTGGAAGATTTTAGTCTTCAGAAATGGACACTGTATTTGCAATCTCCCAGCCCCCTAGGCACTTATTTTAAGATAGGAACCACATTTTGCATCTAACCAAATGTGAAGTCCAATAGTATCACATTTCTCCAAACACTGTGCTCAGAGCAGCCCTGTAGGCTTGGTGTTGGCCTGATAATACTTTGTGCCCGCCTCCTTAGTGTTTGACTTCATGTTTGAAAAAGTCCCAGACTAATTTAAAGTTTTCACCTTAAAATATGTATTTTTGAATTTTTATGCCTACCTCTCCTATCTTCCGTTTTAGAATGGAGAGAAGTGCAACAGAAAAAGATAAATAGAAAGTGTGAAGTCATTCATGTCTCTACAGCCCTCCCTTGATGCACACTGATTGGCTTGCATGTTGCTGAAGGAGCAGGGATTCCAGTGCTGACATTTTCATAGGGCACGTTTATAGATTTCTTGGAAGCTTTATATGCCCTTTCAAACCAGGTGATATATAAGCTAGCCTCTTCAGACAGTCAATGTGCTTTGGTCACTACACGTTAGCCCCTTACAAAGTCCAATAAAGAAATTATAACCCAGTTTTTTTTTCTTTAATGTCACTCACTGTACATTTTATCTCCTAGCCCTGCGAGCAGTGTGTGGAGTATAACTTTCACTGCTGCCTCTCTATCAAACCATCGTAGGTTGATGTGGTAGGTTTTCGCCTCCATTTTGCTTTTCAATGGAAAGCAATATTTATGTCCAAGCTCCTGGTGACAGATGTTGAGGTCCCAAAAGAACACCCCTGTCATCACACTTTGCTGCAGTGGGCCTTAAAAGGACTGTGACGCTCAACCCCCGCTTCTTATAGGCGCATCAATTTCTACATCATGTTTTACTCCTTGGACCTCTCGTAATTTCCTTGGAGACACTGAAGACGTGAGAGGAAACTCTAGCTAATAACACACACTTGGGGAAACCCCTACTTCATTAAATTCCCTTGACGATCACTGCTTAAAAAATATGCATAGATCAGTTAAGGAGTAAAGTTAAGCCATCTGTTAGTTTACTTTATTGTTCGAAGTCCATATTGCCTTTTTTTAGTTTTATTTTTTTGGTTATGAAGACTTAGATACATTTCTGAGACAATAAGCACATCCAGTTTAAACTCCTGTTATAAACACTATCTCTGTTTTGTGTTGATGAATCTATTTCTCAACTTCACCATCAATCTGCAGTTTCGTAACCAGTATCTGGTAGTCCTTCTTTTAGTGTTCTGGTGACCCAATGACTCATTCCCTCTGGTCTTCCCTGATTTTTTCCAAAATTGTGAAATGAGGCAACACATGGAAAATTGACTCATTTTCTCTGCAGTGCCTTCCTTAACACTTGCTCTCATCAGCCACCTTCCAAGATATGAATCAAAAACATGTACCTCTATTAATATTTTTATTACTGGACCCACTATTAATATTGTCTCATAATTTCCAAGCTAGCACAGATGGATATGATCACACTGGCAGAGATTCTGAAAGGGAATTAATGTCAAGAATCTGATAATGTTTTTTAATTTATTTTTTAATTGGAGGATAATTGCTTTACAATGTTGTGTTAGTTTCTGCCATACAACAAAGCAAATCCGCCATAATTATATATATATATATGTATATACATAGATATGTGTGTGTGTGCCCCGTTCCCTGTAAGGCTCCCTCTCCCCTCGCACCCCCCCCCCCAAATTAGGTTGTCCCAGAGCGCCAGGCTGGGCTCCCTGTTATACAGTGGCTTCCCACTAGATACCTGTTTTACACATGATAGTGTCTATATGTCTAAACTACTTTCTCAGTACGGCCTACCCTCTCCTTCCCTCACTATCCACAAGTTTTCTCTCCTTCTGCATCTCCATTCCTTCCCTGCAAATAGGTTCATCAGTACTGTTTTTTCTAGATTCCATAGATATTTAATATAGATATTTGTTTTTTCTCTTTCTGACTTCACTTTGTATAACAAGCTCTAGGTCTCTCTACCTCACTACAATTGACTCAAATTCACTCATTTTTATGGCTCAGGGAACATTCCATTGGATATATGTAGCACATGTTCTTTATCCATTCATCTGCTGATGGACAGCTAGGCTGCTTCCCTATCTTGGCTATCGTAAATAGTGCTGCAATGGACATTAGGGTACATGTATCTTTTTCAATTGTGTGTGTGTGTGTTTTACAGAGTATTTGCCCAGTAGTGGGTTTGCTGGGTGATATAGAAGTTTTATTTCTTCTTTTTAAAGGAATCTCACCAGGGAAGCCCCTATACCTTCCTAAGGCTTTCACAAAACCATCCTCCATATCTGTAAATCCTTTTAGTCTTCCTCCTTTCAAAACAGAACAGATGCTGGGCTGCTTCTAGATGCTGATTAGGTAACTCCACATGTGTTAAAGCTCCCATGTTCACACTCACTGAACAGAGAGTCTTCTTCACACCCAGCCTCATCCTTTCTACTGAGTCTTCCATAAACATTTAAGTATTCTGGCATTAAAGACCATGGAGAAAGAAAAATTTCCTCCCAGAGCAAACCATTGCCAATTTAAGGCAGGCCGTGAATGCCGCAAAGCTCCTATAGATTTCAAAGGAGAATTTCTTCCTTTGTAGTCACAGAGCACCACTGAAACTCAGACTCAGGACCCAACTATAACATTGGAAGTGATGCAAAAGAAAAAGAATCCACAGCTTTAAGTGGCTACGATGACAAAGATAGAGCTCTGAAAAAGGAAAATGTCAATACCTCAGATGTGGGGACCTGAGACTCGCATAGTCCCCAATTTTTCTGAAACTGAACCGTGTGCAGGCAAAGTCCCTTTTTCCAAGCAAGAGTAGGGCAATCTCCCCATGCTCAGGTATCATGTAGTAACGTCAGCTGAAGCGGGTGAATCTTGTCCACTTTAAGATCCGACCATGACATTTTTCATTGCCCCCAGGACAATATCCAGAGTCAAGTCTCAACAAAATTTGAGAAGTACAGTCTTATCTAGGAAGAAATAGTCTTAATGACACAGGAAATATAAAAATTGGCTAATATCTGCTAGCATTAATGGAAGAAATGAGCATTTTAACAGATCTCGGGGTGTTAGACTGGAAATCGAAGATTAAAACCAAATAAATAAGAATCACTTGACAAAAGCCGTTCACTTGTGACCTGCGGCTTAATGTTCTGACAGTGACTCTTGACATCAGCTCACCTTGCTTCTTTCAGGTTGGATATGGCAGGGGCCTAAAATAAATTACATATGGATGCTAGAACTATGGTGACATGTTTTGGAGAAGGATTTTGAAGGCTTAAGAAGGTGGGGATGTCATGGATTTATTCTTTAGATCTGAGAATGCACTGCTTGAGTTTCTTTAGAAGAACCCAGAGGAAAACCACTTCTTAGATTATTAAGAACACTGGAGGAGCACTAACACCTTTGGGAAGCAAGTTGATGGCTATCAGCATAGCCTGGAGATGTCAAGATAGGCTGGGGGAGACGGGAGATGCTGTCTAGAACTGTGTGTGTGACATTGCACAGAGAAAGAGACTAGATGGCATTACTTAACTGTCAGGGGCAAGGTAGATGCAATTACCACAAAAGATATTAAGGAAGAGTGGAAATTATAGCTATTTAATGTGATGGCTAATAGATCATGGTGTCTCTCGGGGCGAGACAGAGTGTTAGTCAATTAGAGTATTGCTCAATTTACATAATGGTAATCATATGCTAGGAGATAGGAAGCAGAGGCTGTGAGCTGCTGCTCTCCCTTGCCCACTTTCCAGAGGCAAGCAAGTTCAGAGACCCCAACCCTATTAGTCAGACTGCCTTTCTACTGAGGAAAGAGCCTGAAATTCTAATACAAGTATATATAATAACGGATCACTTGAATTTTTCATAAAGGAGTCTACAATCTTTTGATAAAATAACTATGCACTTACAAAAGAAGATTATCAATGTTTTCATATCTCTTAGATGAAGAGTTCTGAGCCAACACTAATGAACACCTAACGTGTGTTTATAGTCTTTGAATTAAGTAGGAGCTTATAGAAACCAGGTGATAAATGGAAACTAATCCAAAGCTATCTCACAAGCTAACCCATTCTGTAAGTATTTCTTCAGTTTACAAATATAAATTTCAGAGATTATATATGTGTACAGTACATATGTAAATGTATATATGTATTTTGGAGATTACAACTATGTCCACCATGCCCAGCATATATATATATATATATTCTTGCTGAGAGAATCCTGTGGACAGAGGAGCCTGGTGGGCTGCCATCCGTAGGGACGCACAGAATCAGACACGACTGAAGCAACAGCGTGCATGCATGTACGCATGCTGCTGCTGCCGCTAAGTGGCTTCAGCTGCATCCGACTCTGTGCGACCCCATAGACAGCAGCTCACTAGATTCCCCTGTCCCTGGGATTCTCCAGGCAAGAACACTGGAGTGGGTTGCCATTTCCCTCTCCAAGGCATGAAAGTGAAAAGTGAAAGTGAAGTCGCTCGGTCATGTCCGACTCTTTGCGACCCCATGGACTGCAGCCCACCAGGCTCCTCCGTCCATGGGATTTTCCAGGCAAGAGTACTGGAGTGGGGTGCCATTGCCTTCTCCAGCATGCATGTATATATATGTCATATTCACCTTTGGAGGGAGGGTTAACTTCCTGGTCCGGGAAGCTGCAGTCATCAGAGTAGAAGAGATGAAGTGGAATCTCCTATGACTTCCCTTCACTCATGTCAAGACACTAAGCTGAAAAAACAAAAACAAAAGTTCTATGAGGAAATTACAGATATCTACTGTATAGACAAAAACTCAAAGAATGCAGCTATGAAGGTCTCCATCATATAAACTAGCCTCTATATGAATAAAAGTCAGATGAATCATGGTAGATGACTCCGGAGTGTTTTATGTCTAACCGGTTTATAACCATCAGTTCAGTTCAGTTCAGTCACTCAATCGTGTCCGACCCCATGAATCACAGCACACCAGACCTCCCTATCCATCATCAACGCCCGGAGTTCACTCAGACTCGCGTCCATCGAGTCAGTGATGCCATCCAGCCATCTCATCCTCTGTCGTCCCCTTCTCCTCCTGCCCCCGATCCCTCCCAGCATCAAAGTCTTTTCCAATGAGTCAACTCTTCCCATGAGGTGGCCAAAGTACTGGAGTTTCAGCTTTAGCATCATTCCTTCCAAAGTGTATATTTTAAACAATGCTTATTTTAAATCTACTGTTATGAGATGAAGGGGGTATAATAAAAGTTTGTCCTCAAACTTTTGAAAAAAACAGAAATTTCCTCAAGGTTTGCTCAAGTTTGTAACCCTACAGCCTACACCCTATAACGTAGAGTGGGCAAAAGAAAGAACTGCGCGAAGGGCTGTAGACACAGAGCCTGCGGACACAGCAATGGGGGGTGATGGCCGGACGGACGAGCGAGTAGCATGGACGTGTACACTGTAGACACAGAGCCTGCGGACACAGTGACTGGGGGTGATGGCGGGACGGACGAGCGAGTAGCATGGACGTGTACACTGTAGACACAGAGCCTGCAGACACAGCGATGGGGGGTGATGGCAGGACGGAGGAGCGAGTAGCATGGACGTGTATACGTGAACGTGGGTTAAAGAGATGGCCGGGGCAGTCTGCTGTGTGAGGCAGAGAGCTCAAAGCAGGGCTGTGTGACAAGCTGGAGCAGGCATGGGGTGGGAGGTGGGAGAGAGTTTGAAGAGGAGGGACACTGTATGGTGGTGCTGGTTTAGTCACTCAGTTGTGTCTGACTCTTGCGACCCCGTGGACTGTAGCCTGTCAGGCTCCTCTGTCTGGGATTTTCCAGGCAAGGATACTGGAGTGGGGTGCCATCTCCTTCTCCAGGACTAGTATACCTATGGCTGATTCAGGAAGTATGTTAGATACCAACACAATATTGTAAATTAATTATTTCCCAAATAAAAAATAAACACATTGATAAAAAATAGATAAAAAGATAAATTAATATTAGGAATGTAATGAGCAACATGATAAATATAACTAACACTGCTGTATGTTATATGTGAAAGATGTTGAGTAAATCCTAAGAGTTCTTATTACAAAATGTTTTTATATATTTTTAAAATTTTGTATTTGCATGAGCCGATAGTGTTCACTAAACATTGCGGTAGTCATTTCCTGATGTATGTAAGTCAAATCGCTATGCTGCACACCTTAAGAATATACAGTGCTGGGAAGATAGACCCAACTGAATACAGAGTTCCAGAGAATAGCAGATAGAGATAAGGAAGCTTTCTTAAGTGAATGGGAAAGACTGAAGAGCTCGTCAAGAAAACTGGAGATACCAAGAGAAGATTTCACACAAAGATAGGCACAATAAAGGACAGAAACGGCAAGGATCTAACAGAAGCAGAGGAGATTAAGAAGAGGTGGCAAGATTCCACAGAAGAATTCTACAAAAGAGGTCTTAATTGACCCAGATAGCCATAGTGATGTGGTCACTCACCTAGAGCCAGATATCCTGGAGTGTAATGTCACATGGGCCTTCAGAAGCAATAGTGTGAACAAAGCTAATGGAGGTAATAGAATCCTAGTCAAGCTATTTAAAACCCTACAACACATGATGTTGTGAAAGTGCTGCACTCAATATGCCAGCAAATTCAGAAAACTCAGCAGTGGCCACAGGACTGGAAGAGGTCAGTTTCATTCCAGTCCCAAAGAAAGCCTATGCCGAAGAATGCTCAATCTACCATAAAACTGCACTCATTTCACATGTTACCAAGGTAATGCTCAAAATCCTTCAATCTAGTCTTCAACAGTACATGAACTGAGAATTTCCAGATGTACAAGCTGGTTTTAGGAAAGGCAGAGGAACAAAAGGTCAAATTGCCAACATCCATTTAATCATGGAGAAAGCAAATAATTCCAGGAAAAAAAAAAATCTATTTCTGCTTCATTGGCTTCACTAAATTTTTGACTGTGTGGATCACAACAAATTTATGAAAAATTCTTAAAGAGATGGGATTACCAGACCACCTTACCTCCCTCCTGAGAAACCTGTTATGCAAGTTAAGAATCAATAGTTAGAAGAGGATATGGAACCACAGACTGGGTCAAGTTGAAAAAGGAGTACGTCAAGGCTGTATATTGTCACTGTGCTTATTTACCTTGTATGCAGAGTACATCAAGTGAAATGTCAGGCTGGATGAATCACAAGCTGGAGTTAAGACTGCCGGGAGAAATATCAACAACCTCAGATATGCAGATGGTATCACTCTAACAGCAGAAGGTAAAGGAGGAAAGAGCTTCTTGATGAAGGTGGAAGAGGAGAGTGAAACAGCTGACTTACAACTCAACATTCAAAAAACTAAGCTCATGGTATCCAGTCCCATTACTTCATGGCAAATAGAAGGAGAAAACATGGAAGCAGCAATAGATTTTATTTTCCTGGGCTCCAAGACTGCTGTGGATTTTTAATGCAGTCATGAAATTAAAAAGACTTATGGGAAGGAATGCTATAAGAAACGTAGATAGTGTATTAAAAAGCAGAGACATCACCTAGCTGTCAAAGGTCTGTATTGACAAAGCTATGGTTTCTCCAGTACTCATGTATGGATATGAGAGTTAGACCTTAAAGAAGGCTGAAAACCAAAAAAAAAAAAAGATGCTTTCAAATTGCAATGCTGAAAACTCTTGAGAGTCCCTTGAATAGCAAAGAGATCAAACCAGTCAATTCTAAAAGAAATCAACCCTGAATATTCATAGGAAGGACTGATTCTGAAGCTGAAGGTCCAATACTTTGGCCACCTGATGCAAAGAGCTGACTCACTGCAAAAGGCCAGGATATTAGGAAAGATTGTAGGCAAAAGAGAGGGTGACAGAGGATGAGATGGTTGGATGGCATCACCGACTCAATGGACATGAGTTTGAGCAAACTCTGGGAGATAGTGAAGGACAAGAAAGCCTGGAGTGCTTCAGTTTACTGAGTCACAGAGCCAGACAGGACTTAGTGACTGAATAACAACATCTATTTTGTCTTAATAAAGCTGGAAGAAAATAAATAATTGCAATCAGCTATTCCAATATGGCTCAATGGTAAAGAAACCGCCTACCTGAAACTCCAGTACTTTGGCCACCTCATGAGAAGAGCTGACTCATTGGAAAAGACTCTGATGCTGGGAGGGATTGGGGGCAGGAGGAGAAGGGGATGACAGAGGATGAGATGGCTGGATGGCATCACGGACTAGATGAACGTGAGTCTGAGTGAACTCTGGGAGTTGGTGATGGAAAGGGAGGCCTGGCGTGCTGCGATTCATGGGGTCGCAAAGAGTCGGACACGACTGAGCGACTGAACTGAACTGAACTGAAACAAGGAAGGAGACACAGGAAATGTGAGCTGGTTCCCTGGGTCTGGAAGATCCTCCAGATGAGGAAATGAAAACCCACTCCTGTATTCTTGCCTGGCAAATCCCATGTACAGAGAAGCCTGGTGGGCTACAGTCCATAGACCAGAGTCAAGCACAGCTGAGCTTACAGATATGCACTGCAGCTCATAGATAAAACTTCCAGCATTTGATATACATGTCTTGACTTGTCAAATGTTTTTCTTGATTACAATAAAAAAAAAATCAAGAGCAGTTGAGCTCTAAATGGAAAGAAGAAGATACTCCTTTATAAAAGTGCTTGCGGCTTCAGTAACCTGTCTTTCTTTGTCACAGTAGAGTCACAGAGTTCTTGATCATCTTAATATTCACTAGACCATAATATGAGTCCTGTATATAATGATATTAGTAAATGAATCCTATAAGCGGAAAGTACAAAATAGATGCTCTATTAGGAAATATTGATCAGCTACCATCATAATTACCACCTATCAATTCAGTTCAGTTTAATTCAGTTCAGTCACTCAGTCGTGTCCGATTCTTTGCAACCCCACGGACTGCAGCACACCAGACCTCCCTGTCCATCACCAACTCCCGGAGTTTATTCAAACTCATGTCCATTGAGTCGGTGATGCCATCCAACCATCTCATCCTCTGTCGTCCCCTTCTCCTCTCGCCCTTAATCTTTCCCAGCATCAGGGTCTTTTCCAATGAGTCAGCTCTTTGCATCAGGTGGCCAAAGTATTGGAGTTTCAGCTTCAGCATCAATCCTTCCAATGAACATTCAAACATGATTTCCTTTAGGAAGATGGTAATTGGAGAGTTAAGGATCTACTTTATCAGGGAATGTCTTAGGAGCTAAGTGGCTTGCTGTGTCATGCCAGGACCTTTCCTCTGAAATAACAGACAAATTGCTATATTTCATACTTTCACCAACCAGGAAAGAGTAAGAATGGGCTTCTTTGGACTTTGAAAGCACAATCTATAATATCTGGGAATTCTACTCTGGTGAGACTCCTTGTTCAAATGTGATTCAGGGAAAGAGAGAATTATACAGCAGATCTAGGCTCCAGATTTATCTTCAGCCTATGTGAAGGTGTTGAAAATTTCTAGGGTAGATAAGACTGTTATAGGAAGTTGTTGCTAAGCATCAATAGGTGAGTGGCAAAGGATACCTTTAACGTTCTGGAGAAGTGCTATTTTACATTTGTAAAGTTCTTACTATGTTACTCAGACACAGAAGATAACAATTTTTAACCTTAGGGATTAGAGGTAATTCTCAGTATATTACAAGATTGGATGGGTATAGCAAAAATCTATTGTATATTGGAAAATGTATATCAATAATCAAGTTTAAACAGACTCAGAAGGCATAAATGAAAACATTAAGAGAAGCGTAGATTCATGTACCGTCTTTCTATACTGTGCTGATAAGTTTCTAGTTCAGTCTTATAATTTAATGTGGGTTTTCACTTGAGTAAATGATGATGAGTCTGGTGCACATATACGTCATTAATTCTATTGCCAATAATCAGGAATAGTCTGCAACTCCATTTAAATCAGTTAAACTTAAGCTTGACTCTAAATTTTCACATGCACAACACATAACAGATTGGAATACCCTCCATCCCCTAAAAATGAAACAAAACAAAAAAGCAAAGCAAAAACAAAACCCTACCATTAGGCACAATTGCACTCATCTCACACACTAGCAAAGTAATGCTCAAAATTCTCCAAGCCAGGATTTACCAGTACATGAACTGTGAACTTCCAGATGTTCAAGCTGGATTTAGAAAAGGTAGAGGAACCAGAGATCAAAATGCTAACATCCATTGGATTATTGAAAAAGCAAGAGATTTCCAGAAAAACATCTACTTATGCTTTATTGACTATGCCCAAGACTTTGACTGTGTGCATCACAACAAACTGTGGATAATTCTTCAAGGGATGGGAATACCAGATCACCTGACCTGCCTCCTGAGAAATATGTGTGCAGGTCAAGAAGCAACAGTTAGAACTGGACATGAAACAACTGACTGGTTCTAAATAGGGAAAGGAGTACCTCAAGCCTGTATATTGTCACCCTGCCTATTTAACATGCACAGAGTATATCATGTGAAATGCCAGGCTGGATGAAGCACAAGCTGGAATCAAGATTGCTGGGAGAAATATCAATAACCTCAGATACTTAGATGACACCACCCTTATGGCAGAAAGTGAAGAGGAATTAAAGAGACTCTTGATGAAAGTGAAAGAGGAGAGTGAAAATGTTGGCTTAAAACTCAACATTCAGAAAACTAAGATCATGGCATCTGGTCATGGCAAATAGATGGGGAAATAGTGGAAACAGTGACAGACTTTATCTTTTGAGCTCCTAAATCACTTCAGATGGTGACTGCAGCCATGAAATTAAAGAACTCTTGCTCCTTGGAAGAAAAGTTATGACCAACCTAGACAGCATACTAGAATGCAGAGACATTACTTTGCCAATAAAGGTCTGTCTAGTCAAGGCTATGGTTTTTCCAGTGCTCATGTATGGATGTGAGAGTTGGACTATAAAGAAAGCTGAGCACTGAAGAACTGATGCTTTTGAACTGTGGTGTTGGAAAAGACTCTTGAGAGTCCCTTGGACTGCAAGGAGATCCAACCAGTCCATCCTAAAGGAAATCAGTCCTGAACATTCATTGAAAGGACTGATGCTGAAGCTGAAACTCCAATACGTTGGCCACCAAGTGCAAAGAACTGACTCATTGGAAAAGACCGTGATGCTGGGAAAGATTGAAGGCAGGAGGAGAAGGGCATGACAGATGATGAGATTGTTGGATGCCATCAGTGACTCAGAGATTTAGCAATCTCTGGGAGTTGGTGATGGACAGGGAGGCCTGGCGTGCTGCAGTCCATGGGATCTCAAAGAATCGGACATGACTGAGCACCTGAGCTGAACAATTAGGGGGTGCTGTAAGCAGTAATCATATCATCCTAACAAAGAGGTCATGCAGCAATAAAAAAAATTAGCAGGATGGAGGCTTCTCCTACTAGAAGGAGTCGTTTCTCAGATGATTTATTTTAATATTTTATTTTTTGCCCATGCCTGGCAACAGGTGGGATTTTAGTTCCCCAACCAGGGTCAAAACCACATCCTCTGGATTAGAAACAGTCATCACCACTGGATCACCAGAGGAGTCTCTATCACACAATTTAAATGTAAAATTAATGGTGATCTTCAAAATCAGTAATTGAATTCTGATGAGATTTCAGACAAACAATCCAAATTATTATGAAGACAGTTTAAAATAAAATCTTAGTGGTTCCTATTAAAACTTCTAGACTTTGCCTTTAAGCTGAAAGTCACTCAGCCATGTCTGACTATGTGTTACTCCATGGACCCTAGCCTGCCGCGTTCCTCTGTCCATGGAATTCTCCAGACAAGATGACTGGAGTAGGTTGTCATTCCCTTCTCCAGGGGGTCTTCCTTGCTGACCCAGGGATGGAACCCAGCTCTCTTGCATTGCAGGCAGATTCTTTACCATCTGAGCCTCTAGAGAAGCTTGCCTTGAACTATTAGATAACGACAAGTTAAAGACATAAATAATAAGATATTTTAGAAGTAAACAGGCAAAGTAAAGAGATAAACTCTATAATTTTAATAGCATTTAAAGCCATTTTATAGTATTATTTTACTACCTTATAAAGCTACTTAATGAGCTATTTTATGTTGTTTTTGATTAAACATGGAGTGGAAGTTGACATTTTATCAATTTGGTTGAAGCTTTTTTATTAAAGAAATGCATGAGCTACTTTTTTAATGTCCTTTTAAAGGAAAGAATATGCTTGAGAAAGTGTATGTTCAACTGAAAAGCACCTTTTTTGATGAAAACTAGATTTTAATGAAAAACTAAAACAGTGGAACCATTAATAGTGTTACTACTTTGACTGGCATTCAGGACAAATAAAAAGACAGACTATAAAACAAACACATAGTCAATAAATGATTCCATCACAAGGTTTCAGAGCTAGAACCACCTGTGAAACGCACAAGCACATCATTCATAGGTAACATTGCAGAATCACATACACACACTTTGTATAATTACTGGAGGGTAAAATGAGTATCATACTTTGTGAATCTTGTTTCAGTTGAATTTATCTATATTTGTGAGATATCTTTTCCAGTCATTATAGATTTTAAAATCAAATATCAGAATAAGAATATCGGTTTGCCCAAAACAGTGCCTTCATTTTTTTTTAAGTAAAAATAAAAGATATTTTCACCAAAAACTTTATAGAACAATGTTTTCACTATTTTGTTCCACTGCCTTTTGACATTTTTCAGGCAACTTCATAATTGCATCTTCCCAAAACGTTTTATCTTTTTGAACAAAGAACTATTCCAGGTGCCTTTACAGTCTTCCATGGAACTGGATCTTTTTTTCCATTAAAAGAACTTTGTAAATACTGAAATAAATGGACATCCAAAGGTACAATACCTGGTGAATATGACGGATGAATCAGAACTTCCCAGCCAAGTTCTAACAGTTTTTACCTGGTGATCAAAGACACATGCTGTCTTGAGTTATTTTGATAGAAGATTATGTGTTTTCTGTTGACTAATTCTGGAGGTTTTTCTTTGAGTGCTGCTTTCAGTTGGTCTAATTGGGAGCAGTACTTGCTGGAATGAAGCGTCTGGGTTTTCAAAAAGAGCTCATAATAGAGGACTCCCTTCGAATCCCACCATGTACACAACATCACCTTTTTTGGATGAAGACCCCTAGCCTTTGATATGGTTGGTGGTGGTTCATTTTGTTTGTCCCCAAATCTCTTCCATTCCACATTATTGTTCAGTATCCACTTTTCATCATCTGTCAGAATTTGTTTTAGAAGTGGAGCCTTTCCATTATGTCGAAATAGAGAATCGCATGTGGAAATATGGTCAAGAAGATTTTTTTTTTCTCAACTTCTTTGGAACCCAGACTTCAAAGTGATTAACATAACCAAGCTCGTGCAAATGGTTCTCAACATTTGATTTGGATATTTTGAATCTGTCAGCTATCTCCCATGTGGTATGACGTCGATTTCTCAAGTCATGCCTCAGCACTATCAGCATCAGCTTCAACTCATCTGTCTGATCATGGAGCACTGTCCAGCAAGAAAGCTCCAGCAGGAAGCTTCACAAGCCGTCTCTGACATGTTCGAGCAGTCATAGCAGCTTCTTCATACAGTGCACAGATCGCTTCTTTATTTATTTTGCATTTCAGTTGCATTAATACCTTCCTTGAAATAGAAAAGTGTAATACGCCAAAAATATTGCTGTTTTCCTTCCAACTTCAATATTAAAATGGCTACACAAAAATTCACCAATTTTGATGTTTTCTTTTAAAAATATGCATGCTGATATATTTTTAAAAATTTGACAGCTGTCACAACACAATCTAACAAAATTGTTTTGCATGAATGAAGCTGTCTTCAACTAAGTCATCCTACAAAAAAAACAAAACAAAACAAAACAGATGAACCTATTAGCCAACCCAATAATATAGATTCATATTTTTGAATATAATAAATGCTCAATTATAATACTTTCATAACCAATAAATATTAACATCATTTTGATGATAAAATTTTCCAATAATAAAAAACTGGTGTATTTATAATTTCAAATTCCTGCTTGATATATTTCTTTATACATATTAAATCATAGACATATAAGTATAACAGTTTTGTATAAATATGCACATATGAAAGTATGAAGAATTAAAGAGCTATTTCAGAAATCTTAAGACTCCTACTTTTTTCATTGTAGCCTAACTTTCATGTATACTGCTAAATTGTGCTAAAAATAACTCTATTTCTAATACAGTTTCTAATAGAAGGCTGAAAAATATATTTAACGGACTATTTTTATAGTACATTTTAAATATGCATAGTAATTGTCTCTTTCCTACTCTATAATGTTTGGCAGTGTTCATAATGATTTTAAGAATAATGAGGTGTTGTAGATATCATGTTTTAGAGTATAACAGGTGTTTCGATATGATTCTTCTGTAGACTTCATGGCTCCTGATGAATTTCATATGGCCCTGCTAGTGAATTCTCGAGACTGGGAAGGTTGAAAACAGACGAGAGGATGCATTCTGTCGTAACAGGGTCAAAAGCAGTCAGCGTTCTGGGGACTTGGAAGCAGTGGAGAGCACGCCCGCTCAGGGTCGCCCTTCCCGGTCACTAGCTGAGGTTTTCATACCACTCACAACCGCCGTCTAGTTAACCTCGTGTGCTCAGTTGTGTCCGACTCTTTGCAACCCCTGAGCCATTCGAAGTCTTCTCTGCGATATTCTTCCTGGATTTGGCCCTTACATTGCCATGTTACAGGTCAAGACTCTCTCTGCTGGGCTTCAGCCTTACTCTTCAGACATACTATGGGGTAATGTTACTCCTTTGTGAGGGGAGTTTTATTTGGAAGCGTTTTATGGAGAACCCAGTGATTCTGTCTTCAGGCAGGGTCACTGGACAACATCAAGACATGCAAACATGTGGTGTCCCCGACGGTTCCCAACTCCAGCCATTTATTTCAGGTGAGTGGAGTCAATGACTTTCCAGAGTTCATTGATAGATGGCTGGTAGATGGAAACTTGGACACAAGGCTCCCTGGAGACTCTTGAATCTGCTCAAGCTTAAAATGGCAACTTTCCATGAACGTCATAGACCTCTAATGCAAAGTCCAGCAGGTAAACAATGTAGCCTTCCCAGACCAGCTGTTTGGGAAAGGACTCTAATTATACCCCCACTGATTTGCGATTATTTAAATATGCATTTCACATTCTCATTATAGATCACTATCCCTTTGAAAAGGGAAAAGAGTGCTGATCAGCGTGTATTAGTAAGTTTGAGCTTCTTGGAAGAAAAACAGGCCATAGAAGTTGAAAAGTCTCATTATAAACAGTACACACAGAATATTAATGCATGGATGTAAACAGTGAAATCCTGGAAAATAGCTGCATTTAGCTGAGACTGAGCAACAAACAATCAATAATTGTATGCAAATTAGTCTTTTATTCAATATAATCAACCTGCATAACACTTTCAGTGCAAATCAGCAAGTGCTGCAGAATTAAAACCCGGAGGGCAGCTAGTGACCAGAACATTTCTTGCATGCATGATGTCTCAAGAAAGCACATTTAGCCTGGTTATACCAGCAATTGATACTTTGTACAAACTGCCACCTCCCCCGGCAAAAAAAAACCCTTCCAAAAAAAAAACCCTTCCAATCACACGCTACTTAATTTCACTTAATTTTAATCACAGTGTACTTGCCTGGACAGGTTTCTTTTAAACACTGATTCATTCTCTAAATGGAGAGGCATGGTTGTTATTTAAGATCTAATGTTCCCCGCTGGTCACATTTGGGAGGCTTCCCAACAGCAGGCCACGATTGTTATTTAAGATAGAACGTGCCTCACTGGTCACATTTGGGAGCTGTTTCTGGCTGTGCTGAGCTCTCGCCTGCCTGGCAAATAATGTACCAGCGCCAGAAAAAAAATGCATAAATTCCTTGATGTCTCTGTGGACTTTTCTCAAATTAAGTTAACCTCTTGTTTTCTTTCAGTTCTAATTAAAATGTTAAATGAAAGAGGCAATTTTTGCTTTCATTTTGTTGCAACCAGCTTACCTCGGCTATTTATTTTGGGCATACTTGAAAAATTATTAGAATCCTGAATAATAAAATCAAGCAAGTTATAAGGCACAGATTAACTCAAGAAAATGGTACTTGAGCTTTAAGTTTGCCTTATAAATGGGAAAAAAAAAATGACAACACACGCTCCAGAGCAATGGTGTAACATATGAAACCCATGAAGTCGATGTTCACATGGACATCATAGGGACAACAGCAAAATGCTGACATCTAGCTTTGCACTGTATCTGTTTTGGTGAAGACATTCCCTTGCACCTAAGGATCCAAGGACATTATCATTTTTACCTCTCTTCCCAGGGCTATTAAATCATGCTCTGGACTCCACTGTCGTATTAAAATAAAAACATAAGACTTACATGCTTTGCTGTTGACTTTTTAAAATTGAATGATAATTTTATACAATGAAATGTACAGATCTTAAATGTTCAACTTGATGACTTTTGACAATTCTAATAAATTTATAAATCTGCCACTCAGTAAAAGATATATTGCACTTTCATTACTGGAAATGTCTCTTGTACTTCATCTCATACACTTTTAATCCAACAGGTAATCACTTGGTTGGTAAGATGTGAAATATGGAATTGGATAGGATATGTGATTTTTTCATCTGTCTTCTTTAATTTGAAATAGCAATTTTGAAATTAATCTACCTTGCTGTCATACATTAGTAGTTCATTCTCATATTGTTATTACATAAATATATCAGAATATGTATTGATCTAATATTTTGTTGTTGGCTTTTTTCTTTTTGTGCTGATATAAATAAGACTACTATAAGCATTCTTGTTAGCATATGTTTTATTTCTCTTGGAAAAACATTTAAAATGAAATTGCTGAATCATTGGCCAGATATATGCTTAAGCTTTTAAGAAATCACCAAAAAGTTCTCCAAGGTGGTTTTATTATTTTATGTTCCCACCAAGAATAAACAAACATTCAACTTGCTTCAGTCCTTGCCAATATTTGGTAGTTTCAAAAAAGTATTTTATTTTAACCATTACAGAGCTTGTGAAATGGTATCTCACTCTATATTTGTTTTTATCTCACTGATGACTACTGTTACTGTAAACATTTTTATGAGCTTACTGGTTATTTCTATATCTACCTTCATGAATGTGAGGGGAAGGTTTCTGAGCTCTTACAAAATAAGTTTTAGAAAAACTAATTTCAGCATATCAAAAACCTTTAGTCAAATGTGCAAACACTCATATTTTAGAGTGGTCAAAATAGATACTTTGAAATTTTCTATCAATGCTTTTGAAATACACTGATAAGCACCATTTAAAAAGGTAGTTTTCTAAATTATTTAAAATTTTCAAGGTGGATAAAACCTGAGTTTTGATTAAAAATTACTATTAATGATGAGCCTAAGGTGTTTTGTTCAGTTACCTTTATGTTTGTTTTTGTGTCCGAAGTTCCACCTGAATCTTTCAGGTCTATCTGGATATATTGTGAGAATAATTTAAGTTCCATAAATAATGTGTTTTCAGAGTAATACACAAAGCAAGTTAGAAATGCAGAGAAATTAGGTCCTTTGATAACTGATTAGTGTAAATCAATGAGAAGATGGTCTTGGGAGCTTAATTAACCAGCTGCTTCCCTGAAATGCAGGCTTTCCTTGTGGCTCAACTGGTAAAGAATCCGCCTGCAATGCGGGAGACCTGAGTTTGATCCCTGGGTGGGAAAAGCTAAGCACTCCAGTATTCTGGTCTGGAGAATTCCATGGACTGTATAGTCCATGGGGGTGCAAAATGTCGGAGAGGACTGAGCGACTTTCACTCACTTCCTGAAACGCAAAAGTCTAAATCTGTGGTTCTTTAAATCTAGACTTAAAAAATGGCTCATACATTTTAAGCATTACAATTTTTCACTTGTTTTCGAATAGAGCATAACTTACACTCTGATATGTGCACTCAGAAGTCAAGAAAGAATATGAGTTGGATACATAATAATTTTATTGGAAAACCTTGGGGCAAGCTGTGTAATATGAGACTCATGGTGACTAGCTCAAGCTCAAGTATTAGTTGCCATCATGGGCATATGGGTTTCCCCAGTGGCCCAGCGGGAAAGAACCTGCCTGCAACACAGGAGCTGAAGGAGACCTGGGTTCAATCCCCGGCTCAGGAAGATCCTCCGGAGGAAGGCAGGGCAACGCACTCCAGTATCCTTGCCTGGAGAATTCCATGGACAGAAAGCCTGACAGGCAACAGTCCATGGGATCGCGAAGAGTCAGACACGACTTAAGTGATTTAGCAGGCACGCACACGTATTGTGAAGCAAGACATGCCATATGCTATTCTATGTCAACCACATGCTGCTTTTAAGTGTCACGGCAACATTTTTACAGTGGTGTCTGGTTTATATCCACAAGGCACATTGTATATTTAATTACTAATAGGCATTTTAGGCATTTAAAAATAAAATCTCTCTGGGTACCATCATGAGACAATAGTGTTGTGAAACCTTCCCAAGTGTTTACTGGGACTTAGGCTGGATGTCAAAAGTTGAACCTTCTCATTTCCAAGAGCAACAGACAGGAGCTTCTTACCCTCTGTGGATAAATACAACTGTAAGGCTACACTTATCTGTGATCTAATACACCTCGAGTCAGTGGATTTTTAGTTCCACTCAGTTTTATGAAGTTAGAGTTTTAGACGAGTTTTCCAGTTTGAAAGAACTTCAGTCTTGTCCGACTCTTTGAGATGCTATGGACTGTATCCTGCCAGGCTCCTCAGTCCCTGGGATTTTCCAGGCAAGAACACTGGAGTGGGTTGCCATTTCCTCCTCCAAGGGATATTTCTGATCCAAGGATCAAACCTGTGTCTCCTGCATTGCAGGCAGATTCTTTACCACTGAGTCAGCAAGGAAGCCCCAGTTCTTGATAAAGGAGCTTCACTTCTCCTGAGGAGCATCCTAACTCCATCCCAGAGGAGAAGACAGGATCCTGAGCCTGCTTCTATCACGTCACACAGTATCAAAGAGAAAGGAGTCTCAGTCCCATTAGCAGTCAGACAGCCACTGGGAGGTAAGGGAGGTGATCTTAGGGTTTATTCCCAATTAACCAAAAGATAATTGAGAAGAATGGGAGAACAGTGAATTATGATCACTGATAAAGTCCCAGGAATCCTTCATGTGGATAAATATCTCAAAAACTATCGAAATTTTTGAATGATTGAATGATCTCCCTGTAAGTTAGTTCCAGCAGTTTGTGCACAATCAGGTTTTGGTCAGATCTGTGCGTCAGGTCACAGTGGTGGCTTCTATACTGGAAAACCTAATAGACATGATGGAGGTCCAGTGGGAAAGATTCCCAAGTCATCCATGGGCAGCATACCGAACTTGCAAGGTGCTGAAGGAAAAGCGATGCCCCTTGGATGGTACACCTTTCCTGTTTACCAGGTTTAGGGCACGTGGCCAGCCACACTCAGAGACCCATGGCTTACTGCCTTTGACTGCTTGTCTCACAGCAGTCAGACTAAACCTGGAGCTATAGTGTAACTGAAGTTGAGTGCCCCAGTCAGTTCAGCGTGTAGCAACAACAGACCTCCAGTGACTTAGTTTTGTTAACCTGTATCAGTTCAGCTGAGTTCAGTTGCTCAGTCATGTTCAACTCTTTGTGACCCCATGAACTGCAGCACGCCAGGCCTCCCTGTCCATCACCAGCTCCCGGAGTTGACTCAAACTCATGTCCATCGAGTCAGTGATGCCATCCAACCATCTCATCCTCTGTTGTCCCCTTCTCCTTCTGCCTTCAATCTTTTCTGCTATCAGGGTCTGTTCAAATGAGTCAGCTCTTTGCATCAGATGGCCAAAGTATTGGAGTTTCAGCTTCAACATCAGTCCTTCCAGTGAACACTCATTGGACTGATTTCCTTTAGGATGGACTGATTGGATCTCCTTGCAGCCCAAGGGACTCTCAAGAGTCTTCTCCAACACCACAGTTCAAAAGCATCAACTCTTTGGCGCTCAGCTTTCTTTACAGTCCAACTCTCACATCCATACGTGACCTCTGGAAAAATAATAGCCTTGACTAGACGGACCTTTGTTGACAAAATAATGTCTCTGCTTTTCAATATGCTGTCTAGATTGGCCATAACTTTCCTTCCAAGGAGTAAGCGTCTTTTAATTTCATGGCTGCAACCACCATCTGCAGTGATTTTAGAGCCCCCCAAAATAAAGTCAGCCACTGTTTCCCTGTCTATTTGCCATGAAGTGATGGGACCGGATGTTATGGTCTTGGTTTTCTGAATGTTGCAGCATCCTTGAAACCTGTATCACCCCTTCAAAGGTGGTGCTGGTGATAAAGAACATGTCCACCGATGTAGGAGATGCAAAAGCTGTGAGTTCCATCCCTTGGTCGGGAAGATCCCCTGCGGAGGAAACGCAGCCCACTCCAGGATTCTGGCCTGGAGAATCCCGTGGACAGAGGAGCCTGGGGGGCTACGGTCCACGGGGTCGTGCAGAGTCAGACAGGACTGAGCGACTTTGTACACATGCACATCAACACACAGGCGCTGGTGGCCCATCCTCATATACCTGTGACGCTAGTCTGGCTTTTCAGACCAGCAGCAAAAAGTCAAGTCAGAATATGATGATATTTTTACCCAATCTTTTGAATCTTTTCATTGCTGATATGAAGTTCTTTATGTATTCGGGATCTGAGTCCTTAGTCAAATATTCATTGCAAATATTTATCTCATTCGTTGGCAAGCTTATTCATTTGCCAAGATTACATCAACAGATGTTTTAATGTTACTGCTTCCAAGTTTTCAATTTTTCTTCTTTAATTGTGAATGCTTTGGCTAGTCTTAGAAATCTATCTCAAGGTCTCAAACATGTTTGGTCATGGTATTTTGTGGAAGGACTATAATTTTATATTTATTGAGGTTCACAGTTTACCGTGAATTAATTTTTGCTTTAGAAGCAAGTCAGAATGTGAGATTCTTTTTCTTTGATATACAGACATCCAAGTGTTGCAGATCTATTTTTTAAAAAGATGTTCTTTTCTACTGTTGAATCACCTTAGCAACTTTTATAAAAAATAAAGCATATGTTTTTGTCCACTCTGTATGCTATATTCTATTTTATTGATATAGTTTCTTTCCTTACCCTAATATCCAGTATCTCCATTACATTAGCTTTATAGTAAGCATTGAAGTCAGCTAGTTTGAATCTCTCAAATGTAAGTGTGAGACTATTTGCGCTATCTAGTAAGTTTGCATTTTAAATCAATTTGCAAATCTCTACAAAGAAATTTACTAAGTTTTGAATGAGATTATGTTAAATAATTCTGGAAGAATATAGACATCACTTAGCCTTCCAATCCATGATCATTGCATATTTTCCATTTTTTTTAAGTTAATGGTTAATTTTTCTTATTTTTTCCTCTGTTGTAATTATTACTGCAATACTAATTTATTTTGGATGCCAGTAAATTTGGAAAACTCAGCAGTGGCCATAGGACTAGAAAAGGTCAGTTTTCATTCCAATCCCAAAGAAAGACAATGCCAAAAAATGCTCAAACTACCGCACAATTGCACTCATCTCACATGCTAGTAAAGTAATTCTCAAAATTCTCCAAGCCAGGCTTCAGCAATACATGAACTGTGAACTCCCTGATGTTCAAGCTGGTTTTAGAAAAGGCAGAAGAACCAGAGATCAAATTGCCAACATCCACTGACTGGATCATGGAAAAAGCAAGAGAGTTCCAGAAAAAACATCTATTTCTGCTTTATTGACTATGCCAAAGGCTTTGACTCTGTGGATCACAATAAACTGTGGAAAATTCTGAGCGAGATGGGAATACCAGACCACCTGACTTGCCTCTTGAGAAATCTGCATGCAGGTCAAGAAGCAACAGTTAGAACTGGACATGGAACAACAGACTGGTTCCAAATAGGAAAAGGAGTACGTCAAGTCTGTATATTGTCACCCTGCATATTTAACTTCTATGCAGAGTACATCATGAGAAATGCTGGACTGGAAGAAACACAAGCTGGAATCAAGATTGCCTGGAAGAATATCAATAACCTCAGATATGCAGATGACACCACCCTTATGGCAGAAAGTGAAGAGGAGCTAAAAAGCCTCTTGATGAAAGTGAAAGAGGAGAGTGAAAAAGTTGGCTTAAAGCTCAATATTCAGAAAATGAAGATCATGGCATCTGGTCCCATCACTTCATGGGAAATAGATGGGGAAACAGTGGAAACAGTGTCAGACTTTTTTGGGGGGCTCCAAAATCACTGCAGATGGTGACTGCAGCCATGAAATTAAAAGACCCTTACTCCTTGGAAGAAAAGTTATGACCAACCTAGATAGTATATTCAAAAGCAGAGACATTACTTTGCTGACTAAGGTCCATCTAGTCAAGGCTATGGTTTTTCCTGTGGTCATGTATGGATGTGAGAGTTAGACTGTGAAGAAGGCTGAGCGCCAAAGAATTGATGCTTTTGAACTGTGGTGTTGGAGAAGACTCTTGAGAGTCCCTTGGACTGCAAGGAGATCCAACTAGTCCATTCTGAAGGAGATCAGCCCTGGGATTTCTTTGGAAGGAATGACGCTAAAGCTGAAACTCCAGTACTTTGGCCACCTCATGCAGAGTTGACGCATTGGAAAAGACTCTGATGCTGGGAGGGATTGGGGGCAGGAAGAGAACGGGACGACTGAGGATGAGATGGCTGGATGGCATCACGGACTCGATGGACATGAGTCTGAGAGATATCCGGGAGTTGGTGATGGACAGGGAGGCCTGGCGTGCTGCGATTCATGGGGTCGCAAAGAGTCGGACATGACTGAGTGACTGAACTGAACTGAACTGATAGCCAATTAACAGTTTTGTAATAGTTTCAGGTGAAAGCTAAGGGACTCAGCCATACATAAGCATGTATCCGTTCTCGTCCATTTCATCCTTTTTCAGGCAACAATTGGGCTTTCCTCATGGCTCAGATAGTAAAGAATTCACCTGCAATGCAGGAGACCTGTGGGTTGGGAAGATCCCCTGGAGAAGGGAATGACTACCCACTCCAGTATTCTTGCCTGGAGAATCCCACAGACAGAGTAGCCTGGCAGGCTACAGTCCATGGGGTACAAAGAGTCAGACACAACTGAATGAGTAATACTTTCACTTTTTATTCTCCCCCTGCTCCCTTCCAGGCTACCATAGAAAATTTAAACAGAGTTCCGTGTGCTATACAGTATCTCTTATTGGTTATTCATTTTATTTATTTATGTTAATTCTTAAATTTTATTTTTAATTGGAGGATAATTTCTTTACAATATTGTGTTGACTTCTGCCATTAACATGAAGCAAAGGCATAGAGTCTGTATTGGCCCAAATGGATGAATTCTAGGACAATTTTATTATTCATAACAATTCTATCCAAGTAATATATCAGAACCTCAGTTCTTAGTTCATCAGGCACTCTATCTATCAGATCTAATCCCTTAAATCTATTTCTCACTTCCCCTATATAATCATAAGGGATTTGATTTAGGTCATACCTGAATGGTCTAGTGGTTTTCCCTACATTCTTCAATTTAAATCTGAATTTGTCAATAAGGAGTTCATGATCTGAGCCACAGTCAGCTCCTGGTCTTGTTTTTGTTGACTGTATACAGCTTCTCCATCTTTGGCTGCAGAGAATATAATCAATCTGATTTCGCTGTTGACCATCTGGTGATGTCCATGTGTAGAGTCTTCTCTTGTGTTGTTGGAAGAGGATGTTTGCTATGACCAGTGCATTTTCTTGGCAAAACTCTATTAGCCTTTGCCATGCTTCATTCCATATTTCAATGCCAAATTTGACTGTTACTCCAGGTGTTTCTTGACTTTCTACTTTTGCATTCCAGTCCCCTATAATGAAAAGGATATCTTTTTTGGGTGTTAGTTCTAAAAGGTCTTGTAGGTCTTCATAGAACCGTTCAACTTCAGCTTCTTCAGCATTACTGGTTGGGGCATAGACTTCGATAACTGTGATACCGAATGGTTTGCCTTGGAAACGAACGGAGATCATTCTGTCATTTTTGAGATTGCATCCAAGTACTGCATTTCAGACTCTTTTGTTGACCATGATGGCTACTCCATTTCTTCTGAGGGATTCCTGCCTGAAGTAGTAGATATAATGGTCATCTGAGTTAAATTTACCCATTCCAGTCCATTTTAGTTCTCTGATTCCTAGAATGTTGATGTTCATTCTTGCCGTCTCCTGTTTGACCACTTCCAATTTGCCTTGATTCATGGACCTGACATTCAGGTTCCTATGCAATATTGCTCTTTACAGCATCAGACCTTGCTTCTATCACCAGTCACATCCACAACTGGGTATTGTTTTTGCTTTCACTCCATCCCTTCATTCTTTCTGGAGTTATTTTTCCACTGATCTCCAGTAGCATACTGGGCACCTACTGACCTGGGGAGTTCCTCTTTCTGTATCCTATCATTTTGCCTTTTCATACTGTTCATGGGGTTCTCAAGGCAAGAATACTGAAGTGGTTTGCCAATCCCTTCTCCAGTGGACCACATTCTGTCAGACCTCTCCACCATCACCCTCTGTCCTGGGTGGCCCCACAGGCATGGCTTAGTTTTATTGAATTAGACAAGGCTGTGGCACTAGTGTGACCAGATTGACTAGTTTTCTGTGATTATGGTTTCAGTGTGTTTGCCCTCTGATGCCCTCTTGCAACAGTTAGCAACAGTTAGAACTGGACATGGAATAACAGACTGGTTCCAAATAGGAAAAGGAGTATGTCAAAGCTGTGTATTGTCACCCTGCATATTTAACTTCTATGCAGAGTACATCATGAGAAATTCTGGGCTGGAAGAAGCACAAGCTGGAATCAAGATTGCCGGGAAGAATACCAATAACCTCAGATATGCAGATGACACCACCCTTATGGCAGAAAGTGAAGAGGAACTAAAAAGCCTCTTGATGAAAGTGAAAGAGGAGAGTGAAAAAGTTGACTTAAAGCTCAATATTCAGAAAATGAAGATCATGGCATCTGGTCCCATCACTTCATGGGAAATAGATGGGGAAACAGTGGAAACAGTTTATATTTAACAGACTTTATATTTTTGGGCTTCAAAATCACTGCAGATTGTGACTGCAGCCATGAAATTAAAAAATGCTTACTCCTTGGAAGAAAAGTTATGACCAACCTAGATAGCATATTCAAAAGCAGAGACATTACTTTGCCAACACAGGTCCCTCTAGTCAAGGCTAAGGTTTTTCCAGTAATCATGTATGGATGTGAGAGTTGGACTGTGAAAAAAACTGAGCGCTGAAGAATTGATGCTTTTGAACTGTGGTGTTGGAGAAGACTCTTGAGAGTCCCTTGGACTGCAAGGAGATCCAACTAGTCCATTCTGAAGATCAGCCTTGGGATTTCTTTGGAAGGAATGATGCTAAAGCTGAAACTCTAGTACTTCGGCCACCTCATGTGAAAAGTTGACTCATTGGAAAAGGCTCTGATGCTGGGAGGGATTGGGGGCAGGAGGAGAAGGGGACGACTGAGGATGAGATGGCTGGATGGCATCACGGACTCAATGGACGTGAGTCTGAGATATCCGGGAGTTGGTGATGGACAGGGAGGCCTGGCGTGCTGTGATTCATGGGGTTGCAAAAAGTTGGACACGACTGAGTGACTGAATTGAACTGAATATATCAGAAGGTTTGCTATCTCCATTCTCAATATTTCCAGTTTAAGTTGTATACATACACAAGGGTCAGTTAGATACCTAAAATAGTTCAGCAAGGGATATCCAGAAATCACAACTTCATTACCCAAACTGAGTATGTTTTAATCTATAGATAATATCAAAGTAAAAAGCACAGGTTTCTTGAAAACCTCAAAGACTTTTGCTAAATTTTCATCCAAATATGAATTCCACCTTTTTGAAGGTTATGTGTGCCTCTTTGTTTACTATTGCTGACCCTGTTTTGTATATTAATCTGGTCAGTTTATTTTTAGTTCCCTGTGTCTGCAAATAATCTTGGTGCAGGTCACTTAAAACAGGAAGTCATTGTCTCAAATATCTAAAGGTTGAAGTCTAAAATCAAGGTAGTGGGATGGCCATACTCCCTCTGACACTTGTAAGGAAGGGTCTTTCCTTCCAGTCTGATGTTTGCCAGTGATCCTTAATAACCCTTGGCTTGCAGAGGTGTTGCTCCAGATTCTGCTTCCACTGTCCGTTTTCTCCCTGTGTGCTTCTGTGTCTGTCCCTCTTTTCCTGTTTTTGCATGGATACCACTCTTATTGAACTAAGATTTCATCCTACACCAATGTGACCATGCAGTTACTAACCACATCTATGACAACCCTACTTTCAGATAGCCTCACATTTTCAGATTGCTGCTGCTGCTAAGTCGCTTCAGTCGTGTTCGACTCTGTGTGACCCCATAGACAACAGCCCACCAGGCTCCCCTGTCCCCAGGATTCTCCAGGCAAGAATACTGGAGTGGGTTGCCATTTCCTTCTCCAAGGCATGAAAGTGAAAAGTCAAAGTGAAGTTGCTCAGTCATGTCCAACTCTCAGTGACCCCATGGAGTACAGCCTACCAGGCTCCTCTGTCCATGGGATTTTCAAGGCAAGAGTACTGGAGTGGGGTGCCATTGCCTTCTCCAAGCATTTCAATATATCTTTTTGAGGGGACTCAGTTCAACAGTAGAAGTTTCTTTCAAATATTATTCAGAAATAAAAGGTATCATGTCATCACAGAAAGCATTGGATACAGATGATATAGAAACACAGAGCAGATTCTGGAACCATGCTGCCATAATTCACAGCTTGGTCTTGTCACTTAATTGCCATGTTATCTTAGGTAAATCACTTTGTGACCCTCAGTTGCCTCATTTCCTCATCCATGAAAGGGAGTAATAACATTGCCACCTGTCTTAGGCTGTCCTGGTAGCTGAGTTGATAAAAATCTGCCTGCAATGCAGGAGACTCCAGTTTGATTCTTGAGTCGGGAAGATCTGCTGCAGAAGGGATAGGCTCCCCACTCCAGCATTCTTGAGCTTTCATTGTGGCCCAGCTGGTAAAGAATCCACCTGCAATGCAGGAGACCTGGGTTTGATCCCTGGGTTGGGAAGATCCCCTGGAGAAGGGAAAGTCTCCCTGCTCTAGTATTCCAGCCTAGAGAATTCCATGGACGTATACTCCATGGACGTATACTCCATGGGATCACAAAGAGTCAGACACGACTGAGCAACTTTCACTTTCATCTATCTTATAGGATTGGTGTTCAGTTCAGTTCAGTCACTCAGTCATGTCCGACTCTTTGTGACCTTGTGAATTACAGCATGCCAGGCCTCCCTGTCCATCACCAACTCCCGGAGTTTACACAAACTCATGTCCATTGAGTCAGTGATGCCATCCAGTCATCTCATCCTCTGTCGTCCTCTTCTCCTCCTGCCCTCAATCTCTCCCAGCATCAGAGTCTTTTCCAATGAGTCAACTCTTCTCATGAGGTAGCCAAAGTATTGGAGTTTCAGCTTTAGCATCAGTCCTTCCAATAAACACCCAGGACTGATCTCCTTTAGAATGGACTGGTTGGTATATAAAGATGCATACAAACTGACTAGTATATGTAAATATTACTGTATTAACTGTTCTTTATGGTTTATATTTGAAGAAACTACCATCAATAGATGGATGCCTTCCAAGCCTTTCTGGTTACTTCAAAACAATGGCAGTTAAAAATATTTGCATTCTCTTGATAAGTTTCTATTAATCTATTAGAAAATATACTCAGCCATATGAAAATTTACTCAGTCATAAAAAAAAATCGAAATAAGACTACTTGCAGCAACATGAATGGACCTAGAGATTATTATATGAAGTAAGGTAAGCCAGACAGAGAAAGACAAATATCATGTGATATCTCTTATGTGGAATTGAATTTAAAATGATACAAATAAACATATTTACAAAACAGTAGCAGACTTACAAATATCAAAAATAAAATTATGGATACCAAAGGGGAAAGGTGTGGAGGGAGGGATAAATAGGTATTTGAGAGTAACATATACATGCTGCTAAGTCACTTCAGTCATGTCCAGCTCTGTGCGACCCCACAGACGGCAGCCCACCAGGCTCCTCTGTCCCTGGGATTCTCCAGGCAAGAGTACTGGAGTGGGTTGCCATTTCCTATATATGAAATAAACAAGGACCTATTGAATAGCACAGTGATCTATACCCAATATTTCAAAATAACTTATACAAGAAAGGAATCTGAAAATGAACATGTAAATATGTACATATATATGTATGTATAACTGAAATACTCTGCTATGTACCTGAAACCAGTGCAACATTGTAAATTAACGATGTGTGTGTGTGTTAAGTCACTCAGTCGTGTCTGACTCTTTGTGACACCATGGACTGCAGCCCGCCAGGCTCCTCTGTACCCTTGGGATTCTCCAGGCAAGAATATAACTACACTTCAGTCCAAAATAACTCTACTTATTTTATAACTAAATTGTATAACAATGCAATATAAAAAATAACTATACTTCAATACAAAATTTAAAAAAATACAAAAGGAATGTTCAGTGTTAAAATCTAATAAAATACATACGCTTCTCTGTGGCTACCTATGTCACAGCTTTTTCCTTTTCACAGTTTTTTTGAAACACAATTCACAAGTCTAAATCTATTCAATTTATCGTTTTTACAATCTCGTGGAAATGACAAACTACACATGTTTTTCTAAGGCCAATACATGAAATATATATGGAATTGTGGATTCAAAATAATACCTTCTATTTCTCATAAAGTGACAGTTTGTCATATGGTAACAAAATGTGACTATTCTTCAGCTTCTCCCTCAAATAGTGACTTGCTACTGGGAATTAAGAATTTGGCAGCCACAAAAAAATGTTGCCTTATATCTATGCTTTTTTCCTCCCCATGCTGAAATTTTATCTTTACATGACTATAAATGGTGGTAAATATTCAGTGAAAATTAAACAGGGTAATAATGTGGAAAGAATTGGGATAATCCATTGCTAGTTGGCATGCTGTATTTTAGCAGTAGTAATAAATGACCCCAAACTTTGAAGGCCAGAGGGAAATGCTAATCATTGTTTGTTTGTTTTTTTTTTTCTTTCCCCTCCCATGCTCATACACTTTAAAATCTTTGGGAAGTGCTTTAGTAGATATCATAAAGAAGGCCACTTGTATACTTCTGCTTTTATACTAAACTCAGTCCTGCATTTTATTAATACACAAACAAAAAGTGAACTCCTTAACTTATAAAATTTAAGTCACTTTATTAACTATAAAACTCCTGATATAAATTATAAATATATGACATTTCACACATATTTTCCGCTGGAAACTATTTAAATGTTTTCAGTAAAAAATGTGATGTCAAGATTTTAATTTAAAGAGAAGAAATTATGAAAATATACAACTTAGATCCTGAAAATGTCCGTGACTAGCGAGTATAAGAATGCTTCACTTCAATATTATCTGTAAGTCTGAAGAAAAAATAAGCTTTGAAAGTCTGAAGATGTAAATGGCTCACGAAAACAAAATTATAAGATGCGAATTAGTTAACCACTATGATATAGCTTGCCTGGAAAATCCCATGGACGCAGGAGCCTGGTAAGCTGCAGTCCATGGGGTCGCTAAGAGTCGGACACGACTGAGTGACTTTCCTTTCCCTTTTCACTTTCATGCATTGGAGAAGGAAATGGCAACCCACTCCAGTGTTCTTGCCTGGAGAATCCCAGGGATGGGGGAGCCTGGTGGGCTGCTGTCTGTGGGGTCACACAGGGTCAGACACGACTGAAGCGACTTAGCAGCAGCAGAAGGATATAGCTTCCCAGGTGGCGCTAGTGGTAAAGAACCTTCCTGACTCCTCCCGGGTCAGGAAGATCCACTGGAGAAGGGAAAGGCTACCCACTCTAGCATTCTTCCCTGGAGAATCCCATGGACAGAGGAGCCTGGCGGCTACAGTCCCTGGGGTCGCAAAGAGTCGGACGCAACTGAGTGACTGAACCCACGATGGAGAGGGCTTCCCAGGCGGCGCTGGTGGTAAGGAACCCACCTGCCCATGCAGGAGACGGAAGACACGTGGATTCGATCTCTGGGTCCGGCAGCTTCCCTGGAGGAGGGCACGGCAGCCCACCCGCTCCAGGACTCTTGCCTGGAGAATGACCTGAAGACAAACTGTAAGCCAGAAATGAGAAAACTCCTAACGCTGCCCTCAGAGCATTAAGAAGCATTAAAACGTCCTCAGAAGTGCCATCATTCTCTGAAAGGCAGTAAACTCCCTCAAAATTAAGCAGCATATTCAGGGGCGGAGCATCCAGCTAAATCAGCCCTGAGAACTGGGGAGTATTCATTCTGTTTTGCTATTACCTGTTATGTGTTACTTGGTGTAGCCCATCTGTTTGCAACAGATGCCTAATCCCTTCACAGAGGATGGCGTGCTCTGTAGACATCTGCAGTGAGACCACGGGAAAGGGACAGTGGCCTGGCTCGTCAGAAGTGGGTTACTGCCCCCGGGAAAGTATAGAGGAAACAAAAACAGCTTTGATTTGTCTTCCGCGGGGTACTTTAGAAGGTGACTGATAATATTCTCTTATCTCCCTGGGTGCTACAAGAGCCCAGTCTTCACGTAGCATCTCTTTAAGGTGCCTCTTAACCAATCTTAATCTAATTCAGTGGGTATGAGAAATAGTGAGACTATTTTGTATGCCAGATCTGGAATTGCCAGTGAAACACTCCAGCTGTGTTTGACATGAAGAATCAATATTCCACATAAGCTCATTCTGCTCATGGAAAAAATGCATTCATGACTCTCTTGACTGTGTAAGATGCTTTTATGAAAATTACTAATATTGACTCAGTAGAAAAGGATACAAAAAAAGCATTTGCTTAAGTATTTTGACAATGTGCCCATGAAATATTTTGAAGAATACTATTAAATCCTTCCACTCTACTATTGTATCACATTGCAATTCAAAAATGTACACATGTGCTGCCTGCTGGTTTATCAAGAATATGCATTTATAACCATTTTATAGACAGATGTTTAAAAATTTGTATAGAACACCTAGAGAGAGATTACCATTCACAATATTCTTAACTTTCCCATTGAATTTCCATGTGCTTTAAATCTGTCCTTAAAATAGATGGGATGAATAGACCAAAAAAAGAAAAAATACACTGTTTGGAAACAAAAAGTATACTATGTGTTTGCATTGATAATATACAGGAAGAGAAAAAGTAATATAACATGAAGAAGTCACTGAAAAAAAAAAAACAAAAAACTTCAAAGTTTAAAGATTAACATTGGGAGGTCATTTGGCCAGTAGATAATTTGTGAATACTTACTATGTTACTGTAAATAGAACTTGAGTATACATCAGTTTAAATGTCCTGTAAAATATTTTGTTACTATGTTAATACTTCCCTCTTAAAGGGGAGTCCCTGATGGCCCCAATGATAGTGAGTCTGCCTGCAGTGCAGAATACCTGGATTTGGTCCCTGGGTTGGGACGACCTGCTGGAGGAGGGAATGGCTAACCATTCCAGTTTTCTTGGCTGGAAAATTCCACAGACAGAGGAGCCTGGAGGGTTACAGTCCATGGGGTCACAAAGAGTCCAACACGAATGAGTGACTAACACTTTCACTTCCCCTCTTAAAGAGAATCCAACGTAGATATGGTTTAAGATTTAAAAAGGTCTTCATAATGATTTTTTGTGTACAAAATAATAAAAAATCATTCTTGAAAAAAGAATTGGATATAAACTCTTGAACGCATCAGTTTCTCCTGATGTCATACAGTTTTCAATCTGGTTAGGAAATTCATCGTAAGCAATAAACTTTAATGGACTCACGTGCAATAAGGCTGTGAGATCATTTTATCAGGCAGTGTAGCTGAAGAAGCAAACTCTTTTATTTTTCAAAAAATTTTATTGGAATATAATTGATTTACAATGCTGTATTTTGGCTGCAGAACACAGTGAATCAGCTACTATGTACTCGTATACCCCCTCTTTGGATTTCCTTCCCCTTAGGTCACCACAGAGCGGTGAGCAGGGTTCCCTGAGTTCTACCTACCGTAGGGTCCCCGTGGTTTTCCATTTGATACATAGTATGGGCAGTGCATAGGCCAAGCCCCGCCTCCCAGTTCATACCACTTTCCCCCCTTGGTGTCCATACTTTCGTTCTGTACGTCTGTGTCTCTGTTTCTGCTTTGAAAATGAGTTCATCTGTACCGTTTTTTAAGATTCCGCATATATATATTAATTGTTTTCCTCTTTCTGACTTGCTTCACTCTGTACCACAGTCTCTTATTTCTACTCTCATACAATGACAAAGAAAGGGAAGTGGAGGGTTTTCATGGTGAATCTCTGTTACTAAGGAGATGAGCAAAAATCTAGAGGCACTTGTGCAGGTCTGAATTGAGAGTTGTTGGTAAAACTGACTTGCTTTGTGTACCTTGTTTTTTGATTTTATGGCCTGAGCTGGGTATATTATGAAACATTAACATTCTCAGATCTTGGTTGGTTTTAATGTCCTTATCTATAAAATAAAAGCTGGGAAGGTATGCTGGTATCCTCTATTAATATTTTTTGAAAGGGCCCTGATTTCAAAAAGTTCAAGAGTCATGGATTTGTATATAAGAAAATTCAGATGTGTTAATTTTGTGACTTAAAATAGCCAGCAGAAATCCTATAAAGCTCAAGTGTCTGAATTTGACAACAGTAGTTCTTGAATTATTAAGATTTTAAAGTGCAAGCCAGTGATATGGAATATGAACAAAAGCCACTCTCCAAGAAATGCATTTGCTCTGAACAGATCTAAAGAGAAAACAAAGTTCATTTGTATGTAGGAATCCACAAGTCGAAGTTACTTTAGGCAAAGGCATAAGGGGAGAGACGTGGAACTGGACTTCCTTCTGAATCCACATGTCAGTTGTGGCTTTTCTTTCTCACCTGGGGCTTCCCTGATGGCTCAGTGGGTAAAGAATCCGCCTGCAGTGTGGGAGACCTGGGTTCGATCCTGGGTGGGGAAGATCCCCTGGAGAGAGGAAAGGCTATCCACTCCAGTATTCTGGCCAGGAGAATTCCATGGACTGTAGAGCCCATGGGGTCATGGGGTCACAAAGAGTCGGACACGACTGAGTGACCTTCACTTTCACTTTTCTCATCAAGCCTGCCATCAGACATGTCGAAGTATTGGCACTACAACAGCTGGGATCCTTTTGAGTGGAGCTTTCTTGTGAAATTCTGTCTTTGTAACCACATCTGGTCTTGCCTACGTGTTTAATTTAGTGTTGAGATTCTTCAGGTTGCTCTTCTTTCAAGCTGCTTTTAACATTGTCCAGAGACTGAAAAAACAAATGTTTATTCATTAGCACCATTTTTTTTCCCCCAGCTCAACACAGGCGAAATGTTCTTTCATGTGTTATCTCTTTAGATAAAGAACAGCACAAGGTAAACTAAAGCCAATTTAGCTTTCTCCGGATGAAGCATCATGTTTCAGAAATGACAGAGACAATGGAAAACATTAGTCAGAAAAAAAGCTGTCCTAAGAGAAAGGTAATGCTCTAAAGAAAACATCAATTGGTCAGTTCATGCTGAGATAATTGCACTTTTATTAACAAATGCATCCTAATAGGCATAATTTAAAAATCCTGTAGAAAAGATCATCTGTGCACAAAGAGGTTTTCCAGTCCTTTCCATCTGGTCATGCAAGTCTCCTGCTGAGGCCCCAGCCCTTGTCAAGACCTGTAACAATCCTGTCCACTGCACCAACTTTGCAGTGACTAGTGTCTTGAGTTATTTTTTATAGCACTTTTCTGATATTAATGCATCCCAAAGTATCCCACATTTTCTTATACAGCACACATATCACTTTCTCTTTTTCTCTTCTTCATCTGCTATGATTGGCATATCACAGTGCTCATAGCTTACCCTCTGGTTACAGATCCAGAGACTTCTATTGTGGATGGCAGGCTTCTTGGCCTGGAGCACAAAGAACCAATTGAATTCTTGAAAGTTTCTAACTTGGAGGACTGAATTCTTTCTTATTATCCACAATCAACAATTAGAATCCACCTATGAATTATCTATGGCCAGATGACAATAGATTGTTACAGATTTACTTAATGGTGACTAATAACCAATAAAATCAGCTGTGTCCCACACATTGTGTAGAAGCTCTGTATTAGACCCAGGAGACCCAAGTTCAATCCCTGGGTAGGGAAGAACCCCTGGAGAACAGAATGGCAACCCACTCCAGTATTCTTGACTGGAGAATTCGAGCAAAGATTCGGACAGGACTGAGAAACTAGCACTACTGGTACTACAGGGCAGAGGACAGGAACATCATCCTTCTGTCTCCAAGCAAGGGGGCTGCTGAAGTTAGTTTATAGAGAACTAGAGTTAAGGGGATTAAGTTATTCTAAAGGGATGCATTTCTTACACACAGGTTTTGTAGCAAAGATGCAAGTCTGCTCTAACACAAAGTAGACGGCCATGCTGGTTTGCAAATACAATATCTCTCCTAAAGAAATTTCATGTTTTAATTTTACATCTTAAGATTTATTTTATACTTTCATATTACATGTTTGTTTTTTTCCTCAGGGTTATAATGCTGTTCCATTGTAATACATTCAAACCAACCTTGTGTGAAGTTGCAAATGTCAATAGTAATGTCACTAAATTATTCTGACAAACCTAAGGACATGGCGGTGACCACAATCAGAGTACACAGTTCCCTGGCCCTAAAGATTTTAAGAAGGAGCTCAGCCACAGGAACCTGCAGATCAGAGTGAGGGTCCTGTCAGTCCTTTAGGTACTTCTCTATCTATAATTCCCTTTGGGTTTGTCCAGCATTTCTGACTATCTGGCTAACTTCCTGTTTTCTCTTCAAGGGCAAACATCTAGTAATAACTTTAGAATATTTAGTATTTACTGTAAAATCGAGAAATTCATATGGCAAACCATCTCCTTAGCAGGTCCAGGTTTTAGGCCTTCAGATATATTTTTTAGGCCTTAATAATAACACTTTTATTAACGTTTTCTTGAAGTACAACACACAGAGAATAAAAGTACAAGATCTTAATACCTGTATAAATCAATTAAATTCTACAGAATGAACATATCTGTAATAGCACATAGGAAAACATTTAGAGAATTATCAGAACTCCAGAAGGACCCTTCACCATTTTCCATTTGGTAACACCTAGGATAAATTATCCTGAGACCACAAACAAATATTTATGCTTTCTTGAAGTCTATATGATGAGGAATATATAAAATGGGCTCTTCTATATGTGTCTTTCATTTTTTTGACATGTATGTGAGAGTCATCCACGTATTTTTGAACAGTTGTTCATTGTTCAGTTGCTAAGTCATGTCCGACACTTTCAGACCCCATGGACGGCAGCATACCAGCCTGCTCTGTCCTCCACTATCTCCCCTAGTTTGCTCAAATTCATGACCATTGAGTCAGTGATGCCATTTAACCATCTCATACTCTGACACTGACTTCCATTTTTGCCTTCAATCTTCAGCATCAGGAACTTTTTCAGTGAGTTGACTCTTCACATCAAGTAGTCAAAATATTGGAGTTTCAGTTTTAGCATCAGTCTTTTCAAATATTCAAGATTGATTTATTTTAGAATTAACTGGTTTGATCTCACTGCAGTCCATGGGACTCTCAAAAGTGATGTCTCTGCTTTTTAATATTCTGTCTAGGTTTGTCATGCAAAAAGGCAGAATGGTTGCCTGAGGAGGCCTTGCAAATAGCTGAGAAAAGAAGAGAAGCTAAAGGCAAAGGAGAAAAGGAAAGATATAAGCATCTGAATGCAAAGTTCCAAAGAATAGCAAAGAGAGATAAGAAAGCCTTCCCCAGTGATCAGTGCAAAGAAATAGAGGAAAACAATAGAATGGGAAAGGCTAGAGATCTCTTCAAGAAAATTAGAGATACCAAGAGAATATTTCATGCAAAGATGGGCTCAATAAAGCACAGAAATGGTATGGACCTAACAGAAGTGGAAGATATTAGGAAGAGGTGGTGAGAATACACAGAAGTACTATACAAAAAACATCTTCATGACCCAGATAACCACAATGGTGTGATCAATCACCTAGAGCCAGACATCCTGGAATATGAAGTCAAGTGGGCCTTAGGAAGCATCATTGCAAACAAAGCTAGTGGAGGGGATGGAATTTCAAATCCTAAAATATTATGCTGCTAAGGTGCTGCACTAAATATATCAGCAAATTTGGAAAACTCAGCAGTGACCCCAGGACTGGAAGATCAGTTTTCATCCCAATCCCAAAGAAAGGCAATGCCAAAGAATGCTCAAGCTACCACACAATTGCACTCATCTCACACTTTAACAAAGTCATGCTCAAAATTCTTCAAGCCAAGCTTCAACAGCACATGAACCTTGAACTTCCAGATGTTCAAGCCGGATTTAGAAAAGACAGTGGGACCAGAAACCAAATTGCCAACATCTGCTGGATCATCAAAAAAGCAAGAGAGTTCCAGAAAAACATCTACTTCTGCTTTATTGACTATGCCACAAACTTTGACTGTGTGGATCACAATAAACTGTGGAAACTTTTCAAAGAGATGGGAATACCAGACCACCTGACCTGCCTTCTGAAAAATCTGTACGAAAGTCAATAAGCAAGGTCCAGTTAGAACTGGACTTGGAACAATAGACTAGTTCCAAATGGGGAAAGGAGTATATCAAGGTTGTATATTGTCACCCTCCTTTTTTAACTTAAATCCAGAGTACATTATGTTAAATGCCAGGCTGGATAAAGCACAAACTGGAATCAAGATCAAGATTGCTAGGAGAAATATCAATAACCTCAGATACGCAGATGACACCACCCTTCTGGCAGGAAGGGAAGAAGAGCTAAATAGCTTCTTGATGAAAGTGAAAGAGGAGAGTGAAAAAGTTGGCTTAAAGGTCAACATTCAGGAAACTAAGATCATGGCATCCAGTCCCATCTTTTCATGGGAAATAGATGGGGAAACAGTGGAAACGGTGGCTGATTTTATTTTTCTGGGCTCCAAAATCACTGCAGATGGTGATTGTAGCCATGAAATTAAAAGACGCTTACTCCTTGGAAGGAAAGAAATGACCAACCTAGACAGCATATTGAAAAGTGGAGATATTACTTTGCCAACAAAGGTCTGTCTAGTCAAGGCTATGGTTTTTCCTGTGGTCATGTATGGATGTGACAGTTGGACTCTAAAGAAAGCTGAGTGCTGAAGAATTGATGCCTTTGAACTGTGGTGTTGGAGAAGACTCTTGAGAGCCCCTTGCACTGCAAGGAGATCCAACCAGTCCATCTTAAAGGAGATCAGTCCTGGGTGTTCATTGTAAGGACTGATGTTGAAGCTGAAGCTCCAATACTTTGGCTACCTCATGTGAAAAGCTGACTCATTGGAAAGGACCCTGATGCTGGGAAAGATTGAGGGCAGGAGGAGAAGGGGATGACAGAGGATGAGATGGTTGGATGGCATCACTGACTCAATGGGCATGGGTTTGGGTGGACTCCAGGAATTGGTGATGGACAGGGAGGCCTGGCGTGCTGCATTTCATGGGGTCACAAAGAGTCGGACACGACTGAGTGACTGAACTGGAATGAACTGAACTGAGTGAACTGAAGATCATGGCATTATTCTTCCAATGTTTTCCTATAAGGGTTTTGTAGTATCCAGTCTTACATTTAGGTTTTTAATTCATTTTTTTGGTTTAAGTTTGTGTATGGTGTTAGAAAATGTTCTAATTTCATTCTTTTACATCAAGCTTTATAGTTTTCCCAACATCATGTATTGAAGAGATTGTATTTTCTACATTGCATATACTTGCTCCTTTGTCACAGACTAGATGACACATAATACGTATGTGGGTTTATCCCTGGGCTTTCTGTCATTTTCCATTGATCAAATTCTGGTGTGTGTGTGTGTGTGTGTGTGTGTGTGTGTGTGTGTGCCCGTGCCATACTGTTTTAATCAACTGTAGCTTTGCAGTATAGTCTGAAGTCAGGGAGCCTGATTCCTCCAACTCTCTTTTTCTCTCTCAAGAATGTTTTAGCTATTCTAGATCTTTGTGTTTCCATATAAATTGCAAAAATTTTTGCTGTAAATCTCTGAAAAATGCCATTGATAATTTTACTTGTTGCTCTCCTGCACTAAATCAAGTACAACTCTTTGCAACCCCATGGACTACAGCATGTCAGACTCCCCTGTCTTTCACTGTCCTGGAGTTTTCTCAAATTCATGTCCACTGAGTTGGTGATGTGACCTAACCATCTCATCCTCTGCCACTCCACTCTCCTTTTGCCTTCAATCTTTCCCAGCATGTGGGTCTTTTCCAGTGAGTCAGCTTTTTACATCAGGTAACCAAAGTATCAGAGCTTCAGCTTTGGCATCAGTCCTTCCAATGGATATTCAGGTTTGATTTCCTTTATGATTGGCTGGTTTGATCTCCTTGCAGTCCAAGGGGACTCTCAAGAATCTTCTCTAGGACCACAGCTTTAAAACATAAGTTCTTTGGTGTTCAACCTTCTTTATGGTCCAGCACTCACATCTGTACATGACTACTGGTAAAACAAATTCTTTAACGATATGGACCTTTGTCAACAAAGCGATGTTTCTGCTTTTTGATACTCTGTATAGGTTTGTCACAGCTTTCCTTCCAAGAAGCAAGCATTTTTTAATTTCATGGCTGCTGTCACTCTCTGCACTGATTTTGGATCCTAAGAAAAGAAAATATGTCACTGCTTCCAGTTTCTCCCCTTATATTTGCCATAAAATAGTGGGACCAGATACCATGATCCTAGTTTTTAGAATGTTGTTTCAAGCCAGTTTTTCCTCTTTCAGCATCATCAAGCAGCTCCTTAGTTCTTCATTTTTTGCCATTAGATGGGTATCATCTGCATATCTGAGATCGCTGATATTTCTCTCAGCAATCTTGATTCTACCTCGTGATTCATTCAGCCTGGCATTTCTCATGATGTTCTCTGCATATAAGTTAAATAAGCAGAGTGACTATAGACAGCCTTGACGAACTTGATGTACTCCTTTTCCAATTTTCAACCAGTCTGTTGTTCCACGTTCAGTTCTAACCATTGTTTCTTGATCTTCATACACGTTTCTCAGGAGGCAGGTAAAGTGGTCTGGTACTTTCCACAGTATTTTTATGATCCACCCAGTCAAAGGCTTTTTCATAGTCACTGAAGCAGAAGTAGATGCTTTTGAGGAATCCCCTGCTTTCTCCATGATCCAATGAATGTTGGCAGTTTGATCAGGTTCTCTGCCTTTTCAAAACCCAGCATGTACATCTGAAAATTCTCCTTGCATGTACTGCTGAAGCCTAGCTTGAAGAATTGTGATCATAATCTTGCTAGAATGTGAAATGAGTACATTTGTATGGTAGTTTGAGCATTCTTTGGTATTTCCCTTCTTTGTGACTGCAATGAAAACTAACTTTTTCCAGATGACCAATTAAATCTCCACAAAATGCTACAGGTAGCACACAGACTCTCATACCTACATAACACACAATAGACATTATGTATATATTAATTAGTACTAGACGATATATGAATAAATAAATTAATGTGGACACATATAAAAGGATGATTACATAAGAAAAAAAAAAACACGCTAATTTACCTAAGCATCCAGTTCACCTGCTTTGACCTCCACTCAGGATAGAAAGATCAACAATATGTCTCTAAGTCCTTTGAAGAGAAACTAGACAGGATTTCTCTGATTTTAGAATGATAGAGGATAGTTAATGGAAGACTATATGTTTTTCCTTGAAAAATGATTTTGAAGTATGTAGTAAGAACTTAGAAAGATCCACAATTTTGTAGATATTCTGAAGAATGAGTCCCATGCAGAATCTCATAGAGGAAAAAAAAAAAAGATCTCGTGGAAAATTTTACCCGAGGAAGTTGGATCCTAGATCCTAGGGCTTCAGTTTTCAGTAAAAATTTCCACTCCCTATGAGCACAGTCTATGAGGCTTCCTACCTTGTAAAAGGACCGTGTATGCTTATAAAGCTAGCCTATCAACATTGACTGCTTGAAACAAGAGAGCTCTAATCAAGTATTTTGGGCTGCTACATACCTCATGAAATCTCTAATGACTTTGCAGTTGGGTTCATAATGAATGGAATGGAAGCTCCCCATTATTTCAACTTAAATGAGAAAAAATAGGTACTCTATATATTTATATTCTATTTTCATAGTTGAATAAAATTCATGCACATACACTCATTCTTAGAAAGGCAAATAAATCATAGATTGATAAATCACTGAGCAAACATGTTGATAATTAGTAGATAGATGAGATACTAGCTTATCAGGGAAGTTAAAAAGATGGATAGACAAATTGACAAACACATATAGAGCATGCATTTAGATAATTGTCTGAACAAAGATGCATACAGACCTGCATGCAGATTTCTCATGAGACAGGTAAGGTAGTCTGGTATTCCCATTTCTTTAAGAATTTCCCACAATTTGTTGTGATGTACACAGTCAAAGGCTTTGGTGTAGTCAGTTAGCAGAAGTAGATTTTTTCTAGAACTCTTGCTTTTCTTGATGATCCAACAGATGTTGGCAATTTTTCCAGTGGTCATGTACGTATGTGAGAGTTGGACTATAAAGAAAGCTGAGTGCTGAAGAATTGGTGCTTTTGAACTGTGGTGTTGAAGAAGACTCTTGAGAGACCCTTGGACTGCAAGGAGATCAAGCCAGACCATCCTAAAGGAAATCAGTCCTGAATATTCATTGGAAGAACTGATGCTGAAGCTGAAACTCCAATACTTTGGCTACCTGATGGGAAGAGCTGACTCACTGGAAAAGACCTTGATGCTGGGAAAGATTGAAGGCAGGAGAAGACAGGGATGACAAAGGATGAGGTGGTTGGATGGCACTACCAACTCACTGGATATGAGATTGAGTCAACTCCAGGAATTTGTGATCGATAAGGAAGCCTGGGGTGCTGCAGTTCATGGGGTTGCAAAGAGTTGGCCAGGACTGAGTGACTGAACTGAAACAGCTATTTTAAAAATCCTTATAGCGATTTCAAGAATAGGCATAAGCCCTTGGGCATCTCTTTAGCCATCACTGAATAATGGTTAATTCAGGGATGCTGATTTAACAGTCCTTTAGGGAAAGTTACAAAACATATCTAACTAGCTGAAGCTTCAGGCTAGATTTGGGCAGGGAGTTCATAATGACACAATTAGAAAAAGGCCAAGATAATGAAATTAGTATCTCTCTTAAAGGAAGGAAAAAGTTATTCAACTACGGCAAAACTAGAAAATAATTAAGCTATTAATTAACAATAGTCTTTAAGTGTCTTTAATGGGAAAGACTCATTTAACTGTTACTGAGTGACTCTCATCAAATCATTTAATAGACACTTGGGAAATGATTTCTACCCTTATCAATTGCAGAGTCTAAAAGGATACTGAATGTATAACCACATAATGATTTACTATAAAGCAGAATATAGTAAATGACTAAAATAAGCACAAACCAAATTATATAAAGCACACCAGAGTAAATATTTTATTGTGGCTGAGAAACATTGTAGTTGTACTATAAGAATACTCAAAGACCTTGACAATTAGTTTAATCTTTATGATTTAGGCATGCTACTTGTTCTTTATGAACCATTATTTCCTCATCTTGAACTTGATTTTAAGAGTTTCATCTATCATATGGTGTTTCAGGGAGGATTTGAAAAGATAATCTGAGTAAAGTAGTTAACATTTTAAAACCATTTAATATTGTTAGGATTTCTATGTCTTCATCTACTTCATCAAGGTTGTGGAAGATATTTTGACAGAAAATATTTTAAGGGAAGAAGTCTAGATTGTTCACTAGGGACAGTAAGAAGAAAGAAGTTTCTATTTTAAGATAGTGTCATTGGAAATATAATGAAAATAGGAGATATAGCAGACATTTTAAAATCTGTATAAAATTGTTGATTTTCTCAATCTTTCTATTCTTGGCTTATAGAAAAGTGGGCTTTCAGGAGTTGTTGAATATGCAACCCTTAGGAAAGCTGATGGGTAAATATTTGGAGTGAAGAAGAAAGTTACAGAGTGAAAGGGGTAGACGGTTTGATTCATTAGGTCAATAAGAGTTTCAGTGGTAAATGAATGAGCTTTGTAATGATAGTAGTGAAGGAATAAAATGGATGAATGGGAAACTGAAATGAGGAGATGTAGGCCATTGTATCTAGGGTAGATTAAAGAGAAGGTTCCAAGTAATGCACTATAAAATTGCTCAGTGATTTAGCTTTGAGGTAATTTATGGAAAGATTGTAAAAACCAAATAATCAAACAAAAAGACTTCTTAAAAGTGATATAAAATCCCACAGAGAAGGAGATGTAAGTCTATGTTACATTCTAAAATGCTTCTGAGGTTATATTTCCATATATAGTAAGATTGAAAAAAAAAACTTTAGAAAAAGCTAGATTCCATTTATTAGAATTGAAGAAAGAGTGAAATACCACTTCACACTAAAGTGTATTTTAAGCTGAGTTGTGAAAACTTTCCATCTCCTCCACATATAGCCTGTTAAGAAAACATAAAAATGAGCAAAATTTAACTGGCAAATGAAAAATCATCTAATCAAGAAAACCAATGAAAACTTGGCAAGAAAGACTTTGGTAGTTGAAAAAGAATAATTTTTTGCTCCTCAACTCCTTGGCCAGGGAGGTAGAGAATCCACTCCTGACCACTGCAGCCAAGAACACAGAACTCCCTAAACTCCACCAAAATAGTCCAGTGAGTCACTGATGTAATAAAAAAGAGAATAACAAGAGCAAAACTGGAGAAATGGAAGGTCAGAACCCAGAGTTGCTAAAATATATTACTTAAAATGTCCAGTTTTAACAACAAAAATAATATGAGACATGCTAAGAAACAAGAATATTTAACTTATATGCTGGAAAGGTAACAAGTATTTCCTATGAGAGTGACCAGATATCCAGATTTATCAGGAAAAAAACAAAAACAAAAGCTTCAAATTACAAAGTGTTTTATAAAGCCCATTATAAACAGGTTTATGGAATTAAAGGAACTATGATTAAGGAAATAAATGAAAGCATAATGGCTATATCACGTCTAGTAGAGAATATCAATACAGAGATAGAATTCATAAAAAAAAAAAAACAGAAGAAATTATGAAGTTGGAAAATAAATAACTGAAATGCAAAATAATATTTACTGGGGGTCTCATAAGTAGATATGAATTGACAGAAGAAAGAATAAGTGAGCTGATGATAGACTGATGGAGATTATGCATGTCAAAAAATAAACAGGAAAAAATGAATGAAGATAAGTGAGGAGAGCCTCAAGGAAATGTAGGCCACCATTAAGCATGCAAAAGCACATGCAATGGTGGTCGCAGAAAGATAGGGGAAACTAAGAGGAGAAGAAAAATATTCAAAGAAATAACAGTTGGCAACTACTCAGATTTATTGAAATTTAAATTATGCATTAAAAAAACTCATCAGACTCCAACAAGAATAGCTCAAGGAGCCACATAAATGAAGATTAAATAAAAGCTTCCTTAGATAAACAATGCTGATATAATGTGTTACTAATTTATTTGTCTTATAAGAAATACAAAAGGAAGTTCATTGAGCTGAAAACAACTCGTACCAGACAGTAATTCAATACACACACACACACATTGAGTGTCAATAAACATAATTATATAGATAATTTAAAAAACAGTAGGATTCCATGTTTCTTCATCTTTGTCCTCTTGACTAATTTAAAAGGTAATCATATAAAGTGATGTGAATAAAAGTAAATAGGTTTATAAAAGCGATTGACAAGATAATGCCTCCTACCCAAGATGTCCACAATCTTGATTTCTGCAAACTGTTAATGAGTGCCTTCTTTCACATGAATTGCAATATAATGACAAAGATGGCAGTAGTATATTTTTCATAAATCTGTGGGAAACCATGGATTATCCTTGAGTAGCACTCAGATAATTGGTTACATAAAGAAAATTGGATAAGATTATTACCATTTATTACCATATGTGATAAATAAAAATACATAGATGTTATCGCTGAAGACCTGGGCTTCCCTGGTGGCTCAGAAGTTAAAGCCTCTGCCTGCAATATGCGAGGCCTGGGTTTGATCTGTGGATCAGGAAGATCCCCTGGTGAAGGAAATGGCAACCCACTCCAGTACTCTTGCCTGGAAAATCTCATGGACAGAGGAGCCTGGTAGGTTACCATACACAGGATCTCAAAGAGTTGGACACAACTGAGCAACTTCACTTCATCGCTAAAGAGCCATATGTATCTCTAAACCACTCTTTTTCCTTAAAATACTTCTCCTTGCTCCAGCAGGTTTCTAAAAAAGACATATCCAAAATTCATCACACAGACTGCAAGATGTGTTATGCCTGGTGCATCTGGTGTTAAGAGTAAGCCAAATTTTGGAGTCTCTTGTTCAATTTGTCACTTATATTCCAGATGTAAAAAGAAAAAAATTGTATTTGGTTGTTGGTGGTGGGTCAGTAGCTATATTGTGTCCAGCTTTTGTGATCCTGAGAACTGTAGCCCACCAGGCTCCTCTGTCCACGGCATTTCTAAATTAAGAATATAAGAATACAGGAGTGGGTTGCCATTTCCTTCTCCAGGGGATCTTCCTGACTCAGGGATGGAACTCGCATCTTTTACATCTCCTTGCAGGCAGATTCTTTATTTACTGAGCCACCAGGGAAGCCCATAATTTGGGGACCGTGTCTAATATATTCTGGGACATTTGACTAATGTCATCTTTTAAAGCATTTTCTATGATTGGAACATTTCTACGGTCTTCAGTTTTGTATTCCTACCAAACTTAGGGCTCAGGTGGATGGATAAGAAGGCTGTGATTCAGAATTAAGGAGGATATGTTATATGACAAAACCACGATTCCAAAAAATTCTGAACAATCTGAATAAATGGGTTCAAACTATCTTTTTCTTAGCTATAACTTAATATGAATAAACACTGCATTCTCTTCTTAAGGCATAATGATTTCAATGCATAAAAGCAGTATGAGGAGAGTATAAAATATTAGGCTGTTAAGTTGAGCTTATAATTATATGTGTCAGTAATATAATATTATCTGTGATTAAAAAGTTAATATAATGTTAAACTTCATTAAGAGACAATGTATAGTATAAAAGGAGTGAGTTTTAACATTTATTCTGGTATTTTCTGGCAAGGAAAATTCTAAATATAATGGATGCAAAACTACATTTGTTTATAAGAGGCAACTTTTTAGGGAACAATAACATTTGAGTAAGCAGAATGTTGAGCAATAAAAGTCGTTGACTCAAAATATTTACCACCATGTTCCAAGCATAATGTTAGGCAATACCACAGAGGAAAATAATTAAAGAAAGTAAGTGCTGTATATTTTGTTATTGCTTCCAATTATTATGATTTTTTTGTGCCTCTCCTTGTGAAATAATTATACTTCCTATTTCATTTACTCCCAAATTGGTCATTCGCCTCTGAAAACAACTTGTAAAAATGACAAGTGCTACTACTGAGCAGAAACTTAAAAATCCATGTATGCTTCCCCAATATATTTATTTTTCATCCATGCAGCCCCTAGATGGTCTGTTTTTCAATGAAGAACACCTATGCATCAGAGCCATTGCTAACCCGCAGCCAAGCGAACAGGTGTTATAAGAGAAATAAATCTTTTTGGCTTCAAACACTGAAATTTAAGTTGTTTGTTATGAAAACATCACCTGACAGAGTTTGACTAAGGTTTTAAGGTTAACTAGAACAAGACACTCAGGGAGGCCACGGTCCCCAGTCACCTGATTGAATATTATAAGGAAAAATCATTAGACGTCTTTGGTGAAATTGCAGCAAATGCTCTAGGTAAGAGGTTACAAGATAGAGTAGGATATGTTCAGCTATGCTGCAGTAGCAGAAAGCCTGAGAGTCTCAGGTGCTCAGTCCAACCAAAAATGGTGCATTGCTGACAATTCCTGTCAGATCTCGTCTATGCGGGCTCTGCTCCATGTGCCCATTCAAACACTCCTGATGATAAATGCGCCTCCACCATTTTGTTAATGCGCCATCTGAAAGATGTGATCTTTAGGTCCCTAGAGCAGAAGAAGAGATACTTGGAAAATCACGCTCTGACTCTACCATGCATTGGCCTGAAACGGACCACTGTTTCTTTCTACCCGCAGCACACGTGCCACAATGGAAGGTCCCACGTGGCACGGTGTAGACCCCGCATGTCACAACTAAGACTCGAAGCAACCCCCCCCCAAAAATTCACTTCACATTGTACTGAATAATCATAATTATACTTTAGTTCATTGTATTTTGTATAATTATTTCAGTGTTAGTTTCTCAGTCATGTCTGATCCTTTGTGACGCCATGGACTGTAGTCCACTAGGCCCCTCTGTCCTTGGGATTTCCCAGGCAAGAACACTGGAGTGAGTAGCCATTCCCTTCTCCTGGGGATCTTCCTGACACGAGGATCAAATCCTGATCTCTTGCACCCCAGGCAGATTCTCTACCATCGGACCCACTAGAGAAGAGTAATCGGGAAGACTTATTTTACTCTTTAAGTTTTAGAATTTTCTTATTCAAAATTTTTTTCTTTTATTTATAAATACTATTCTAATCCTATATTTTCATGTAAATCCCAGATTATACAGAACAGCATCCTCATTTCTCTCTTTGGATAGATAATTGAAGAGCCAAAGGCTTCATGATGCTTTCATGTGGTGACTTTTGATTATCTTGTTGAGTTTCAAATGCTGGTTTTGGAGGGATTTTCTTTGTGATAGTTAAGAGTTGCTTTCTGATTAGAAGTATCCAAATAACTCCCCAACCTTGACTCTGAGCTTGTCTAGATTTAGAAGTCTTCCATATAATCAATTTGTCTGGCTTGTGTTAAAGACTAAACACTTGAAATAGAACACTGATTCTTTACAGAGGCCTAGCTATTTCACTTAAGCAAATATATGCCAAATAAAAATTTGGTGGAGTTGATAACTTCTGTTATTAAAGGAAGAATATTCTTCAGTTTATGGAAAATCAGAATATATAATTATTCTTGGGTCAGAGTAAGATAATGTTTATCTACAAGATAATTAGGATTCATTTGAAAATATCTATTTTCTTCAGTAAGCATGAACAACAGTGCAATAAAAACACTTTAACTTTTGAATTAAAAGCTTTGCTTATCAAATTTAATTAATCTATACTACTTAAATAGAAACAATTATAATAAAATTGTGTTAAAATCATTGATGTTTACTGTAAAATATTTTTTGGAAATTGATACTTATTAGTAGTGCTTGCTATGGTACTGACTGTCCCCTGCCACATAAAAACTAAAGTTACTGTTGTTGAAGGTGTTCATTCACTCAGTTGTGTCCAACTCTTTGTGACCCCACAGACTGCAGCGTGCCAGGCTTCCCTGTCTTTCACTATCTCTTTGCTCAAACTCATGTCCATTGATTCAGTGATGCCATTCAACTATCTCATCTTAAAGTTATTGTAAAATATTATAAAAACTTCTTACTCTAATATTCACTGAGGCCTTATTTTGTAAAGCCATAAATAATAGCAAAATTAAATCTCCAGAGACAAATTCCAAGTGAAGTCATTACATGATAAAATTTGCAAAAAAATCATTTTTATATATTAATCTACACAGTAACAACAAAAGAGAGTATTCTAAAGTCTACACTTTTAGTTATTGTGATATTAGGAGATAGCTGTAAGATGAAACTACCTCTTCACTTCCCAAATCTCACAACATTATAATAATGGAATCAATAAGAGTATATTTTTCATTACAAATCATGTAGATTATCAGCAAAGACATAGATAGATTAGTATTAAAAGATAGACTGTATCTGTTGTTTGTAACATAAATCACCACATAGTTGGGTGGTATTCTGCAAATCAGTGTTTGACAGTAATTTATGAGGTTTCAGTAGACTTTGGTCAATAGCAAAAACAATCAAAGTTTGACTAACAGTTAATGTTTTATTCTTCACAGGAGGCAAAAGAGCTTTATTTTTAAATATTCTTTATATCAGACATTAGCATGTATGTTCAGCTGCTCAGTCCTGTCTGACTCTTTGGGACCTGATGGACTGTAACCCGCTAGGCTCCTTTGTCCATGGAATTCTCCAGGCAAGAATAGTGGAGCAGGTTCCCATTTTCTAATCCAGGGCATCTCCATGACCCAGGCTTGAATCTGCGTCTCTTGCATTGGCAGGCAGATTCATTACCACTGATCCACCTAGGAAGCCCACTTCAGACCTTATAAGTTTTAAAGAACCTCTATGGCCATATGGTTAAAGCACAATGTATAAATGACTTCTCATTTATTCTTTTATGTATTTATTTGCTAAACCTCCAGACCTTTCTGGTTACTGTGCTAAATCTGAGATATAAGTCAGGTAGAATAATTTACAAAATGAAAAGGCCTGAAATAAAAGAAGTAAATAAAATGAATCAATAAAGTATATGCCAATTAAAGAATCTGAAGAAATGAACTGTTTTTAACAAAATGAAAGCCCAAACATTCAAACTATTTAAATGTTTACATTAAAAAATGCATTTTCTTATATTTTACAACACTTAATATATATATATTGATGCTTTAATCTATTTTTTTTTGTGATACGGTATTAAGTGCATGAGAAATAAAATTCAGGGACAGAAGGAGAAATGTGCTAAATTAAACCCAAAGAGAATTTTTAAATTGGTGGATTTTTTTTGGTTTCACTGAATCATATCACTGTAAATTAACTTAAGTGATGTCTAGACAACTGTGCATCTATCATTGGCAAAATGTAAAGAAGTCTTTACAATATTTAAACATGTAATGCTGAAGCAGTCAGTAATGCTGCTCACCAATCTTTCTTGTATTATACTTCAAGACAGAGTTCAGATTCCTTGAACCTTTTAAGTTAAGCATGGCCATATGATGTGCTTTAGACAATGAAACGTGAGAAACATAAGCAACCTTTCTTACTTTTGCATGAATCATTTAAGAGTTGATTTTTTTTTAATCATTTGTTCCTTTGTTGAGAAAATCATTACAGTACATGTTTACAAAGAACCTTTATCTGCCTGCACTTTAACTGGTAAACATTAGCAAATGTCCCTACCAACCAGCATTGCCTATGAAGCTATAAAACCTATTTTGAGCCAATGAAATTCTGTGATTGTGTATTATGGAATCATCTAACCCATCCATTAATAATTTTTGTTATGTGACAGTCTTATAGATTCCACTTAATTCTGTGTTCTCAAAACCCAGAAACAAAGCTATACTATCTGTGTCCTGAGTGAAATAAGGCACGTGATATGAAAATAAAATTCTCTGTAATCAAGTTCAGGTCATCAATTCAGAACATGTCTTTGTTCCTGATCAGCTCAGCCTTAGTGCTTTTGATATTCATTCCTTCTAGGTTGCTTTGATCACAAGGTTTATGTTCCTTCTGAATGATTTTTAAAAATTTCAAATTCTAGAAAGCAAATGTTGTGTTATTGCCCTTTCTCTCTCAGAAGACCAGTGTTGTCTTAACTCAAACCATCTGTTTTCTTGGTATTCCATAGGCTTTGAAGAATTACAGTCTCATAAAATTACAAAATATTTTATTTCAAAATTTAAATAACATAATGGGACATTCTCTCATTTTACTTTTGTGTAATTAAGAGAAGCTTTTATATGATCTTTCTCACAGTAAAGAAGATCTATCGAAAGGTAGATTCTTTTCTCCTCTGTATATATTTAGCAGTAGTAATTTTGTCTTAATTCTCCACCAAATATCAGGCCTAGGATGAAGATGAGACGGTTAGATAGCATCATCAAGTCAATGGACATGAATCTGAGCAAACTCTGGGAGGCAGTGTAGGAAAGGGAAGCCTGGCCTGCTGCAGTCTATGGGGTCACAAAGAGTCGCACACAACTTAGTGACTGAACAAGGGCACAACAGCAGGGATAGAGCAGTCATGTAGCTATAGACAGGGCCTCCCTCGTGGCTCAGGGGTAAAGAATCCACCTGCCAATGCAGCAAATGTAGGTTCAGGACCTGAGTTGAGAAGATCCCCTGGAGAAGAAAATGACAAACCACTCTGGTCCTCCTGCCTGGGAAATCCCATGGGCAGAGGAGCATGTGGTCTACAGTCCTTGGGATCGCAAGAGTCCGATACCACTTAGCAACTAAAACAACAACAACAACAACATAGCTTTTGACATTATCAGGGACATTTTGGAAGACATGTTGCACTATACCATTCAGGACTATTGCAGAAAATAACTACCTTGGCAAAATCATGAGGATAGACAGAATATGTGTGTATAAAAATAAAAAAAAAGCTTTCCCAAAATTATCATATCAAAGTTCTTATGAACAACTTTCTCTTCCTTATGTGTTTTTTTCATGTTATTTTAAATTAGATTATGTAGTACAAACACTAATCAAGAATGATAGATAAACAGTAAGAGGAACATGAACCTTTAACCTTAGGAAAAAAGAAAATACAAAACAAAAATATGCAAGAAAATAGTGCATAACTATATGGTCAGGTGACTCAAGATGGATGTTCTCTTGTTCTCTGTACATCCCCTGCCTGACCGTGCCTGCTTCCGCTATCACACATGACTCACCTTTCTAAGTATTTTCCCCAGGCCCCAGCTAGTGATTGTTCTTATTGACAGGGTAGTGAGGGGCGTGCCCTATACTGGCTCCCTAGTAACTAAGGAGCCCACCTGGCATCAGCTTCCCTGTAACTGGCGATCTCTCCTTGCCTTTCCCCCTAACAAAGACTGCGACCAGATGCTGCCCACCTTATGCTGCAAAGGGTGGGGTATTGTCCCAGGACCTTGCTTTAGACATGGAAGCTCCCCCATCCATTAAACCATTGATGTCTCTGTTATTAACCCTGGGTTCGTTCTTTGCTCTTAAAGTTAGACAAATACAAGCCTTTTAGTCCTGTGGAGTACAGCTCAACAGTAACAAACTGACTTATCATGATTTCAATACAATATGGAGTAGTTACAAGTAACAATTTTTGATCAAACAACATGATTATTGATCAAACAACATTTGATCTTTTCATTTATTAACCTTACTATCTGGCCAATCTGATGAGAATTTTAGAAAATACTGAGTCACAAGGTAAGCCATGCATTTGTTACTGAACAAAAATGTGAGGAAAGCAAGAGTGTAAAGATAATTATAGTGAAGTGAAGTCACTCAGTCGGGTCCAACTCTTTGTGACCCCATGGACTGTAGCCTACCAGGCTCCTCCATCCATGGGATTTTCCAGGCAAGATTACTGGAGTGGGCTGCCATTTCCTTCTCCAGAGGATCTTCCCAACCAAGGATTGAACCCGGGTCTCTCGCACTGCAGGCAGACGCTTTACCATCTGAGCCACCAGGGAAGCCACAAGATAACTATAAGTAGATAGCAAATATACAAGGAAATATTCAAATATTTAATGTAAGGGAGAAAGAGAATTTCTATTCAAACATCACAATAAAACATTAAATATGGTCTCTCATTGCACAATTCATAAAGTATGTGAAAGGAATGAGATATTTCAAATCTCAATTTTTTTCAGAAGGAAAAAAGAGTAAATAAGTACCACAATAAAATGTAAGGTGCAATTATTATTAATTAACAAATCACATGAAGAACAAAGGAATGGAAATCCTTAACATTAATGAACTGTACATAATTGGCAAGTCTAAGAAAGACTTATGTGTAAATTTACATGACCATGAAAGTCTAGCTCAGATTGGTGAACTTAAAAAACTGCAGTCTATTCCAAAAAAAAAAAAATTGACTAAAGAAAAATTTTGATTAAATGTTATACTTGTGGTTACAGGTTATGCAACCGTGTATCCCAATGAGACTATTCAAGTATTTGAGTTGTATTCTCATATTCAATGATTTAAAAGAGTTAAAATGAAAATAGTGAGAAAATTACCCTTCTAAATAATCTCACACACTTTTTCATATGCAGACATTCAATAAACATGCAAATTATGTAAGAAGAGCAAATTTGGAAGCTGACCCTAACAATGATATAGGACTTTTGTCAGTTTTAAAGTTAATAATGGAATCACCTTGACGATAACAGGACCATTGGAGAGAAGAGTTAATACATGTAACATATAAGCCAGATAAGGTAGAGCAAAAACCACCCATGGTTTGTGATTTCGTTTAAAATCACAGATGAAATGGACATTATCACAAAGTCAGAGACAGATTAGAAGACAGTTTGAAGGGGGGAAATACCAGCAAAAGGAAGTAGAAAACACAAAGAAGAAATATGAAAGATATATAACAACTGTTGGTGTTAGCAGTTTAGCCAAAGGTTAGTGAAGTGAAGTGAAGTCACTCAGTCGTGTCCAACTTTTTGCGACCCCATGGACTGTAGCCTAGAAGGCTCCTCTGTCCATGGAATTTTCCAGGCAAGAGTACTGGAGTGGGTCGCCATTTCTCCAGGGGATCCTCCCAAGCCAGGGATCGAACCCAGGTCGCCCGCATTGCAGACAGATGCTTACTATCTGAGCCACCAGGGTAGTCTCAATTGTATCATTCATTATGTGGTCAGTTTTTGTCAAACTTCTCCACCAATGCTGATGAGAATTTTAGAAACAATTGAGTTACAAGAGAGTAGAAAAAATAAAAAGAAAAGTGTAAAAATATTTAGAAATAGAATTTCTCTTTTCTAGCTATATTTCTTAATTAAGCTAATTTGTTAATACTAGCTATATTAAAATCCAAGTAAGAACTAAGACCTCTGGGATCTTACTGTAGGGAGAGTTTAAAAAAATGAAAATACAAACTATAAGAAAAATAACAATGGAAAAAAGCATAATGTAGAAATTAAATACTTGAAATGTCCTAGGAACTTCAAGAAAGACATTTCTAAGGAAGTATCATTGAAAGCTATACTTAAAGAATTAGAATTTAGTGACTGGAGGAAGAGGCTGTTGGACCATCCAGACGTGATCAGAAGAAACAGAAAAACTGGAGCCAAGATACAAAGGTTTGTAAAAATAAATAGCTACCATCTCAGGTAAGAGATTCATTGCCCGTGCAAAAGAAGTACATGGAGAGGGAAGACTGAGTAAAACAATGTCTCTGGTTGGAAATAACATAACTTTTGAGGGTTGATGAAAAGATTATAGGAAGGGAAAGTAGTAGGTGATCTATAGATTAAAAAATAGTTTCTAACGTGTAACCAAAAGGAAAGGGGGAAGGAAAAAACACAATTAAGGATATTTTCCAGGAAGGTAAAAATAGTGGAAAACCAGGATATGTTTTAAAAAGACCAGACAACTTATTTGTAAAAGAAAATAAATTTTATAATAGAGAATAGTGACAAAATTTAATTGAGAGTAATAACACTGAAGATTCCTGGGTTATGAGAATTCCTAGTGGAAGAAAAAACTTATAATACATAAAATATTTCATTATAAAGATAAGATAGAACATTTATTTAAAATGGAAATGCTTTTAAAGATATAATTCTGTTCAAATATATGAATTTATTATTCTTATTGTCACAAGTGGATTTCTTTAAATTACAGTTACAGCACTATAGATGTCATATACTTTGGGGAATGAAAATGAGCAATAAAACAAAATGAAAAAGCCTATAGAAAAGTATATTCCAGGCAAGTTTTGCAAGGTATTAGTTGGCATATAACATGTCAGAAATAACTGAAATACCCAACTATCCAAATGCATCACAGAAAAAAAATAAAATGGAATCCTACATATTTATTTCTGCAAATATTTAAATAACATTAGTAATTTTCATATTTTATAAGCCTCACGAAAATGAAAAATATTTGAGATTTTTAAACTTGTTACTCTCTTTTGATTCTGTAGTAATTGATCATCAATTTGAAAAAATTTTTTAATGTATGAATACCCCTCAACTCTAATAGAGTTAGGCTTCCCAGGTGGCTCAGGGGTAAAGAATCCACCTGCCAATGCTGGAGGTGCCAGAGGCACGGGGTCGATCCCTGGATCAGGAGGATCCCCTGGAGCAGGAGATGGCAGCCCACTCCAGTATTCGTGCCTGGAAAATTCCATAGACAGAGGAACCTGGCAGCTACAGTCCCTGGGGTTGCAAAGAGTTGGACATGACTGAGCATACATACACAATGCAATATTGTTAAGGGGCATGTGTGTGTGTGTGTGTGTGTGTGTGTGTGAGTGTGTGTGTATATGTATTGGTTCTTCAACATCTACATTTAATAAAATCTAACTTAAGTCATTACATTCACGTTAATAGCAAAATTCTAGTGCATTGACTTCACTGAATCTAGAAAAAATATTTAAAAACATTATTTTATGCTATAGTAGCCCATTTTGGCCTTCCATATTTAAATTTTTGAAAGTTATAGCCATAAGTTGTTAATTTAAAATCTCAAAGCTATTTAATAGAGGCCTTTTATCCAAGATTTTATATTCCCCATATATTGTTTCTTCTTCAACACATAAGTCATCTAATTCTGATTTTTAATATCCAGCTTCAAATTCAGTAACTCTTAGTAAGATAAATGTTTGTCAATGTACTTGAGATACAGCAAAATATCAACTAGACAAAAGGAGTTTGAGTGCACTGCCTACTATTCCTGGGTGGAAAAGGAAGAGCATTTAATTCAAAGGTCATCTACATTTGATATACTTGCTGATAGCTTAATTTACTTAATTTTTAATGGGGCTATCATTTATTAAAATTAGACTACATTCTTTTAGTCCTATAATGGAAGAACTGGGTGAGGTAAATGACTCCATGAATATATTACATATTTTATTACCTCATTTGATTTTGACCTTAAAATATCAAAGCCCATATATAATTTTTGTCTTGATCTTAAAAACAAGGGAAGTGAGAACGTTCCCTGGTGGTAAGATGTCGACTTTCAATGCAGGGAGTGCAAGTTTGATCTCTGGTTGGGGAGTTAAGATCCCACAGGCCTTGTAGCCAAAATCCAGAATGCAAAACAGAAACAACCCTGTAGCAAATTCAGTAAGCGCTTTAAAAACGGCCCACATCAAAAACAGTTTTAAAAAGGAAAGTGAAATGGAATTATTTTCATTCAGAAATCCTAAATCTGGTTTTGTATATAAAGAAGCACTGAAGGTTGGTTAAGGAGAAGTAAATAGAGTAGAGGAAGGATCCCAGATCCCCATAAGGCTACTCTTGCTTTTGAATCAAGCGCAGAGTTCTCTTGACTCACCAAGCATGTCAAGATCATTAGTACTTCGCGGGGAGGGCCGGGCAGACGTGTGTGCCATCCCCAGACCCTCTCCACCCTTTCCCTCCCCATTTGGTGCCCTGAGATGGTTTTCTGCAAGAACTGCGCTAGTGGACTTCCTCGCCTTCGGCTCTTCACTGGTTTCAGCCTCAGGCAGGAAGGAGAATGGGGTCTGGAAGTCTTTCTTCAGTCCCTGCGCAGTCGGGGTAGCTGTGGCCTGTCTGAGGGCCCCAGAGGAGGCGGTGCTGCAAGCCGGGCCTCGCCCCCCACGCAGCGCTCCCTGAGCGGGTCCCAGGCCGGCTCATCTGCCTCCCCCGGCTTCAGGCCTAGCCGGTTAAGACTTCCAGGCTTCACCGTATGACTTACAGTTCCCTCCATCTTGCCCGAACCTGTGCCGACCGTCATTTCATTAAACTTTTCTCTGAATAACCATTTTTCAGCTTGTCTCAGTCAGAACTCTGAGTGATATACAATAGAGGAAAAATGAAATACCCGTTGTAGGATCTTCAATAATATATAAGCTCCTTAAGGACAGAAAGTATGCCTTTTTGTCTTTGAGGCTTAACCTTTGAAATCAATATATTTTCCTACTGTTCAAATCACACCTCTAGTTGGGAATCTCCTTTGGCTGAAGTGAGATGATGAACAGTTCAAAGGGTAGTGAGTAAACCTGTTAAAACAATTTCATTAAGACCATTATCTCATTAGAATCTTTCTAGAAATAGGATATAATGGACATAACTATATCATCAAGATTCCAAATAACACCCCTGAGCATCTTATGAACATTATAGTTGTATCATAGCCTACATATCACCTGATCATTAGATATATTGACAGCTCAATGTATGTTCCCTACTAGTACCTGTTACTTTTAATTAATAGGCTAAAGATGAACAGGAACACGTCTTTAGTACTTTTTAATGTCTCCACAGCTTCTGGGATAGGCTTGGGCAAAAGAATCAGAACGTTCATCCACTGTCTTGCTTGCTTTACTCTATTGATAGTCTAGGACAGAAATGGAAATGATAGTTTTCAGGTGTTTTTGAATGGAAATATTCTTGAGATTAACATACATTAGATTAGGGTAAGAATAAAGTACAGACTTGCACATCTTCAAAACTAATTGTGTTTATTACCAATATTTTGGAAAAAATTAATATTTTCATTTCTTAAATGACATTCAAATATTTTCAATTTAGTACACTAATTTCCCCCCATTTCTTTCTGGGTTGGGTTGAAAAACTGGTTATTCAACTTACCAAGATCAACCTCCTTTCCCTTCTACTGACAGACACACATGGAAGAGGAATACTTTCTGAAATGCACAAATGAATGTTTTAACATTTTTTGATGGGAACATTTATCATGAGTTTGACATGAGTTTTAGAAACTATGAATGGGAAATTGAGAACTTTTATTATCTATATTATAAATATATAGCAATAATAAAGTATCATTTCCAAGCAAAGTTGAGAAAAATGGGAAAAAATATAGCAACCTAACTTCAGTGGCAGTAATATTTTTGGAAGTTTATTTTGCTTTAAATTCAATTGTATAAGAAATAATTCAAGCAAAAAAAAAAAAAAAGCTCATAGCTTTCCAAATCCAGCAATCTACAGGGCCAAGATAATGTGGGGAAAATCTCATTACAGACACTCTACATGCTGAATAAAATAGAATAAAAACTATTTTAAATGCATAGTTAAATTCAGAACATATGAGAAAAAGTGACATAAAGAAGAAAGACCTATAAATTAGACAAACACTTTGCTTAAACCTGCAACTGAATTGATTAGGCATTTGAGAGGAAAGAAAAACTATCTATTCCTATTGCACACAATACATGTTTTCATAGCAAACACATATAGGAGACATGGTTTAAAATTTTTTTTCTTATTCTTGAGATAATTGTAGGTTCACATGCACAAAATGTAATTTCATAATAGGGATATTGCAATGATACAGTCAAGCTATAGATGGCCTCCATCACCATAAAGATGCTTCATGTTGCCTTTTAACACTCATTCACCCTGCTACTATCTCCTCTTTAAACCCTTATGTCCACAACATTGCCATCCATTTTTACAATTTAAGAACCTTGTGTAAATGAATCATATAGTATGTGACCCCTTGAGACTGGCTTTTCTCTCATGACATGATTCTCGGGAGATTTGATAGGATGTTGCGTGTATCAGTAGCTCACTTATTTATATTGTTGAATGGTAGTCTATGATTCGATGTACCGTAGTTGATTTAAACACTATCCTCTGAAGGACAGTTGTATTACTTCCAGATCTTGCTATTATGACTAAAAAAGCTATAAGCATTCATGCACAGATACTTGCATGAATCTAAGTCTTTAATTAGGGCCTCCCTTGCGGCTCAGTGGTGAAGTACTAGCCTACTAATGCAGGAGATACTTGTTCGATTCCTGGGTTGGAAAGATGCCCTGGAGAAGGAAATGGCAACCCACCCCAGTCCTCTTTCCTGGGAAATCTCGTGGACAGGGGAGCCAGCAGGCTATGTGTGGGGTGACAAAGAGTCGGATGAGACTTAGCAACTAGACATCCACACACACACACACACACACACACACACACACACACATCTTTAATTGGCATAGATGAGTAACAGTACAATAGTACAGTTGGTGGTTCATATAGTATTAGTATATCTAGTTTTAAAAGCACTGCTGATAATTAACAATAAGATATTTTGCACTTAAAATTTGTTAAGACGGTAGATCTCATGTAAAATATTCTTGCCATAAAAAAACACAGGATGCAAAAACAAGCAGGTGAAACAAACCAAAACACCCAAAGGGATACAAAGAAACTTTGGAAGCTGTAGATATGTGTATTACCTTGATTGTGATGATGGTAGCAAGAATGTATACATGTGGCCGAACTCACCAAATTATTTACATTAATCACATGCTGTAGTTTGTAAACTAGTACATCCTTAATAAAACTGAGGGGGAAAAGCCAAACTATTTTTTCTGGAGTGGTTGCACTCTATAGCACACATTAGCAAGCATTATTAATCTAGTTTATTTACATCTTTTCCATCACTTTTTTTAAGCCACCCTGATGGGTGTATGACTCACTTTAATTTGTATTTCTCTAATTTCTAATAAAGATGAACATCTTTTATGTGCTTTGTTTTCATCTGTATATCCTCAATGATATATCTATTCAAGTCATGTTTCTAATTTTAAACATATGCTTTTGATTTTTTACTACTGAGATTTGAAAGTTCTTAACATGCTCTTGATCCTAGTCTTTGTCAGAAATGTGTTTTGCGGGTATCTGCTTTTTCCACTGTATAACTTCTCTTTTCATCCTAAGAGGTCTTCTTCCATTTTATTGTGAAATAATTGACATTTAGCTTTTCAGATGAATGTTTTCATTTTCTTCATATAAATACTTAGAGGTGGAATTGCTAGATTGTATTGCAGGTCTATTTTCAGTTTTTGAAGAGCCTCCATAGTGTATTCCATAGCAGCAACATCAATTCACAATTCCAGAAACAGTGCACACATATACCTTTCTTTCTACATCATAATCAAAGCTTGTTTTTCATCTTGTTGAATATATCCTTCCTGAGACATTTTAGGTAGTATGTCATTGCACTTTGATTTCTGTTTCCCTAATGATTAGTGATCCTGAGTATCTTTTTTGTGCCTGTTGACCATCTATATGTCTTTGGAAAACGTCTATTCAGATCCTCTACTCATTTTTCAATGGGTTTTGTTGCTATTTATTTCTTTTGTTTGTGATGTTGAGTTGTATGAATTATATACAAATAATTCATTTGTATATTTTAGATATTACCCCTTCACCAGATATATAATTTGAAATATCATCTCCTATCCAAAGTAGATGACCACTTAATTTTGTTGATAATTTTCTTTGCTGTGCAAAGGCCTTTTTTGTTGTTGTTTTTTGATGTAGTTACATTTGCTTAATTTGATTTTCATTCCTTGTGTGAACACACATCCCTGGAATAAACCCTACTCGATCATGATGCATGATCCTTTTAGTGAAAGTGAGTTGTTCAGTCGTGTCTGACTCTTTGCGATCTGAAGTACTATAGAGTCCATGAAATTCTCCAGGCCAGAAAACTGGAGTGGGTAGCCTTTCCCTTCTCCAGGGGATCTTCCCAACCCAGGGATCGAATCCAGGTCTCCTGCCTTACAGGTGGATTCTTTACCAGCTAAGTCACAATGGAAGCCCGTGATCCTTTTAATATATATTTTTAATTTTGTTTTCTAATATTCTGCTGAAGATTTCTGGATCTGTGTTTATCAGTGTTATTGGCCTGTAATTTTATTTTTGTAATGTCTTTGAATGGTTTTGATATCAGGTTGATGCTGGCCTTATAGAATGAATTGGTAAGCATCATATGTACATGCTGAACAGCCAAATGGATAATAAAAAAGAAGTGCTCCCCATTTTGTGACATTCCAGAACCAATCTCAATTCTATTTCTATAATTTTACATGTATACATCTAACACAAGGGAATGCGGAAAATATTATTTCTGACTTCACTTTGACTTTTCACTTTCACACATTGAAGGAAATGGCAACCCACTCCAGTGTGGGCTGCTGTCTATGGGGTCGCACAGAGTCGGACACGACTGAAGCGACTTAGCAGCAGCAGCAGCAACCAATGTAAATGTACCCAACTAAAGACTGGAATGTTTAATTCTTTCAAAAGGGAAGAGAAGGGAGTGGATATTAGGAAGAGCTAGCACAATTTCTGCCATAATATTTTTGGAGAACTAAATTCCGACTATATTATTTTATTTGTCTAATAGTCAATTCAATAACATTAAATTTTCTAAAGTGTAAAATTTTGGTGTTGCTGAATTAGAAAATTTAAAACTACATGCAGTGACGTGGATGGACCCTGAGCACATTTGCTAAGGAAGAAAAAGAAAAGTGCCAAATGATGACACTTAACCATGTGTAATCTAAAAAAGTTAAACTCATAAAAATCAGAATGATAGTCACCAGGGGGTGGGAGGTGATAATTTTGATGATTAAGGGTACACACTTGCAATTGGTAATAAATCAACCATAGAAATCTAATGCACAGTATGAAAAATATATCATGCTATAAACATCAAACTTGATAAAAAAACTATAACTGAATTATCCTAACTAGTAGAAATAAAGGATAATTATATAATGTGATATAGGTTCTTAATATAGCCATACCAAAAATAATATTACAATATAGACATGCATTGAAACAATGCTGTATGTCAACTATATTCTCTTAAACTCTACTCAATATGTGTTCTTGGCTGGAGAATCCCGTGGTCAGGGGAGCCTAGTGGGCTGCTGTCCATGGGGTCGCACAGGGTCGGACACGACTGAAGCAACTTAGCATGCACTGGAGAAGGAAATGGCGATCCACTCCAGAGTTCTTGCCTGGAGAATCCCAGGGACGGGGGAGCCTCGTGGGCTGCCGTCTATGGAGTTGCACAGAGTTGGACACGACTGAAGCGACTTAGCAGCAGCAATATGTTGTAATAACCAAAAATGGAAAATAATTGAAAAACAATGTGTGTGTGTGTGTATGTGTGTATGTATTACTGAATCTCATTTCTTTATAACTATAACAAACAATATTACTTATACTCCAATATAAAATAAAAATAAAAATTTTAAATGCATGCAATATACTAATTACTTGTTACATTACTCTGTCATATGCACTGTGTTATCCTTTTCTTAAAGCTAAAATGACTTAAAATACAGATTCCAAGAAATGACAGATGTTCTTTGTACAGAGATTAAAGAAATAGTGAATTCCAGAAGTATTCCTTTGGGTCTATTGATTTTGCCTATGCGTTCTCTTTTTTAAAAACCCCATCCACCAAAAAGTCATACATATAATACACAGGTATTTTTATTAGCATTAAATTATTTTTCCCATAAATATATTGGTACTCTTGTGTGAAAGTCCCATAGTCATGTATGTTTATAAGTCAGATAACTTTATTTAAGAATATGAACAAAAAATAAATGTGATAAATAAAATTGTATGTGCTTTTGCAATCCATCAATAGAAGGATTATGCTACCATTAAAAGGAGAATCAATTTTGGAATCATAGAAATGTAAGTTTGAAATAAAGTTCTACATGTAGTATTTATGGCAACTTTGAGCCTTGTGTTCTTCATTTGTAATGTGGGGGCAATAGAACTGGCCACATAGGTTTTTGTAGTAATTAAATGAGATTATTTATGTGAAATTTCTAACCCAATACTTGAGATGTCAGCCTTCTCCCAACTCAAATAATGTAACTGTGAAAATAGATCACAGTAAGAAATATTTACTTTGGGGTTTTTGTTTAATCAAGTGTCTAGTATTAGTAACATCATTGCTGACTTCTTTATGAAAAAGTGATTATGGTAAAACATATGTATATTCATAGGTACTGCACTCATCTAATGCCTATCTCACATAAAAAACATGAGTCATTTAAACATATTCATCAACATCAAAGTGTGTATTTACATAAATATTCATCAAATTAATTTAAGAACCTCTATCAACCTAATCTCTTGAAAGTTGGAAGAAAAATGTCAAAATTGCAATGGCTCTTACCACTGGTTTCATTTCAGAAACCAGTATCTATATATTTAAAAACTAACAAAGCACAAATGTTGGCTAAAATGGATTAATAGCCCCTGGATATTCCCCCCTGTCTCAAAAAACCAAAACACAAAATATATGACACTATGGCTTTTGAGACATTGCAGTTAAGCCAGTGAAAGTTGGTGATTTCAGAAAGATGAAAAACAAAGGAGATAGTCAGTATGATTGCTGCGGTTTACTGTCTTGAGAGCGTTTGCAGGCCTTGACATATGGAGCTCAAACAAAGGAGCATTACAGTACCCTGAGTGATGCAACAGAGCAGAAGGCCTGTCGAGACTAAATTGGCTAGAGTTCACAGGATGTTTTGTGGTTTAGAAGAGAACCAAACAGAGAGAGAACTTGAAATAAACAGGGGATTTTTGCTCAGTAATGTTTGACTCTTTGTAACCCCGTGGACTGCTGCCCGACAGGCTTCCCTGTCCTTCACCATCTCCCAGAGTTTGCTCAAACTCACATCCATCGAGTTGGTGATGCCATCCAGCCATCTCATCCTCTGTCGTCCCCTTCTCCTCCCACCTTCAATCTTTGCAAACATCAGGGCCTTTTCCAATGAGTCAACTCTGCATCAGGTGCCGAAAGCAGGGCTTCAGCTTCAGCATCAGTCCTTCTAGTGAATATTCAGGGTTGATTTCCATTAGAATTGACTGGTTGATTTCCTTTGTCCAGGTACTCTCAAGAGTCTTCTTTAGCCACAGTTTCGAACCACAGTTCAAAAGCAGATCAGTTCTTCAGTGCTTAATCATCTTTATGGCTCAACTCTCACATCTGTACATAACTGCTGGAAAAACCATAGCTTAGACCAGATGGATTGTCAGCTAAAAGTGACGTTTCTGCTTTTTAATCCTCCATCTCGGTTTGTCATAACTCTTTTTCCAAGGATCAAACATCTTTTAATTTCATGGCTGCAGTCACCATCCATAGTGATTTTGGAGCCCAAGAAAGTAAACTCTGTCACTGTTTCCATTTTGTCCCCGTCTCTTTGCCATAAAGAGATGGGACCAGATGCCATGATCTTAGTTTTTTGAATGCATGGGAAATTGGGGAAGATACAAATATTAAGCCCATAACACCATATTTTCTATGAATCTAGTATTTCTCTTTTACCAAAAACAGAAAAAAAAAAAACTCAAGGGAAAAAAAAGGAAACTGCATCTCATGAATAAAAACAATTATTAACAAAATATTGCAACACTGAATATAGAGACTCATAAAAACTACTATTTGCTTCTTATAGAAGAATTTCCAAAAATATGTGTGTGCAGTCCCCCAACCAGGGTCCAGGCTCATTTCCTTGCACTCTCCCTCGAGACTGAGCTTGACTTTGTGGTTCAATTTCAAAGAAGAGAGTAAGTAAAGGGGAAAATGGTAACTTAACAGCAAAGAAACCTAGTAAACACTTTACATTAACCAAATGCTGAAGGCTAAGTTTCTTGTGATGATACATGTGCACACACACACAAACACACACACACACACAAATATATATATACCATGTACCCTCTGATATTATGTAACAAGAATGGCCATTAGCATTATATAATAAACCAGTTTTAAAAGTGAGCTTGGAAAGTATTTCATCGGCTAATTGCTTTGGTTTATTAGTAATTACAAGTGACCTTTGGCTACTTTAACAACCCTGGAAATTTCAATAGCCTAACACAACATATATTAATTTATATTCAAAGAAAGTTTTCTGTAATTACAAAAAGTTTTCCATAGCAATTGTTCTCTATGAAGAAACTCAGGCTCCACTGATCTTTGTACTATCATCCATCATTAATCTTTTCTGATTTTTGCAGAAGTGAAGGAAATAATAAGAATCTCTTACTAGCAATTAAATGTTTTATTAAAAAAAAAAAACAACTCATTGGCCACATATATCTACAATGGGAAGAGTAAATGTTTTCTTCCTGTAAACCCATAAAAAGAGGACACTCATATCTACTAAAAAAGTCCTTAGGATTACATAGGGGTATAAAGAAATGACCATATAAAATGTGTCTTCCATGTAACTGTCTCATAGAAACCTTTCCTGGAAATATGCTGTTTACACCATCCTTTGCTTGAGTTCTAACTGGTTTGAAAGGTTATTGTTGGTTCTTAGGTGGAGGCACTTGACATGCTTGGAATCCCTCTGGGATCCTGTACCAAATCCACACGTTGTTAATCTGGCTTTGATTTCACACACCAGGTTTTACATTTGAATGTCCATCTTGTCCTTACATCCGGTTTGAGAGGACGACTGCGTTGATTGTCTTCAGCCTTTCACGTACGGCTGTACTGGTGTTTTTGGGGGATGGTCTTCCATGTTCTGTGGATTGTCCACATATGTTGGCAGAGGGGACAGTGACAAGATGGGCACAAGTAGAAGCCTTAATAAGCACCTGTGAGTATCTGCTTCCACTCTTCGATCTCTGCCATCAGCACAAGAGTAGACCTGGGATTGTTTGCTGGAGGGGTCTGAGAAAACCTCTCGGCGAAAAGTGTCAGATGGTCCTGGGTGAGGCCATTCCAGACAGGTAGCCCTCAGCCTGTCTGCCAGCTAACTACAGGTGCATGAGAGAGCCTGTGTGAAATTAGTGAGACAGGCTCAGATCTGTAGAATTACTCAATCAACACGTAAATATATGAGCCACAAAAAACTGTTTAAAACTGTCGGGTTTCAGGAGTGGCTTACTACATACAGATAGCTCCCTAATACACACAGTCACCAACTATATATCAGCACTAATAATGGAACTTCTCATTATATTGTTGCTTGTATAGGTGTTTCTTCCTGACGCAGGGATTTGGGGTTGATTGTGGTCTTTTCCTCTTGGTCTTCCTTAGGAACTGTACTCTATATTTTCACTTCAAATTAAATGTCTAGAAGCTGCCACTTCCATGTAGAGTCCTGATGCTTGTCTACCTAACCACATTTGTTCCACGTTTAAACTCTTTTTCTCTATCTGTCAGTGATGCTTAGGATGCATACTCACCCCCATGTTACGAACACTATGATCTCTACTCACTATCCTTTTCAGAGATATTTATAAGAAGGGAAGTCCACACTGTAATTTTAATAGCAGAGTTTCATCTTTGTCTTGTAGCTTCCTCATATACCCGACACAGATTAAAGGTCACATCCTCATTCTCTCAAAATACCTGCTTTATGTATTTGGATTATAGTAGGTATAGTTATATATTTAGTAGAAAATAAACTTTAAAAAAATGTAGCCCTTTTGAAGAAATACTAATTTGTATCTCAGTCTTAACAATGTTGAGACACTGCATCAAAAGCTAAAAATACTAAAACAATATACACGCTCACAAAAGACTGAATAAACTGCCAAAATGTGATGTCACTTAATAACATGAAGCAGAGGATAAGATGGTTGGATGGCATCACCGACTCGATGGACATGGGTTTGGGTGGACTCTGGGAGTTGGTGATGGACAGGGAGTCCTGGCGTGCTGCAGTTCATGGGGTCACAAAGAGTCAGACACAACTGAGCGAGTGTATTGAACTGAATAACATGAAGGGGAATTTACTAAAAACTTTCTCCAGTATTTTCCCTGGTTACAAATAGCTATAAGAGCAAGATAAATCAAGATTGGGCAGAAGCAAAACACAGATAAGAGAGAGAAAAAAAAAAGCCAAAATTTATGGTAAAGTCCATTCTTAATTTGATTTAGTGATTATGAATATCTATCATGAGTGATGTTTGCCTTTCAATTTGTTGAAATATCTTACCATGTTGAATGATATTCTACTATTAAAAAACTGGCATTATTCATGCAATTTTACATTCTAGCTATTTTAACAGATTCAGATGTTGAAAAATCACATTTCCTTTTAATATTAGAGGATAACTTCAGGGTATTTTGCCTGTAAGAGGCGATTTTCATTCTGCAATGTTATGTCTTAACAAGAAATATGTAAAAGACATTTAAGCTGTACATAAAATTGTGTTATAGACTGACTACTGAAGTGAGCATCAAATGAAAGATAACAATGTACACGTGTCTTCTGCCTTGAAAAGCCTTTTCTTCCCAATTCTCCCCTAATACTCCAAATATCTGAAATATCTTCCTCCATTTCATCTGTGTTATATCTTCTTTCAGGTAATTTTCTTTCCATTTCAATGTGACTATGTATAAGTATTTTCAGAACTTCTGAATTTTTTTCTGACTATTAATGCTATTTTGCTAAATAAGATCCAAAGACTTTGTTTACATAGCTCACGGTATCAGTTAAAAAAAACATAAATACTAGCTTGAAAATATAATTTTCAACTTTCAGAAATCCAAATTCCTTCAAACTTGTTTATATTTCAATTCTGTGGCAAAGTTCATGTTTATCTTTTCAACTTAATAAAATCACCACAGTTCTCATTTTATGTGGCCTTATTTTTGCCAAGAGTTGTTAGATAACTTCAAAATATTGACTATTTCTTATCTCTCTAAGGTTTCTCAAATTAAGTACCTGGTTCAAAATACATGCAGACAGTTTTTATATTCAATGTTGAATATAAATAATCATTTTTCATGTTACCACATTCTATGATGATTGAATCCATCGTGTTCGCTTTCATTTGATTTCATATAGAGTCAAAAAAGCCTCTTTGAAACTAAAATCTACCTTGCATGATTGCTTTCACAAATAGAATGTGTTTGGTGAATAAAATATAGTAATTTTACACTTATTTAATTCTCATAGAAAAGTAACAATCTCTCAAACCAGGTTAATTTCCACAGTAATTCCAGATAATGGGTGAGCTGAGGAAAACAATACTACAATTTTGATGACCTAAATGGTAACCAACATCACAGGCTGGATTATCAGGGCACTAAGTTCATAGGATTCTTAAATTTTACTGATCAGAAGGAGAGGAATAAGATGTTGGGTAAGCCTGAATAAACATATATATATGCTCATTCAGCTAAAAGATATATATATATATACATATACATATATATATATAAAATTATATTACACTATATTATATTATCAGGGGAAGCTCAGGTTACTGAGAGGTTATTTATATTGCAAAAGCAAGCTGTGTGAGCAGGCATAATAACCCAAAATATACCATCAGTCCAAACATTTTGAATAAGCAATGGTAATAATCTGGTACAAGACACTTTCTAAGGTGTTTCAGCCTTTAAGTAGAATATTGTGAATTACTAGCTATTACTTTTCATTCCTGTTATGTCCAAAGTTCAGTATCATGGCAAAAATCATCACTGAGGACTAGCATAGAGTTCCCATAGGCCAATAGTGAGGGTACCCTTACTTCAAACTCAAGCTGTCTTTTATAAATGGGCTCTTCACCCCTATTCTAAGCTATTCAGTTAGTAACTCTGACCTTTCCATTACACTGTTTTAAAAGTTGCTTTACAGATTACAGGAAAGAAAAACACAGAGTTGTGTGCTTCTCAGAGAAATTCTACTATTTATATATGTATAGCCCCAATTCTGTATCTAATACTAAGAAGGTACTTGAGTTTAATTGGCTTCTAGAAGTGCAGCAATTGACACCATTGATGCTTAGGTCAGGTCCCAAATGCCATTCTCTGTGTAAGTCTCTGCTTTATGAATTCATTTAACAAATAGTTACTAATCCTTCTATATGTCAGTATTCTTGCCTGGAGAATCCCATGGACAGAAGAGCCTGGCAGGCTATATAGTCCATGGGGTCACAAGAGTTGGACATGACTGAGCAACTAAACCACCGCCACCACCACTCTATGTCAGACATAAGTTAGGTACTAAGAATGCAACCACAATAAAGAAGCAAGTAGAAACTTTACACATACATACATATGTGTAAATATCATACACACAAACAGGGAGACAGAGGGAAACTAAAAGCTCTACTAAGGCTATATTACAAGCTTCTTGATCCATGTTGAATTAACTGGAAAAATTGTCAAAAATTTTAAAGACTAAAATGAAATGAGTAGAATATGCATCAGAAAGATAACTCTAGAAGCAATGTAGAAAGTGGATCGGAGTAGTAGAGAAAGAACACAGTAGGAAGAATTCACAAAAACATAGCTGTCTTCAATTTTGAAAATTATGATCAATGATAGGGATGGTTATGAAAAAAGGAAGTAAATATATTTTAAAAAATTAAGTGGCTTAACATCTTAGATAATTTTTCTAAATGAAGTATAAATAGACACAAATTCCTATATGTGGAAATTTAGATATCATTACTGTATAGTCCATGGGGTTGTAAAGATTTGGACATGACTGAGTGACTTTCAATTTCAAACTAAATTTGGGTCTGAAATACAATAGATTTTATATTTTATATATCCCATGTAAGAGAAAAACCAAGAGCTGTTTAATATAAGTGTAATGTGCTGTATATTTAAAACCTTGGGCAAATAAGAATAAGTAGTTGAGTCACGCTCACAGAAGAATGCCTTTGGAATCAGGGTCACTTGATTTAAATTTGAAAGCTCTGCTACTCACCTAGTGTGTGATCATGGGTAGCTATTTTAGCCCTATAAATCTAACTTTTTGCATATAAAAAATAGGATAATAGTCTTACCTAAGAAGATTAAATGAGATAATCCATGCAAAGCTATTACCATTGGATATGGGACACAAAAATGTTTTAACAAACACAACGATTCCATCAGTTCAATTCAGTTCAGTCGCTCAGTCGTGTCCGACTCTTTGCGACCCCATGAATCACAGCACTCCAGGCCTCCCTGTCCATCACCAACTCCCTGTCCATCACCAACTCCAGGAGTTCACTCAGACTCACATCCATCGAGTCAGTGATGCCATCCAGCCATCTCATCCTCTGTCGTCCCCTTCTCCTCCTGCCCCCAATTCCTCCTAGCATCAGAGTCTTTTCCAGTGAGTCAACACTTCGCATGAGGTGGCCAAAGTACTGGAGTTTCAGCTTTAGCATCATTCCTTCCGAAGAAATCCCAGGACCGATTTCCTTCAGAATGGACTGGGTGGATCTCCTTGCAGTCAAAGGGACTCTCAAGAGTCTTCTCCAACACCACAGTTCAAAAGCATCAATTCTTCGGCGCTCAGACTTCTTCACAGTCCAACTCTCACATTCATACATGACCACTGGAAAAACCATAGCCTTGACTAGACAGACCTTAGTCAGCAAAGTAATGTCTCTGCTTTTGAATATACTATCTAGGTTGGTCATAACTTCTCTTCCAAGGAGTAAGCGTCTTTTAATTTCATGGCTGCAGTCACCATCTGCAGTGATTTTGGAGCCCCCCAGAATAAAGTCTGACACTGTTTCTACTGTTTCCCCATCTATTTCCCATGAAGTGATGGGACCAGATGCCATGATCTTCGTTTTCTGAATGTTGAGCTCTAAGCCAACTTTTTCACTCTCCTCTTTCACTTTCATCAAGAGGCTTTTTAGTTCCTCTTCACTTTCTGCCATAAGGGTGGTGTCATCTGCATATCTGAGGTGATTGAGATTTCTCCCAGCAATCTTGATTCCAGCTTGTGCTTCCTCCAGTCCAGCATTTCTCATGATGTACTCTGCATATAAGTTAAATAAGCAGGGTGACAATATACAGCCTTGACATACTCCTTTTCCTATTTGGAACCAGTCTGTTGTTCCATGTCTAGTTCTAACTGTTGCTTCCTGACCTGCTACAGATTTCTCAAGAGACAGGTTAGGTGGTCTGGTATTCCCATCTCTTTCAGAATTTTCCACAGTTTATTGTGATCCACACAGTCAAAGGCTTTGGCATAGTCAAGAAAGCAGAAATAGATGTTTTTCTGGAACTCTCTTGCTTTTTCCATGATCCAACGGATGTTGGCAGTTTGATCTCTGGTTCCTCTGCCTTTTCTAAAACCAGCTTGAACATCAGGGAGTTCACGGTTCACATATTGCTGAAGTCTGGTTTGGAGAATTTTGAGCATTACTTTACTAGCATGTGAGATGAGTGCAATTGTGCGGTAGTTTGAGCATTCTTTGGCATTGCCTTTCTTTGGAATTGGAATGAAAACTGACCTTTTCCAGTCCTGTGGCCACTGCTGAGTTTTCCAAATTTGCTGGCATATTGAGTGAAGCACTTTCACAGCATCATCTTTCAGGATTTGAAATAGCTCCACTGGAATTCCACCACCTCCACTAGCTTTGTTCATAGTGATGCTTCCTAAGGCCCACTTGACTTCACATTCCAGGATGTCTGGCTCTAGATTAGTGATTACATCATCAGTTATGGTCTTTGGTAGTAAGTTTCTTAGCTCTCGATTAGAAGTAAAAAGTTTATTTGATTATATTTAATTGCAAATAATGAATTCAGAAGATGATGAATTCTGTGGAATAACAAACTTTCCCTTTTTTCTGTTCTGACACCTTCAGGGTGTTTTCCCTTTTTCTCGTGATAACCTTCAAGTGGCTGTAACAATTTTAACAAACTTTGTTGCCTCCTCTTGGAATTATATACCTAAACAGAAAATCAAATATTCTTATTTTTTTCTTCTTCAGGATAGGGAAAAACTACTTTCAGTAAGTTCTCAGACAGACTTTCCCTAGCAAGTTATTCCCCAGGGTAGAATCACAGATCTCTGCCTAGACTGTGTGTGCATGCACAGTCGTTTCAGGCGTGTCTGACTCTTTGTGACGCAATGAACTGTAGCCCAACAGGTTCCTCTGTCCTTGGGATTTTCCCTGCAGGAATACTAGAGTGGGTTGCCATGCCCTCCTCCAGGGGATCTTCCACACCCAGGGATCAAAGCCTTGTCTCCTGCATTGCAGGCAGATTCATTATGCTGAGCCACTGAGGAAGCCCATGCCTAAGCCAGTCAATGGCAAAAGGAATAGAATCACCATGATTGATGTATTACAACCATTTTGCACTTGCCAACATTCAGCCCTTAGATTAGGAACAGAGTCACCTTCTATGAGAGTACTGAGCCCTGAGAATGGAGCAAAACTGAGATTCACTAGGCACAGAAGAAATGAGAATGGCTCTTGGGTAGGTAGACAGCTGTGTTTGTGATGATACAACTATGATAACACAGAGGTTGATGCTCATATCAGTATTTACTCTCCAACTGTGTTGCCAAAATATCCTAGGATGTAAAAGATAAATGGCAGTATCACCTGATATGACTTCAGATCTTTATCATATGAATTTTTCATTGCTTAACTTTTAAAAATATATGCAAATTTTTAATCTGCTCCATCTAATTAGATAATAGGACTAATACAGGAAATGTATGTATACATACACTTACATCTGTATGTTTACTTATTCTAAATATAAAATATATATATATATAAAATATTAAGGCATTAAGATAAGTTGCATTACTCTAGTGTCACAAGTTCCTGAAATATCATTATTTTTTATTTATTACTATCCTACACTTTCCTAAGAATAACATTTTTATCATTATAACTGTTTTAAACACACCCACTAGGGAGTACTATCAAGTCCTAACTAATTAATAATTATTAGAATAGTTAAGCATGAGTAATTGCAGTTTAAATAGTAAGATAAATAGAATCCTATGAGTTGGCATTATAACTACCTTGAAATAATAAGATAAAAATTAATTTTAGGCTAATGAATTTCAAAAAGCTTCACATTTTAATCTCAGTCATGCTACACTTCTCTCTTTGTAACAACATCGTATCTTGGTAATGCTTTTCACAATACTAAGTAGACAGTAGTTGAATGTCATCCGTCAATCCAACTCCCTGAGGGCAAAGACAAATTTTATCGTGTTTACTGTCTGGATGCAAAAGCAATAATGTATCCTGAGATGGTAAGAAATAATGCACAAAATATAGGAGCAAATCTGTGAGAAGAAAAAGAAAATCTGATTAATCAAAAATAATTACAACATACCTGCTTACTTCAGAATATTTCTCTATAGAAATAACAGTATCTTTGGATTTCTTAGAGATAATATACCTGTCGAAAATTCACCTTTAAATAAAGGTTCAGTGATTACAGATACATTTTCGAAGACTTTAGTCATGTCTAGTAACCAATTGAGTACTCAGAGAGGTATTCACCAGAATATGAAGATGTGAACTCATTGAAAATGGATATACATAAGGTTGACACCCTCTTATGATTCAGCTAAATTTTAATAATATGTAATAAGAATCTCCTGGTTCTCACTTTAAAGGTTTGGTGTTATTAGGTTTACCATTCATAGCGTTGCACGCTCTCTGTCACACTTAGTCACTCAGCCGTGTCTGACTCTGTGTGACCCTGTGAACTGTAGACCTCCAGGCTCCTCTGTCCATGGGATTCTTCAGGCAAGAATACTGGGGTGGGTTACCATGCCTTCCTCCAGGGGATCTTCCCAACCTAGATGTCTAACTCAAGTCTCCCACATTGCAGGAGGATTCTCTACCAATGGAGCCACCAGGGAAGCCCAAGAATACTGGGGTGGGTAGCCTATCCCTTCTCCAGGAGATCTTCCTGACCCAGGAATCAAACCAGGGTCTCTGCATTGCAGAAAGATCCCTTCTCAGCTGAATTACCAGGGAAGCCTATCCCACTCTCTACCCATAGCCATATTAATCAGCCTGGGAATTGATAAATGTCCTGTGTTGGTCCAGAGACCTTTTTACTGATTTCAAAATCAGAACTAAATCAAGAAGGATGTCTCTCTCTGATGGTGGAGCTGTGAAAAGCCTGGTCTGTGAGAATGATGCTGACATCCAAAGAGAAACATAGACAAAAAGATGCTCAACATCACTCATTATCAGAGAAATGCAAATCAAGACCACAAAGAGGTACCATTTCACACCAGTCAGAATGGCTGCAATCCAAAAGTCTATAAGCAATGAATGCTGGAGAGGGTGTGGAGAAAAGGGAACCCTCTTACACTGTTGGTGGGAATGCAAACTAGTACAGCCACTATGGAGAACAGTGTGGAGATTCCTTAAAAACTGGAAATAGAACTGCCTTATGACCCAGCAATCCCACTGCTGGGCATACACACCGAGGAAACCAGAATTGAAAGAAACACGGGTACCCAAATGTTCATCACAGCATTGTTTATAATAGCCAGGGCATGGAAACAACCTAGATGTCCATCAGCAGATGAATGGATAAGAAAGCTGTGGTACATATACACAATAGAGTATTACTCAGCCATTAAGAAGAATACATTTGAATCAGTTCTAATGAGGTGGATGAAACTGGAGCTGATTATACAGAGTGAAGTAAGCCAGAAAGAAAAACACCAATACAGTATACTAACACATATATATGGAATTTAGAAAGATGGTAATGATAACCCTGTATGTGAGACAGCAAAAGAGACATAGATGTAAAGAACAGATTTTGGACTCTGTGGGAGAGGGAGAGGGTGGGATGATTTGGGAGAATGGCTTTGAAACATGTATACTATCATGTAAGAAATGAATCGCTAGTCTAGGTTCGATACAGGATGCTTGGGGCTGGTACACTGAGATGACCCAGAGAGATGATATGGGGAGGGTGGTGGGAGGGGGTTCAGGGTTGGGAACTCATGTACACCTGTGGTGGATTCATGTCAATGTATGGCAAAACCAATACAGTATTGTAAAGTAAAATAAATAAAATTTAAATTAAAAAAATCAATAAATTCTAAAAAAAAAAAATAGAATGAGGAGGCTGGAGATTCCGATTCTCTTTTTGGAAGTGGTACTTCAGCACCCTTCCAATAATTGATTCTTCTTAGACCTAAACCAGCTCACACCTTGTTTGTCATTAGAGCAAGGGCTCACAGACTGAATTTACTTTTTTCAAAAGCCTATTTTCATTTTTCTAGATTTCTATTATTGCAAGTTGCCCACTATATGCTCCTTATACTCAGCTCCAGCCGCATGGTAATATGATATTTTCTGAACCTGCTAGACGTACACCTGCCTCAGGACTTAATTCATGGTTTTCTGTCTGGAAATCTTCTTTCCTGGACAATTGCATAGCTCCTTTCCGCCTCTTGATCAGGTCTTTTCTCAAATGTCATCTTCTCAGCAAGGCCTTCCTTGACCATGATAGAGAAAATTGTATGACACGCATTAAACCCACAAAGAAAATGTACAAAAATACAGCATCTCTCCCTTTCACTATGTATTAACCACTGTTTATTAACCTCTTTCACTAAAATATAAGATATAGGGATTCAGGGAGTGTTCTTTGCTGCAAATAGCACCTAGTACAGTGTCTGGCACATACCTGGCACCCTCGTGAATAAAAACAAAATAAACAAAGGAATAAGTAAACATCCTTAACAGAAAGTATAATAATAAAATTAGAGTGTGGACGTCGGCTTTTTCCAACTTAAATATTGATATTGAGCTGTCCCAAAAAAGTCAGTGTAACTTCATTTATTAATGCACATCTAGAAAAATTGAAATCATCCGTTTGGGAGGGAAAGAACTACTTTGAATAAGAGATAAATGTCACAGGAAGCCCATTATTAAACTACCATTTAAAACTATATTACACACATACAGTGCAATTTGGGAGATAGAATAAAATATTCAGTTAAAAATAGGTTCAAAAGTCTAAAGATCTAGAATGAAACTGAATGAGAACCATGAAGCGATTTGGAGGAAGGAAACTTTAAAGCTCTGCTGAAGGAAATGAAATAAGACTTCAATGAATATAGTACGACATCCACTTATACAAGATACAGGAAACTTGTTATACACTCGTGATTATCCTTATGTTGGTCAACACATTGAATGAAATATGGCTAGTGTTGCTGGTAAGATGATGATTTATCATATATTGATGGCTCTCTTCCTTAAATTTATGCCAAGGGAAATAATGAAAACTGATGCGAAGAGCTGACTCATTGGAAAACATCCTGATGCTGGGAAAGATTGAAGGCAGGAGGAGAAGGGGATGTCAGAAGATGAGATGGTTGGATGGCATCACTGACTCAATGGACACGAGTTTGAGTAAACTCCGGGAGTTGGTGATGGACAGGGAGGCCTGGTGTTCTGCTTGCAGAGTTGGACATGACTGAGTGACTGAACTATAACTGCACTGTTGTAAGAGGATTGTTGGAGTTAAGACTGATGGAGCTGACAAACTTACATTAAAATTGCAAACAACCCTAAAGGTATGGAGGTGTTTGATTCCTAGAGGGGTAAGAAAAAAAAAAAAAAAAAAAAGGACGCCATATCAGAAAAGGGAAGGACATTTAGGGAAGAAGGATCCTTGTTTTGCTTCTAGGTAAAGAAGTCTGGAAGAGTTATGACAGAGAAGGTTTTTTGTTTTTCATTGTTTTGTACTTATCTTGTTCGACTGTTGCTAAAGACTTTGTGTGGAGGCTAAGGTCATATGTCTCCTGTGCAGGAGACATAAAAAATGTGGGTTCGATCCCGGGTTAGGAAGACGCCCTGGAGAAGGGAATGGCAGCCCACTCCAAAATTCTTGCCTGGAGAATTCCATGGACAGAGGAGCCTGGTGGCTACAGTCCATGGGGTCCACAGAGTCAGATGTGACTGTGCAACTAACACATTCACCATTCACGTGTGTGTATTGCATTTTCAAATGAAAATAAAATATAGCTTAAACAGTACAAAACATAGATTTTGTGCTCTTTATAATTTTGCAAAATCCAAATCTTTTTTATTAAATTATCCTTTGCTGTAGTATTTTTTTGTTTGTTTTCATTTTTTCAGCCTCTTTACATGTGGCTCAAAGTGCAAATTTTTTTCAATTCTTGAGATACTGCAGAATTGAAACAAAATACAAGCACTGCTGTTTTATATTTTAAGGTAACTATTAACTGAGATTCAAGTGGTAAAGCATCTGCCTACAGTGCTGGAGACCTGGGTCCAATCCCTGGGTCAGGAGGATCCCCTCAAGAAGGCCAAGGCACCCGACTCTAGTATTCTTGCCTGGCATTCCCATGGACAGGAGAGCCTGGCAGGCTACAGTCCATGGGGCCGCAAACAGTCAGACACTGCTGAGTGACTAACATATACATTAACAGAGAATGATATGACCAGATTTAACATTTGTTTAGGTGCAAAGGCGTTTTTCCACAGTGTGGTAAGCTCTCATTTTCACTCTCCCCATCCAGAGTCTGCTACCAACAACAACAACAAAAGGGCTCAAAGTGGGGGCAATAAATATTTTCTTATATTATGGTTAAATACTCAGATCACTTCTTATATTGTATCCTCTGCCAGGAATCCTCTCTCCAATGTTTGACTATTTTTATTGAAAATTAGAGATTTCTCAGTGTGCCCCTATCTACTTGTTTATGAGAGGATTCATTTCTTTTTCACTGAAAATATATGAAAATTAGATTTTCATTTTAAATTTTTGCATCTATCTTGAAACAAATGTCTTTATGTAGTCTAAATTATTTAAAATAAAAATCAACAGCTCTGTGTTAATTTTCAGTGTCTCAAGAGCTTTTCAGTTTTATCCTTTAAACAGACAACATAGCAAGCAGGAGCTTTTTGGGATATCTAGATATGCTCTAGATAAGTCTCTTCTCAAGTGCAGAACACATTCTGATGTTAGAAGCTAATTGGATATATTCTCATGAATCTTTTTTTTCTTTTTTTCCCGTAAGAAATATAGTATTGTCTTTGGGAAACAGCCTTAGGGACATCAATAATTTATTTGTTAGGAAAATGACATCATCTATGACAGCTGGATGAACAGAAGAGCAAGCCATATCCTCTCCCTGAGACCCATATTGTATTATTCTGAAGCTATTTCTTTACTTTCACTGTTTTTGCAGAATCCACGTTAGTTCACAATTGCTGGGTATGTTATCTTTCAAGTTCTGCAAAAGTCTTCATTAACGTAGTGACACAGTCCATCGTTACTGTTGGGTTTTTATTATTATACTCAGAATTCACAATTACAGCTCTCTGAAGCGCTACCAAAGACAGCAGAAGAGGAAATACAGCTTTATGTATTACACTGGTATTGCTTGTGCTTGGCTGTAAAGAATCAGTTCTTTGTTTTCCCATTCAGATAGCTGTATCCTTATCTTTTCATAATATTAAGTAAATGGGAAATACATTAGTATCACCTCATTTTTTCCCAATAGAAATCAACCATGCTGTAAATTCACTTAAAAGGCACACACTGCAGTCAAATAACAAGTCAAACGTTAGTCATCTTATTCTAATTAAAACATTTCCTAACATTATTTACCATAATCACCACTACATTCACATGTATAAGGTCCATTGTAGATGCCATATAAGCACCTCTGCTGCTGCTGCTGCTAAGTCGCTTCAGTCGTGTCTGACCCTGTGCGACCCCATAGACGGCAGCCCACCAGACTCCCCCGTCCCTGGGATTCTCCAGGCAAGAACACTGGAGCGGGTTGCCATTTCCTTCTCCAATGCATGAAAGTGAAAAGTGAAAGGGAAGTCGCTCAGTCGTGTCCGACTCTTTTCGACCCCATGGACTGCAGCCCACCAGGCTCCTCCATCCATGGGATTTTCCAGGCAAGAGTACTGGAGTGGGGTGCCATTGCCTTCTCTGAAGCACATCTATATATAGCTAATTTTCTGTTATATACTTTCTGAAACATTACTTTTTTACATTTATTAAGGTAAATTATAAATGAAACCATAATCACAGAAAACTAGTCAATCTAATCACGCTAGGACCACAGCCTTGTCTAACTCAATGAAACTAAGCCGTGCCCTATGGGGCCACCCAAGACGGGCAGGTCATGGTGGTGATGAACAGGGAGGCCTGGCGTGCTGCAATTCATGGGGTCACAAAGAGTCGGACACGACTGAGCGACTGAACTGAACTGAACTGAAGGTAAATTATGAAAGAATATTTGAAAAGAGAGCTCTATTCAACAATAAAGAAACCTGAATTAATATAGAGGAACAAGAACTGGATTTAGGGAAAAATAAATTGATTTACATTTGGCTTTGTAATTTCATTTACAATATTTTCAAAGACTTTTGTTTACAACATGTTAAAGTTTACAACAAAATTGAGAGAGAGGTGTGGCTATTTCCCATGTAACCTCTGCCTTCATGGATGCATAGACTTCTCCATTATCAACATCATTCATCAGAACAATACATTTTTTACCAAAGATGAAGCTCTATTAACACCTCAGCATTACCCAAAGTCCATAGTTAACAGAATTCATTCTTTGTGTTGTGCATTACATGGATTTGAAAAAAATGTAATGACACGTATCCATCATTATCATATCATACAGAATATTTCATTGTGCTAAAAATCCTTGGTGGGCTGCCAGTTTATCACCCACCTCCACAACCCCTGACAACCACTGATCTTTTTATTGTCCCTACAGTTTTTACTTTTCCAGAATGTCATGTAGTTGGAATCATATAATATCTGGTCTTTTCCGGTTGGCTTCTTTCACTTTGCAGTTTGCATTTACAGTTCCTCTATGTCTTGTCATGACTTAATAGTTGCTTTTCTTTTTTTTTCAGTATTGAATAATATTCAATTGTTTGGATGTACCATAATTTATTAATCCTTTCACCTACTAAAAACATCTTGGTTTCTTCCAAGTTTTGACAGTTATGAATAAAGCTGTTAGAAACATTCTTGTAAAGGTTTTTGTAAGTTCTCAAATCCTTGAGGCAAATATTAAGGAAAGTACTTGCTAGATTGTTTGGTCCAAATGTGTTTAGCTTTCTAAGAAACCACCAAAATGTCTTCCAAAGTAGCTGCAGCATTTTGCGTTCCCACAAGCGATGAATGAGTTCCTGCGGCCTCATATTCTTACCAAAGTTTGATGTTGCCAGTGTTCTCAACCTTCACCAACCTAAGAGATATGTTGTGTGTGGTATCACACTATTGTATTAATTTTCATGACAAACTGTGCAGAGAATCTTATCATATGTTTATTTGACATTTATATATCTTCTTTGGTGTGGTAAAATGTTGACTTTAAGATCCTGGCTATATATTTACAATACTGTTTCATTTGGAAAGTATTTATGATAAAATTCTGGGGTTTCCCTGGTGGCTCAGATGGTAAAGAATCCACCTGCAGGGTGAAAGACCTGGGTTTGATCCTTGGGTTGGAAAGATGCCCTGGAGAAGGGAATAGCATCTCACACCAGTATTCTGGCCTGGATAATTCCATGGGTAGAGGAGCCTGACAGGCTACAATTCTTTGTGAATTTCATTTTGAAAGTATTTCTGGCAAACTTGAGCCAATTCTATATACTTTATTGAAAATGTCAAATTTTCTAAACATTTTAAAAGTTTAAAGATTTTAGTTTACAAGCTTTAACACTTGTGATGTTAAATTTGGAAAATATCCTTAACATTCCAATTGCTGGGATGTTTGCATTATAACTTTTGAATACTTTGTATAAGATTCTATAGTTTGAAGTTCATATTTGTAATTGTATTTTGTTTAATATTTATTTATTTAAGAGGTATGTTGCTGAAAATCTTTAATTTTCCAATGATATGGATTGAAGCATGGTATCCAGTATTTTTAAATTAATTTTACTGAAATATAATTACAGTATTTTACTTTCATAACATATTTTTGTGATTATCTTTAAAATTTCATATGAGCTAGTTAATATCTAACAATCACAGTCAACATTAATAGCAATGTGAAGTTTCACAGACTCTATACTAGGTTCTATCACTTCAGTTTTATATTTTACTCTCAGCAGAAAATTTTAGTCTTCTTTTCTAAGATCACATCTCTAAGTTCATAGGTCTAGATCCCACCAACTTTCTGTCAGAGGAGTGTGCAATTTCCTCAGTTCTGCCTCTTCACAACAAAAATTTAAAGCGACAGACCAGAGTTACAGCCCTCAGATGGACCAGCGTTACAGCACTGTGTTACAGCTCAGTTTTATTTAGAAAGTAAAGGAAAACACATCCTTGAGGAGTGAGGCATGCCGACCCAGAAGACTCTAAGAGAAGAGAGTCCCCTGGCCCAATTTTGGCTCCTCTTTTCATGTCTTTCCTCCTTCCCCTAGGCCTGCCCTCAGTAACTGGGCTAGCCAGGGGTGCTGCTTGCTCTACCTGAGGTCTGTATCCCGGTCCTCGGATATTCCTTCGTTCTATTTTCACAGGCTTTTCCTTGTCTTGTCTTAGCCACCGCCATCCTGGCCTCCTTTTCCCTATTCTAACTACCTAACACAACAAAGAAGCTCAATTCTCCCATGGAATTCTCAGGAATCTTCATAAAAAGTTGAGAATATGTTCAAGTTACAGATATTATTAGACTTTAACCTAGCATATCACAGATAAAGGAAAATGCTTTAAGAGTTACAATGCTGCTAATACTAGTGAGATTTACAATCTTTTTAAAGCATGCTATCTGGAGCCACGGATTTAGCGAGAAATCAACTACAAATATATACAGAATGCAAATCTCCTTGTATAATAATAGAAGGGATCCTTGAGTGCTAACATGGCCCTACACAGCTTAAGGCAATGAAAGACAGTCTGCTCCCATCCATGGCTCCTCTGGCCTTGAAGACATCTTACTTCACATTGGCTGTTTTGATTTCTGACCTTTGGCTGCGGTTCCTTTAAGAAATACTTGGAAGCTTTAAAGTCCGCTTTCACTGACATGTGTGCCTGCTCTTGAGACTGGCCTGTGCACAATTTGTGTCGTGACTTGGTAGCAAAACAAAGTAAAAGGAACTTGAATCAATTCCAAGTCATCACTCAAGTTAATCTTCAAATCCAGGCTAGTTATTTTGGAAGAGCACGATTTTCTTCTCTTACATTTTTCAACTTTCCTCTACTTTCTGTTTACTTCAAAGATTACATGCCACTTATTTTTAGAACATGGCATTAAGTAATAATTACTCCAATTTTCTAACAACCTAAAATTGCAATGAAAAACAGTTTTGTTTTGTTTTCTCTCTCATTTCAATGAAGAAATCCATAGAGTCAATAACTGGCACAGTGCTTAAAATATAATATATATTATTCTGCTCATGCTCTTTCTGTTAACATACATAGTAATCATTACCACATCACTATGATTTAAATACTATTATAATTTTCTTAGGCTCCAAAATGACTGAGGATGGTGACTGCAGCCATGAAATTAAAATATGCTTGCTCCTTGGAAGAAAAGCTTTGACAAATCTAGACAGTGTATTAAAAAGCAGAGGTATCACTTTGCCAACAAAGGTCTATCCAGTCAAATCTATGGTTTTTCCAGTAGTCATGTACAGATGTGAGATTTGGACCATACAGAAGGCTGAGTGCTGAAGAATTGATGTTTTCGAACTGTGGTGATGGAGAAGACTCTTGAGAGTCCCTTGGATTGCAAGGAGATCAAACTTGTCAAACCTAAAGGAATCAACCCTGAATATGCATTGGAAGCTCTGATGCTGAATATGAAGCTCCAATACTTTGGGCATCTGATGAGAAGAGCCGACTCATTAAAAAATATCCTGATGCTGGAAAAAACTGAGAGCAGGAGGAGAAGGAAGAGACAGAGGATGAGATCATTGGATGGCACTGACTCAGTGGACATGAGTTTGAGCAAACTCTGGGAGACAGTGCAGGACAGGGAAGTCTGGTCATGCTGCAGAGTCTATGAGGTTGCAAAGGGTCGGACATTACTGAGCAACTGAACAGAGACAATTATAATATTCTTTTTTACAGATGACAAAATTGATGCACAGAGAGGTCAAATACATTGCCAGAGTCACACAGCTAGAAATTACAAAGGTAAGAATTAAGAGTTGTCAATGTGGTTCTCTGGTGGTTCAGCTGATAAATAATTCACCTGCAATGTGGGAGACCTGGGTTTGACCCCTGGGTTGGGAAGGTCCCCTGGAGAAGGGAACAGCTACTCACTCCAGCATTCTGGCCTGGAGAATTCCACGGACTATTGCATGAGGTTGCAAAGAGTCAGACACGACTGAGCAACTTTCACTTTAGGGCTTCCCTAATAGCTCAGTTGGTAAAGAATCTGCCTGCAACACAGGAGACCCTGGTTTGATTCCTGGGTTGGGAAGATCTGCTGGAGAATGGCTAGACTACCCACTCCACTTTTCTTGGGCTTCTCTTGTGGCTCAGCTGGTAAAGAATCCACCTGCAATGCAGAAGACCTGGGTTTGATCCCCGGGTTCAATCCCCTGGAGAAGGGAAAGGCTTCCCACTCCAGTATTCTGGCCTGGAGAATTCCATGGACTATATAGTCCATGGGGCTCAAAGAGTCGGACACAACTAAGTGACTTTCACTTCACTTCACAATGTGGTTCCAGAGTTCAGATTCTTAATGAACAAACTATATGGCTAACCAAAGGGACAGAGTCCTTGGGGCTACTGAAGGCTAACAGTCTGTCAAGAGAGAGATCCCTTTCTATTTCTCTTCTTCCCAGTCTTTTAAATCATTAATCACCTTCTTCTTTTGCTCTCAGTTCCTGCCTTTGTTCACCTCTCTCAAACTGAAACCATGCTTTCTCTTTCCAGATCTAGAGTTCTCCTTGTGATTCCTGGTTAAGTGCTGGGCTTAGAGTCACCCACTGACTGATGCTGAGGTCCCAGGTATTAACTTGAGTGGCACAGTTTATTCAATTTTACTCCTTGACTGTATGAGTCCTTTGTGTCATGAGACCTGGCTTCCACTACCATGTCACATGTTGGTTGCAGCACCTGTAGCTAAGGGCATGAGCATAACCCTGACACTACTCTCAAAGTGGGCGTTTGGGTTTTCATAGCATGAATCCACCAAGGCCATTCACTCTTCTGCCTCCACACGAGTCACACAATGCTTCACACTAATCTGCAATAACTGCATAGCCTGAATTTTGATACCAACATGATTTCATGTATTCTGTGCATTGTCAAACTATGTTTCAGTTCATTTGTTTGACTTATTTGAAAATACGTTTCCAATAAATTAGTATAGTTTCATAAAAGTTGGCCACGGCATCAGGTAGGAAGTTAGGCATGAGCAAAAAGGGGTAGCCGAGTCAAAAAATGTTCAAGCTGATCTTTAACCCCCACGAGACACCCAAATGCAGCCAAGGAGAGCTCACAGGTTCACTACAAACTAACCAGAGAGGATTTTCCAATCAGGAGCACGTGCCCTACTGTGGACAGTGGATGCGACTAACCGCAGGGATTCTGCAGCTCCCTCACATGTGCCGTTGAGGCACAGCTGTGTCCTCACGTGACCTTAGGCAGCCGGGGGCACATGAAGAGTTCATAAATATTCTACACATGCATCATCTGACTATAACAGGCTGAACTATGGGAAAAGCATGTGCAATAGAGCCTGCTCTTATGTAACTTGCAACTGTCCTGCAAAGCTGTCAGTCTACACCCAGCTAGATGAATACCTAAGAGCCTTGTCTTCATAACTGCTATACCTCATCCTTTCAGAGTCAGCTTCTCTCTTGGCTTGGCCCATCTCTCCCTTGAGGTATTGCTTCTCTTCCTTCTTCAGTAAACTTGTTTTGCCATGGGTATGACCTCAGATTCTTCTTTGTGTCCTTACCAGTAACTGAGAGCGATGAATAAGGGTCCTCCTTAACTCTTCCTATCTGGGAACGACTGTTAAGGAAAATTTTCTTTATAGAACATTTTTGAAGCTTTCATTCTATAGGTCTTATGCTACCTGGCACAAAAATAGTAACACTTAAAGTGAAATGTCTTTTTTTCTCCCTGAAAATAGATCTTCCTACTTATTCCTTTGTTTGAATCATCCATTTCTTATATAACATAAATTGAAGAGTTAAGAAAGCTTGTTATTGCTACAAAAATTCTATTAATATTCACTCTATTCATCCAAAAAGCAGCTCACACACAGTGGAACTGCTTTGTTGAGCACATCAGAATATTTTATCATAAATATATTAAGAAAAGAAAAAAGAGAACTGAGATTCACTTAGATTGATTTATTTCATTTGTTGATAATAACATCAATTATCAGGTCCAGGTTGCTTTACGAGAATAAGACTTATTAGAAGGCAGTGACTGACTCAGCATGTGCACTGCATGTGATAATGAAAATGTTATGAGGAACACGTAAGAGCTTAATATTCTCAACATGCACATCAATAGCTGAAAGAAGATAGAATTCACTATACATTTTGCAAATCTGAATCTTTAAATTGCTAATTGAACTTTAATTGGATTTCATCCTAACTTAATTGTTAACATAAATCAAAAATGTTTACTTACATATGAGTATTCAAGAGATTTGATCGTCAAGTAATAGACTGTACTTAATTTATTAATTAAGCATAAGTCTCTGGTTTCTAGAGACTAAAATTCTATTCAGAATACAATACTGCTGAATACATTTGGAAAACATTTTTTTTTCTAGTCTGGCAGGTAAAATAATTTTATTCATTAAAATGGTGTTATTCAATGAAAAATAATCACAGGAAAAGTTAAAATCACACTAGTCTATTTTATACAACAGTCTCCAAACAAGAACTTAAAGTAAAGTAAAAATGTTCTAATTCCCATACTCTCTTTTCTTCTGAAAAGATAATCAAATTTATTTAAGTGGCTCTAAAACCTTGTCTAGGTTTCTTTCTTTTTCTCCTTTGTAGTCTAGGGATTTATTTTAACAATCTTATTAAGCAAATCTTATTGGATATCTTGCCTTTTCAAGCCAGTTTATTTAAAATAATTTCAGTTTAGTTCAGTCACTCAGTCGTGTCCAACTATTTGTGACCCTGTGAAGTGAAGCACGCCAGGCCTCCCTGTCCATCACCAACTCCCAGAGTTCACTCAGACTCACGTCCATCAAGTCAGTGATGCCATCCAGCCATCTCATCCTTGGTCGTCCCCTTCTTCTCCTGCCCCCAATCCCTCCCAGCATCAGAGTCTTTTCCAATGAGTCAACTCTTCACATGAGGTGGCCAAAGTATTGGAGTTTCAGCTTTAGCATCATTCCTTTCAAAGAAATCCCAGGGCTGATCTCCTTCAGAATGGACTGGTTGGATCTCCTTGCAGTCCAAGGGCCTCTCAAGAGTCTTCTCCAACACCACAGTTCAAAAGCATCAATTCTTCGGCGCTCAGCCTTCTTCACAGTCCAACTCTCACATCCATACATGACTACTGGAAAAACCATAGCCTTGACTAGACGGACCTTAATTGGCAAAGTAATGTCTCTGCTTTTGAATATACTATCTAGGTTGGTCATAACTTTCCTTCCACAGAGTAAGTGTCTTTTAATTTCATGGCTGCAGTCACCATCTGCAGTGATTTTGGAGCCCCAAATAAAGTCTGACACTGTTTCTACTGTTTCCCCATTTATTTCCCATGAAGTGATGGGACCAGATGCCATGATCTTCGTTTTCTGAATGTTGAGCCTTAAGCCAACTTTTTCACTCTCCTCTTTCACTTTCATCAAGAGGCTTTTTAGTTCCTCTTCAGTTTGTGCCATAAGGGTGGTGTCATCTACATATCTGAGGTAATTGATATTTCTCCCGGCAATCTTGATTCCAGCTTGTGCTTCTTCCAGCCCAGCGTTTCTCATGATGTACTCTGCATAGAAGTTAAATAAGCAGGGTGACAATATACAGCCTTGACATACTCCTTAGATTTTACCAAATCACATTTCCTATTTTCCAATATCTTTTCTTCTCTCAATTATGAATGATAATTTTACAGAAGAATTTCAAATTATGTACTATTTCAGATACAAAATTTCTCTCCTTTGGACATATTTTTGTAATATTGAAACCAGTAAAAATGCTAACTCAGAAATTTATTTTAAAATATTGTTATAAATAAAAGCAATAATTATATTATTAAAGACAGTTGCACTAAAAATTTCAGCAGCACAACACTGAAAATAGCATTTCCTTATTTTATAGATGAGAAAATTGATTAAAGCAATGTTAGATATGTCTAAACTTATGAAGCTGATGCGATAACTATCCCATCAGCCCCTGGCCATGTTCCAGAGTAAGTTCATTTTATTATGTGGAACAAATAAACATGGATGTTTCCTTGTGAATTATGAACTAGTCCAAATAACTCCCAATAATCTCTATTGTAAACTGACACTCTCAGTAACGGTGGTTAGTATTGCTGTTTCAGCAGTTTAGGTTTTTTTTTTTTCTTTCCTTTTAGCAACTTCCAGTCTCCTGATGAATTATTCAGGTACATACTGCCTGTGTTTATGATCTGTGCCATTTGAGAGGAAAGAGCCTAAGTAAGGCAGAAAGGTAAGAGACGAGTTCAGGTTGTACCGAGCACTTCACTGTCGGTTTTGTCCTAGGTGTCTCCTAGTCTCAAATCTACGCATCCGATGCTATCATATCTGCATTGTTTTACTAACAAGAGGCAACCTGTGTTCTTAGTCTCCTGCTATGGTCTGTTCACTGAAACCATGATGCAAAAAACATTTACCCGCCTCCTCAGACAGCATATTTATATTGTTCACTATTGTTTATTTAAGCAAATTTAGGCATTCAGATTCTGCAAAAAAAGTTAGGTAGTCCTCCAAAGTAGAAGACTTTGCCTTCAGTTCAGGTCAGTCACTCAGTCATGTCCGACTCTTTGTGACCCCATGGAATACAGCATGCCGGGCCTCCCTGTCCATCACCAACTCCTGCAGTCCACCCAAACCCATGTCCATTGAGTCGGTGATGCCATGCAACCATCTCATCCTCTGTTGTTCCCTTCTCCTCTTGCCTCCAATCTTTCCCAGCATCAGGGTTTTTTCAAATGAGTCAGCTCCGAGCCTAAGATTTGTAACCATGGCCATTTATTCACTTTCCTTTGAGAAGACAATGCAAGCAACAAAAAATGTTGCAAAAATACACCCAACCCCAGACAACATACATTCAGACCATAATAAACTTTTGGAAAAAAAATATGCACTAGAAAGAAATTCTTAGGCAAACATTTATTCATGCAAAAACATAAAATCTCTATTTTTTTATATCTCAGTCTTTTCTTGAACCTACTATTCTGCCTAGGTTTGAATTACTAAATCTCAAGATCTTGAAATGATGTGTGAGTACAGCAGTTTTTCAGTCCTTGAGCCATTTACAACCTACATTTTGGTCAAATGCAAATTCCTCTGTCATTATGTATATGGGAAGCACCTGGTCCACAGCCATCTTGGGCCGGCACCTGCCAAGACGTACCGTCTCGTTCTCTGGTTATTTCTCACCAGAATACACTCACGTTGGAATCTGCAGGTGTCAGCATCTGGATACACTGTCGTCCAGTGGAGTGGCCTCGTCCTCAGGTGGCGTCCAGCTCTCATATTCCATTTGATCGGCTTATCCTTGTCACACTGTGGGACACGTTCTCCAGTCAGTTTGTTTGCTTTTGTTGGGGGACAAGAAGAAAATGGCTGACCAGTGGCTTCAGAGCAGAAATTTCTGTGAGGAAACCTCTTAGTCACCATTACCTGAATGTTCTGGAGCAATGTTTCATTGTCTCATCAGTGGGTTGTTGTTCCCTGAATCTCCTGTTGGTAAGTAGGCTAAATTTCCTCTGCATACTGAGTAGGTACCTACCAACCAAATCCCAATCCCCTGCCTGCCTTGGTGGTACAATCAGAAAGTCTTTCCTCAGGCTGAAAACCTATGAATCTCTCCAGCGATCCTCTTATTGGCCTCCCTCGCCTATCTCGGGACACTCCCTGGACAATAGAATGTTAGGAACAGAGGACTTGACCGCCTTACATTTTATTGTTTGTGCCAGGACTTCCACTCATGAATGCTCACAAAGTGTGTTCACCTAACACTTCTTGTCACAGACGAAATATGTTCCCTCTAAATACATGTATTGACGCCTGAGTTGCCCCTGGTATTTCAGAATGTGCTCTATGGGGAGACAGGGCCATGAAAGAAGTATCTAAGTGAAATGAGATTATACAGGTAGTCCCCACTCCAATCTGACTGGTATTACTGCGCAAGGCAGAAAACTGAACCAAAAGACTCCAGGGATGCAGGAGCTTAAAGGAAAAGCCGTGTGAGGACTCAGCGAGACGGTGGTCATCTGGAAGCCCTGGAGGGAGGCCTCAGGAGAGGCCAAACCTGACGATGCCTTGGTGTTGGACTTCTAGCCTCCAGATCTGTGAGAAAATAAATTTCTGCTGCTTAAGCCACCCAGGTTGTGACATTTTGTTAGTCCCACTAGCAAACTAATACAGTAATATTTAAGTCTTGCATTATACTGAGTCTATTTTGAAACTGAAAAACAGATCACAGACTAAATCTTTCTTTCAAAGATCTGAGATATCATTCTTAAACCTCCATGAATCTGTAATTTTTCTACATAAGTAAGGATTAGATTTACACTAGGAAATGGGAAATACACAAACCTATCATTGAATGTTTTGTTTGTTCATATCATTTTTAGAAGTAAATATTTGCAACTGAATTATGAGTTGTAAATATTAAATCTAATTCTGCATCTAAAAGGCGTATTCTGTTTGTAGGATTGAAGTTATAACAAGATTAGAAATTCAGCAGAGTTCAAGTTAACAGTCAAAATTTCAACTACTGAATAAAATTTACCAGTAATCTAACAAACACTACTTCATTAAGACTGTAAAATAATATGCTGGGCTCACATTGCTACCTCTATAGGGTCCCAGTTCAGTTCAGTTCAGTCACCCAGTTGTGTCCAACTCTTTGTGACCCCAGGGACTGCAGCACGCCAGGCCTCACTGTCCATCACCAACTCCCGGAGTTTACTCAAACTCATGTCCATTGAGTCAGTGATGACATTGCATCCCAACTAGCATACAAAGTAAGCAGAAGAGTATGAGGCAGCATTCAAATACAACGTGATAAAGAAGGCAGATGCATCTGTGAAGATCAAATACTAGAGAAGCGAGTTATGCCGAAGAAATAGCAATCCAGAATATGTTAGAAGGAGATTTCATGCTTTATGTGAATATTTTCCCTAGTATACCGCAGTCATTATGTCCTAGCTTTATACCTTTGACACTTCTGCACTCATCACATGAACTTCATCTCAAAGAAAGCATATTTGGTAACTTCAACAAATTGTATCTAATTAGGCTCTATGAGCATGGTGTTATTACATGATCCTGTGGGATGTGAAGTCAAGTGGGCCTTAGGAAGCATCACTACAAACAAAGCTAGTGGAGGTGATGGAATTCCAGTTGAGCTGTTTCAAATCCTGAAACATGATGCTGTGAAAGGGCTGCACTCAATATGCCAAGAAATTTGGAAAACTCAACAATACCCACAGGACTGGAAAAGGTCAGTTTTCATTCCAATTCCAAAGAAAGGCAATGCCAAAGAATGCTCAAACTACCGCACAATTGCACTCATCTCACACATTAGTAAAGTAATGCTCAAAATTCTCCAAGCCAGGCTTCAGCAATATGTGAACAGTGAACTTCCAGATGTTCAAGCTGGTTTTAGAAAAGGCAAAGGAACCAGAGATCAAATTGCCAACATCCGCAGGATCATTGCAAAACCAAGAGAGTTCCAGAAAAACATCTACTTCTACTTTATTGACAATGCCAAAGCCTTTGACTGTGTGGATCACAATAAATTGTGGAAAATTTTGAAAGAGATAGGAATACCAGACCACTTGGTCTGCCTCTTGAGAAATCTGTATGCAGGTCAGGAAGCAACAGTTAGAACTGAACATGGAACAGCAGACTGGTTTCCAAATAGAAAAAGGAGTCCGTCAAGGCTGTTTATTGTCACCCTGCTTATTTAACTTATATGCAGGGTACATCATGAGAAACGTTGGGCTGGATGAAGCACAAGCTGGAATCAAGATTGCCGGGAGAAATCTCAATAACCTCAGATATGCAGATGACACCACCCTATGGCAGAAAGCAAAGTAGAACTAAAGAGCCTCTTGATGAAAGTGAAAGAGGAGAGTGAAAAAGTTGGCTTAAAGTTCAACATTCAGAAAACCAAGATCATGGCATCTGGTCCCATCACTTCATGGCAAATAGATAGGGAAACAGTGGAAACAGTGACAGATTTTATTTTGGGGGGCTCCAAATCACTGCAGATAGTGACTGCAGCCACGAAATTAGAAGACACTCAGTCCTTGGAAGAAAAGTTATGATCAACCTAGACAGCATACTAAAAAGCAGAGACATTACTTTGTCCATGAAGATCCGTCTAGTCAAAGTTATGTTTTTTTCCAGTAGTCATGTATGGATGTGAGAGTTAGACTATAAAAAAGCTGAGCACCAAAGAATTGATGCTTTTGAACTGTGGTATTGGAGAAGACTCTTCAGAGTCCCTTGGACTTCAAGGAGATCCAACCAGTCCATCCTAAGGAAAATAAGTCCTGAATATTCATTGGAAGGACTGATGCTGAAGCTGAAACTCCAATCTTTTGGCCAACTGATGTGAAGAGCTGACTCATTTGAAAAGACCCTGATGCTGAGAAAGATTGAAGGCAGGAGGAGGAGGTGACAGAGGATGAGATGGTTGGATAACATCACTCACTCAATGGACATGAGTTTGAGTAAACTGGGTGTTGGTGATGGACAGGGAGGCCTGGTGTGCTGTAGGACATGGGGTCGCAAAGAGTTGGACATGACTGAGGGACTGAACTGAACTGAACTGAAATGTGTCCTAAAACACTGCCTTGGCATTTATACTGGATTGTTTTACTTTTTGAAATTGGATACACGTTATACTCTACTCCAAGGAATCAAGTTACTTCTGAACATGGCTTTGCAGCTTGACCAGGAATTTCAACTTTAAGGAATGACAGCCTTTACTGTAGTATTGGGGGATATTAAAAAGCAGCCTTTGCAAATCCATCTTTCATTAATATGGAGATTATTCTTATTAGGTCAAATATAAGCATTTGCAGAGAGCACTGCACCATTAATAAATAATAAGAAAACAAATTTCAAAGGAGAAAAAAAAAAAAACTTTCACTTTTAGATATTTTCCTAACAGAAATGTTTTCATTTCAATTCATATTTGATTTAATTACACTCTCAAAATGTGATTTTCTCAGATGAAATATAAGCTCAAATCATTTTCAGTCTAAATGAGTAACAGTGAGTAACAAAGTGAGACAAAGAAGGTTTTTCTGGGTTTTGCTTTTTGAAGATAGAGATAGTAGCTGCTTTGTTTCAAATAAAAGGTTAAAAGGATGATTTTTTAAATGATTGATTGCTCCAAGAAAGTTGAGTAATTTTGCATTACTAAAGCTAAAAGCAATCTAGAATTTTATTACCAGTGGTATGCTTACAATTCTGTTTTTCTATACAAAAAACATTTGCTATAATAATAATGTGATAGTATTTTACATAAATTCTTGGTTTTCTATCACCATAAGATATCATGAATTCTAAAAGCATGACATGTAACAAAATCCTGTCATGCAGAATTCATTAACTATAGATTCATTATTAAAATCTAAAGAAATTTGAAACATAGTTTTAAAATTTCTTAATAATGAAAAATTATGGAAAAGATTGAATAGGAAGGGGTCTATATATCTTCAGCAAAAAATAACTTTTTAAATAATTTGTGAAAATATTGAATGCATTGAAAAGACTAAAATAAGAATTATTCTTAAGGATATATTGAATGTCCTCTTTCAGTTGAGCATTGTCTCAGCTCATTTAATCTGGAGCTTATTCTGCTTCTTACACACAGAGATCTATATTCATAGACAGAGGCATATGCACGGACATACATGATGGCATCTCAGGCCTGAGCTCATCGAGCGTGAGAAAAACAGAACTGGAAACCACAGATTTGGGTAAAAGTCATGCATCTAAAAACGAACAACTACAATACGCTGAGATAAATGTTGTACAGAAGGAAAGCATGGATCCTTCAGAAGACCGAGGGAAGACAGCGAGCTTTCCTCATCATAAAATAAAATAAACAAGAAACATAAACATAGCTTCATAAGATAAACAAGAAACGCTGCTTGGATAAAACAGAGACATGTTAAGATTAGCTATATAAACAGAGGTGAGTCATTCTACTCAGAGTAGCAGCAAATGGAGGAGCTCAAAGCTGAAAAAGACTGGGAACTGTAGGTGAAGAGGTTCCCACTCTGTAGGTGAAGAGGTTCTTGGGCTTCAAGTATTTACCACTTAGAGTTTGACAAGAATGTATTTTTGAGCAAACCAAAATTCCTAGATGAAAAACTCTTCTTGTGGCAGACACTGTAAGTTAGTTCTATCTGTTGTTGGAATTCACATAAATGGAATCATAATACATATACCTTTTTGTTTCTATATACTTTTAGTTTGGAATTTATCCATGATGTTGATATAACATTGTTAGTTTACATTGCTGTATAGTATTCCATTGGGTGTACATACTAGTTTATTTATCTGTTTTGTTGTTGATAGACAGTTGGGTTATTTTCATATTTGAGCAATTATAAATAATGGCAATATAATTATTCCTGTATATTTATAGTGAGAACATGTTTTCAGAGCTTTTTAAAGAAGATTTACATTGTCAGGTATAAAATAACAAAAGTGCCTGATACTAATTTTGATATTGTATTATGACCCTGATGAACCACACCTACTTTGTAAACCTACTGTCAAAAATCTTTTTTCTCAGTGAGTGATATTGAGACTTCAAGAATAGCACACAATTTATTTCATAACACTCAATTTGTAACTTTTAATCTAGTCCAATGTGACTTAGGTATTTAAGTGGGAAGATTTTCGAAACAAGAGAATAAATGAAAATATGATTAAAATCATAAAGATCTCTGTTCACTACATGAAGCGTTTGGGCTACATCATCAGTGACTTGTGGTATAGTTTGAACAGTGCAATACACAACTATGCTTTTTAAAACTATTGTTCAATGAGTGTGGAAGATAAACTGAAGAATACACAAGGGTCCTTTCAAATGAGTCAGTACTTTGCATCCATGCATGACCACTGGAAAACCATAGCCTTGACTAGATGGACCTTTGTTGGAAAAGTAATGTCTCTGCTTTGTAACATGCTATCTAGGTTGGTCATAACTTTTCTTCCAAGGAGTAAGCGTCTTAATTTCATGGCTGCAGTCACCATCTGCAGTGATTTTGGAACCCAAGAAAATGAAGTCGCTGTCTCTTCCATATATCTATGTGAATCAGCCATAATTATATATATGTGTACCCTCCGTCTTGAGGCTCCCTCCCCACCAATCCCACCCATCTCAGTCTTCACAGAACGCTTAGGGCTCCCTATGTTTTACACTAGCTTCCTGCTAGTTATCTATTTTACACATGACAGCACATATATATGTCAGTTCTGCTTTCTCAATTTGTCCTACTCTTTCTTAATAAATTTGTGATGGTAACTACCAGTTTTCTTAAGAAGATAAGAAAAAGGAAGCAATGTCAGCCTGTGTATGGAGTTTCATGGAAATCTCTGTGTGGTCAACTGAGAGTTACGATGAATATATTAACACAGAGGCACTGAATATATTTTGATTTGAAAATATTTAATCAATCAGAGTTAACTCTTACGGGAATCTCTAGCTATAAAATGCTTTAAAACAAAACATTTGCACACTTTGTTTTCACAATGCTTTAAAACAAAATACTTGTAGACTTCATTTTCATAATTAAAACATAGCATTTGTGACAATATTAGAATACAGCAGTTTGGTCTTAAAACAGTAAAAGCTATATTCTCTATTACTGTTGGAATAACTTGGAGGAAAAGGGTCAGTGGAACTGAGGCATCGTTGTGACAAATGTAACACTGACCTGGAAGGACCATATGCAATGTTGCAGTAGGAATATCACATTCATCCTAATTTCAAAGTGCACTGTGGAACTCAAAAGTACTCTTTGAGTTCTCCTGGAAAATAAAGTTGCAAACATTTTCAGTGATTCACAGCAGTCATTAACACTGTGTAGGACATCGATCATTAACATCCAGGTGGAAAGAATATTGACTTCCAGGGCTGAGGTGAATGGACAGGGTGATTTGCATCCCTCCCCTTGTCTGCTGATCACCGACAGTACCTTTTTATATGCACTTGGTAATACGTGCTTGATTTATTTAATATAGTGTGGCTGTGTGAATATTAAAATCTCCCTTTCTCCTAAAAAAGTCTGCTCTTTAAATTGGAAGACATTTCTGAACAGGCTTACAGTAATTTGTTCTAAGGTTTTCTTTCCAGATATATCTTCTATTTTTACTCATAAACACTGTACCTCAGGCAAACTGTTCTGTTTTATTCTTTAGGGGGAAAAATCTCTCCAGGTTTGGGTGTCACCACCCCTTCCTCTACTGTTCCAATTTCAACTCTTCCTCAAGACTCTCCAGTGCTATTCATTCAGGTAACTGAATTCAGAAAACCCTAGTCTGCAGTGATCTTTTTTGGGGCAGAAACTCTGTAAGAATACAGCAGATACATTTCTGGGATATTTAATCATAAGCTTCCATGTAATAGTTCTTTGGATATTTTCTTCAGAAAAGTGTTTATTTGCATCTGCCTTTAAACAGGGGAAAAAGATTTTGCTGACTATCACGATGATGAGACTGCTTTGCACCAACCTTTTATTCGATTGATATTATTTTTAGTGGTTTCCAAGGTTGATGACAAAAGAAGTTTGAATTTCTGCTGGAATAGTTACTTCTTGTGTCACAGGTTAAAACATCTGAAGCAGTGGTGAGGACAGCTCAGGGTTCTGCCTTCTCCTTGTCCTGCTTTGCTTGACCATTCCTGCATCAGGAGGCTTCCTCACCATACCTGTTTCCTTCTGATTATTTCCATCTTGATCCAAGCATCCGTTCAGAGAAAAACTCTCTGACCATTTTTAAATAGTTTCCCAATCACTTTGATCGTCTGGCGTCACCCTCTCCACAGAGCTTACCTTCCCCTCCCTCCAATCCTTTTCCATCTGTCCCTCCATTCTTTCCTTCTTTTCTGGTTTACATCCACAGACTGGAAGCAAGCTGCACATGGGACTCTATCCTAGTCACCATTTTACCCTCTGCTTCTAGAACGGTGCCTAGTGCCTGATCAATGGTTTTAAAATATTAAGTGGATAGCTGATAGAATGACTCACTGACTATGTGATTCAGAGGTAAAAATCAGACAAGGAGAAGTGAAATTGTTTTCTGATAAAAATGGCTTTGGGAAGAACATTCTGGTGAACCACAAGCCTTTCTTTGCAGATTTGTTCAGGGAAGGAATTGAAGTCTGGCAGCCATGTAATAGGACTGAGGCATAAGTGTCATGGGAAAGAAATGAATTGCAAAATATATTATCTGTGGAGGTGATACTTTGAAAATTAAACCCTTTGACTCCTCCTATAGTGGAAACTTTGGGCTTGCCAGGGACTACCGCACATACCACAAAATAGACAGGATCCAAGTGTTTGCCACTAATAATGTGCAAGCTACTTTATAGGCAAATATATTCCCTTTGGTTTGCATTTTCTGTTCCTACATTTGTGTCTTTATGATGTTTTAGGATTCTAAAAGTAACTTTCAACTTGGATACACATAAAAACAGGCTACAAATTAGATTAAGCACAAAGGTCATACTTGGTTGACCTTGGTTTCAGTTTTTGAAATGGGACTATTTCATTGATACCTGATTCTAACTTGAATTTATGACTCTCTGGTACACCAATATATTTTGGATTACTCATTCTGTTTTGTTTTTTTTTAAAATTCTAGAATTTTTTTTTTTTCTGTTCAGCAAATTGCCTCTTTCTTTTATTATTTTCTCATTCTCTGTGTTCTAGCAAATAAATATTAAAAGTTGAAAGAGTGGACAATGTTTCTCAAAGTTCAAATCCTTGTTGACAACCTTTTCCAGGATTCTGCTACCTACAGAAATATTCTTAATTCCAATGACCAGGCATTAATCAGTGTTGGAGTCCTTTAATGGACTGGAACCTGGTGGTCTGGAGTTGATGATAAGAAAGTGAAAGAGAGAGCCAGAGGGAGAGAGAGAGAGAGAGAAAGGAAGACAGGGGTACCCAAGCTCTGATGGAGCAAAGGTATTTTATTAGCAGAAATGCAGGCTTATATAGCTTTAGTAAGATGATTACTCAGCTATTACACAGGATGAAATTTTATCAATAGTCACAATATGGATAGTCTAATACATACAAGGTCACTGACGCTGAAAAGAGTCACTGAGGGGAGTTACTGAAAGGAATCCAAGCAGATACCATTTCACATGATCTCAGTCCTGGGAGCTGCGTGCAGCCCTACTCGTCCTCAGAATAAGAACTGATAAGGAACAGAGAATTTACGAGAAACAGCACGTAGGAATCCTCCTGTTAAACATTCCTTGACAATTTTCCCTTATTTATTTATAATATTCGTAAAACGGTTCTGACCATTTGAGTTTGTTTAGTTTTAACAATTTTTCCATGAAGGCAATGGTAAATGACAAATATAATTGTCAAGACAATCACCAAAATTACAGTACCAGACCTGATGTTGTGAGTAATGTTTTGAAAACATCTGCATGGGTCTAGCCCAGATGATTGATCAGCTGGTTATTTTGATAAAGTTTTCAAATTAGTGGAAGAGGGCAGATTTTTAGAAAAGGTTTCAAAGGTTTCTTTTTGTAATAACTGTATATTCAGAGAGGCACCATCATGTATGTTTTGTAAGTGAAATTTCATTTGTTCCCAGTTGTGGGCATTATTATTGAATTGAACAGGAGTAACACAAAACTGAGTAGAATTCCAATCGCATTTTAGCATCACCTGTTTTTGTTCACCTATTAATTGATCTCCAACCCATTTGGTGATTGTTTTTACTTTTTGTATTTCAACTTGAATATCTTCATTTATCTGAGCCTGAGTGGCCCATATAGTATGAGCATCTTTAGTCCAATTTTGGATAAACTTATGTGTTTGAGTTGAGGTTTGTAAAGCAACACCAGTGATGGCAGCAGTGGTGCATATAGCTATTAATCTCAAAATGTCAAAAAGCAGCCATCCAATGAATCCTTTAGATCACAGGAGCAATTTAGTAAGTAACCAGGAAGCAAGTCCAGCCATGGGACCTTCTTTCTAGGGTTGCTGGAGATTTATTGGTAACCACAGATTACGTCAAGATCGAAGAATCAAAAGGGATTCATTTCTTAAGGAAACAGAAGGGTTAAGACAAGTATATAATTTGCAATTTATACAAGTTACAGAACGTAAAGTCTTATTGAATTGTAAATTTCTTATAGCTACAACAAAAGGAAGTGGAACACAGGCTTGTATGAAATATGATTGATTATAGTGAAAGAAATAATTGCTATGACTATGATTGATCTCTGTGAAATGTTCAGTCTAAGTCCCAAGTTCTTAGGTGTTCGCAACAAGTTTTCAGAGGTCTCATTGTTTAGGCCCAATCTGTTTACCGAGGATGATTTGAGGGCGAGAAGGTCTCATTTCACCATCAAGCCAGCCAAGGAGTCCTTATTGTGGAAGTGTTTCATTGAACTGTGGGTAATCTTCTCTGCTACTTGAGTAAGATAGTCACACATAGTGCTATTAATACCATCTGAGCAGTTAGATACCCACACACCATGAGGTCCCCAATCAACAATGGGGTAATTGGCCATAAACATTAATTTCCCTGAATTAGCTTGACATTTATCTCAATAAACAGGAGTATATGTAAAGTCTTTATAAGTAAACCCCTTATATTTTCACTTTTGTCTTTTTTTTAGAGATTTGTAGTATTGACATGGTTTTTATAAAAGGACAGGGCTGTAAACAGTCCAAGCAATTTGCAGAAGTTCCTTTTTGGAGGCAAGACGAAAGCCCATGGTTGTCAACTAACATTAATACATAATTTTGTTGGGCCCGTGCATAAAGGAAGGATTTCATAGCCTAGAGAAATGTTAATTAGTCTTCCTTCTTCCTCAGGATGAGCGGCCCCTCCAGGGTCCAAGGAGGGGGCTATGCGTTGAGTCATTAGTGGATATGATTGGTCCTATATCTGTTCATTCTATAACCTACAATAAAAGGGGGGGTAGGTATATAAGCCCAAGAAGTGTGATCAATCAAGTCAGCCTGAGTGGGGGGGAAGCAAAAGAAAGCAAAGCAAGCATAGTGAAAAAAAATGTTTTCAGGATTTCGAGGCATTTCCTGTTGAGAAATAAGATTTTCAGCTTGATTAGTAAGGGTTTTTATCTGTCCCCAAGTAGGGAAATCATAAGGTCGATGACATCGAGTGCGGTGTTTTTTGGAAATTTTTAAAGCCACCATGGCTTGCACTGGAATTTTTTCCTTCTGGGGTTTTTGCTGTTTCGTCTTTAGTTTGAATGTTGCGGGCCCCCTTAGGTCGAACCTTCCAGAGAGGAAGCCATGTGAGTTCATTGGATCCATTTGGAGAAACAGAAGCATACCCCTTTTCCTGTAAAATTAGTTTCTTAGATTTTCATTGATTAGTTAACCAGTTTTGATACCAAATGGGCAAAGGAAGGGAGGTGTCCTTCAAATGTCTTGAAATGTTTTTCTGCTTTTGTCAAAACATCTCCTTGTGGTAAGTTTAAAAAATTTAAAACAAATAAAGCTACATTAACAACAGTTATAGGCTTAAAGAATATATTGCATTGTAATCTAGTAAAGTTTGCTCTGGATAAGGAAGATAAAAGTGTTCCTGTGTATTCTCCCTTATTTAACTTTTTACTTGTAGTTTCAGTGTGTAATGTGTTTGTTTAATTATGTCTTGTGTTTGTGGATTATAAGGAATGTCTGTAATCTGTTTAATAGAGAATGAATGTAAAAATTGTTCGAACTGCTTAGAAATATAGGCAGGGCCATTGTCTGTATTTATAGAAATTAAGTGTTCTCATTATTGCAAAGCAAGTTAACAGGTGGGTTATAGCATGTCATTTAGCTTTACCTCAGAGAGGAGTGGCCCATATAAAAGAAGAATTTATATTGATTGAGACATGTAAGAAGGAAGAGGAAGAAAGTTCAGGGCAATGAGTTACATCCATTTGCCATAAAATTTTCTTTTATTTGTCATAAACCTTTTTTATATTTTTATATTCATCATTTTATTCCTCATTTCTTATATCTTTTTATTAAAAGCATATATATTATCATTTTTTAGCAACTATGAAGTGTCTTATATATTAGCATTTTATAGATTGGTTAATATATTTATTATATTATATATTATAATATATATTTATTATATATATATTTATTAACAGTCTAAAATCTCTTTAGTTTTTCTGTAAAAAAAACTTTTTGTAAGAGGAAGTTAGTGTTCAGTAATTAATGTTTTAAAATTTTACTTTATTTGGAAATGACCTAGCTATTTAATAAATTTTATCATTTAGTTTAATACAATTTTCGAAATTTAAGTTACCCCAATCCTAAGATTATTTTAGATAGACATTTATTTTAATATAATTATTTTAATAGAGTTTATTTACAAGTTTTCATCTTATTTATATATACATATGTAAAAATTTAGTTTTTTGTTGACAAATTTAGTTTTACCTTAAACCTAGGCATAATACAAGTATTATACAATGTTGATGACTTAAGGCACGTCTTAATTAAATTAGCAAAGTTATATTTAAATTATATTTCTATTTAAATAAACATATTTAATTTTGAATATTTTTCAGTTCATGTGAACTCGAATTTAAATAGAGCTCATTAACTTTATATTATCCAAAAACAAAGACATACATTGAGATGTTTATGGCTGGAGGCCTAGATAGAGTGGGCTGTGTACCCAAGGACATGATAAGAGTTAACTTTGGGTTTTTTTCTTAGACCTGTTTTTGTTTTCCAGGCAGAATTGGAGTTCCAAAAAAGTATTTTAACAAGTTAACCTTTTTCTAACTGCACGTGTAAGAAGAACCAGTTTTGCAATTTCAAAAAATATTTTATTTTGATCAGCTTTTATCTGGAGTCTAATGAATATCATGGCCATTCAGTGTCAAAAAATCCTTTCTCCTTTTTGTAGTTACAGTAGATTATTAATGATACATTCATGAGGGAATTGTTGTCACATTGGATGTAAAGTCTTGGCTACAAAATTTTGACAAATACCCATTCCAGTGTTTTTTGCCTGGAGAATCCCAGGGACGGGGGAGCCTGGTGGGCTGCCATCTATGGGGTCGCACAGAGTCGGACACGACTGAAGCGACTTAGCAGCAGTAGCAGCAGCAGCAGCAGGACTGTTAAGCATACCTTGAGGTAACACAGTCTACTGAAATCTTATACGAGGCCTGTATGATTAGGATAAGGGAGAGAGAAAGTGAATTTCTCTCGGTCTAAAGGGTGTAAAGGTATATTAAAAAGCAAATCTTGTAAATCAGTAATAATGTGCCAATTTTGAGGAATAGTAGTAGGTGATGGGATCTCTGGTTGTAATGTACCCATAGGTTTCATAGATACATTAACTTTTTTAAGGTCTTTTAAGAGATGCCACTTTTTTTTTTTTAAATAACAAAAATAGGAGAGTTCTAAAGAGAGCAAGATTTCTCAATATGTTTTTACTTTAATTTTGTGTCTATAAGTTCTTTAGTGGCCTGTAATTTTTTTTTTTTTTTAATAAGGGGCCATTGTTCTGTCCAAATAGGCTTGTCATTCTTTCAAGTTATTTTAATAATTGCTTTGTTTGTTAAATGAGCAGTGGCCCTTAGGAAAAATGTGGATGAATATCTGAGTTTGTCATTGCATACGTAAGTCCCTTTCTATTAGATTAAGGGGTGTATTTATCACATAATTTCTTAACGTTGTAGGCTGGCCTTTTGGTCCTTCACATGGGTAGATTTGAACACTTTGATACATTTCTTGTACTTTGGTTTGAGAATTTCCTGCAATTTGGCAAGAGATATTTTGTATAGGCCAGGATTTGGGCCAAAAGTGTTTGGAAATGATAGTAATATTAATGTTAGATTCAATGTCGAGGAGACCGGAAAAACTTTTACCATTAATTTTGACACTTATATTTGGTCGGGCATATTCAGATACCAATGATGTCCATAAGGATTGGTTTTGATCTGTACTGCTGAACCTGTCTGTCTGTACATTATTAGAGGAGTTAATAGAAATGTAAGGTAAAAGAAGTAATTGAGCAATTTTGTCCCCCTTTTTGAATTGTCATAGAATCTGAGATGACATCATAATTTGAATCTCTCCTTTATCATCTGAATCAATTATTTCAGGGTGAACAGTAATTTCTTTAGAAGTCAAACTAGATCATCCAAGTAAAAGACTGAAGGTTTGTGGCGGCAGGGGTCCAAAAAGTCCGGTAGGTATTTTAGAAGGGACCGCTTGAGGGTAAAGGAAAAAATCATTTAAGGCTGGTATATCGATGGCAGTACCACCAGATGTTTAGGGTTTGAAGAGAAGATAGAATTTGTCCCTGGTTTTTATTGAAGAAGACCTGGGGGGTCCCCTGCTTGGAATTTTCTGGAATAGGTTTTCTTTCAATATCAACTTTAGATTTACAATCTTTGGCACAATGCATTTTTTCTATGGCAGCGAGGGTAGATTTTTGTAGGTTTTTTACTAGCCTTCTTAGGATAGTCCCTTTTAAATGGTTTTTATCTCCATATGTAAAGTATCCTTTATTTTCCTTTCTAAAGGCAGCAGCCATTGTCTCAACTAGCATTTGTATCTTTCGAGTTTCTGATCCTAGATTGCAGCAAGTCATTAAATAATCAATAATATTCCCAGTCTCATGAATTGGAGTGATAGATTTTTGACATTTTTGATTTGCATTCTTATAAGCAAGTAATTTCTCTAGCTGTTTTCTTGGTTTCTTCTCCAATTACAGTGCGGGAAATAGCAGTTTCTAATCTAGCTAAAAAATCAGCATAATTTTTATTACGTCCTTGTAATATTTTAGTGTACCTACCTGTAGGCTCTTCTTGAGGAGTAATTCGATCCCAAGTTCTAAGGACCACTGTTTTTAACTGTTTATGTAACAAGGGAGGGCACTGTGTTTGAGCTTCTATGGTATCAAATTGTCTAGTGTCAGGAAATATTTCAAAAGTAATTTGGTTTTGGGGAGTAGCAGCTTGAGCATTCTTGTTAGCATGATCTCCAGCTATATCATGAAATCACGTTGTCCATTGAAGATATTTTCCTGGTTTAAGGAGAGCTTTTATTAAAACTCGCCCATCATAGAGAATAAAGTTTCCAATAGAAGATGTCACAACATTTAGAAGCTCTTTAGTAAAAGGCTAATGTGGGCCATACATAGTTATAGCCTTTTTCATTTGTTGTATGTAAAAAAATGTTAATACCGTCATATGGAGGTATTATGTGCCCTTGAGGTCAGGATTTTTTAAAACTGGAAAGATGGAGAAACCATCTGCATCAGAAACTTGTGATTGCAAAGACAGTATTTCAGAGAGTCTCTGTCGCGGAGGAGAGCGAGTAAGTGCCGATTTTTTGCAAATGTGAGTCTGTGTTAAGGACTTATCATTATTATCTAAAAAAGTATTGTCAGTTTTGGTGTCAAAAGTTCTCAGGGGAGTCGTTATCAGAAGTATTAGGTTCTAGCAAAGGAGAGACTTTTGGAGTTGTGCCTGTTGGCAGAAGAGGAGCATTTGAAGTAGCTGGGGTAGGATTAGTAGGAAAATTTTGAAATATTTTATGTTGTTTAAATTTGGCCTTTTGTAAAGTTTTATCATTTTATTTATATTTATGTAATAAGTGTTCTGTCTGTTGTCGAATATTGGGAGGCCTAGAATTTACCTTGAAATGGCAGAATTACTGCTTTAATGAGAGCCCATAGGGGCCAGAAATCAGCTGGAATATTTTCTCTCCATCTGGCAGCTCATTCAACATTTTCTTTGACCTGATGCCAAATTTCTAAATCAAAACTGCCTTTATCAGGGAACCAAGGATTACATTTAACCACTATTTGAAAAAAGCCTCTATTCATTGGTGCGAAACCAAAAGTCTCTGAGCTTTAAACAAATGGTGAAGTAAACTTGAGAAATGACAGGGCTTTTCAGCTGCTTGACCCATATCTTAGGTACTTACCAACCTCAACAGGCCTCTCGTATCACTCTCTCCAAAATGCCATGCATACCAGAGTCCCTGTTCAGGCGCCACTTGTCAGGGTCCTTTAATGGATCAGAACCTGGTGATCCAGAGTCGACTGTAAGAAAGTGAAAGCAATAGCCGCAGCAGTGGGGGAGAGAGAGAGAAAGAAATAAATAAAGACACGGGGACCCACGCTCTGATGGAGCAAAGGTATTTTATTAGCAGAAATGCATGCTTATATAGCTTTAGTAAGATGATTACTCAGCTATTACACAGGATGAAACTTTATCAATAGTCTCAATATGGATAGTCTAATACATACAAGGTCACCGACGCTGAAAAGAGTCACTGAAGGGAGTTCCTGAAAAGAATTCAAGCAGATACCATTTCTCATGATCTCAGTCCTGAGAGCTGCGTGCAGCACTACTCATTTTCGGAATAAGAACTGATAAGGAACAGAGAATTTATGAGAAACAGCACATAGGAATCCTCCTGTTAAACATTCCCTGACAAATCAGCAATGAGGGCACGTTGATTACCCATGCTAGACCCAAGAGAAGCCTGTGTTTGCACTAGACTTGCTCTTTATTTACATATGGTTTTGCTGGCTTCCAAACTTGACTTCTTTCAAATACATGTCAATGAATCTGTCACTTCATTCCTGCCTTCTCACTGTTGGTTGGTTTAGTTCCAGACAGTGTTTCCTTATTGTCTTATCATCTTATTTTATCCCACAGTAGCTTGGCAGTACATGTCTTGACATATAATTTTTATTTATCTACTTTTAATAGAATGATCTCTCTTCTTTTCCAAGGTGACCCATTTAATATCACAGTATTCCAAGTCTATGCCCCAACCACTAATGCTGAAAAACCTGAAATTGAACATTTCTATGAAGACCTTCTATAACTAACACCAAAAAAGATGTCCTTTTCATCATAGAGGACTGAAATGCAAAAGTAGGAAGTCAAGAGATATCTCAAGTAACAGGCAAATTTGCCCTTGGAGTACAAAATGAAGCAAAGAAAAGGCTTACAGAGTTTTGCCAAAAAAGCACTGGTCATAGCAAACACCCTCTTCCAACAACACAAGAAATGACTACACATAACATCACCAGATGGTCAATACCAAAATCAGATTGATTATATTCTTTGCAGCCAAAGATGGAGAAGCTCTATACAGTCAGCAAAAATAAGACTGGGAGCTGGCTGTGACTCAGATCATGAACTCCTTATTGCCAAATTCAGACTTAAATTAAAGAAAGTAGGGAAACCACCAGGCCATTCAGGTATGACCTAAATCAAATACCTTACAATTACACAGTGGAAGTGACAAATAGATTCAAGGGACTAGATTTGATTCAGTGCCTGAAGAACTATAGACAGAGGTCATAATGTTGTACAGGAGACAGCAATCAAAACCATCTCAAGAAAAAGAAAAGCAAAAAGCAAAAATGCTTGTCTAAGTAGGTCTTACAAATAGCTAAGAAAAGAAGAATAGTGAAAGGCAAAGGAGAAAGGAAATATAAACCCATCTGAATGCAGAGTTCCAAAGAATAGCAAGGAGAGCTAAGAAAGCCTTCCTCATTGATTACTGCAAAGAGAGGAAAACAATTGAATGGGAGAGACTAGAGATCTCTTTAAGAAAATTAGAGATACCAAGGGAACATTTCATGCAAAGATGGGCACAATAAAGGAAAGAAATGGTATGGACCTAACAGAAGCAGAAGATATTAAGAAGAATACACAGAACTATACAAAAATATCTTCATGACCCAGATAACCACAATGGTGTGATAACTCACCTAGAGCCAGACATCCTGGAATGTGAAGTCAAGTGGGCCTTAGGAAGCATCATTGCAAACAAAGCTAGTGGAGGGGATGGAATTCCAGTTGAGCTATTTCAAATCCTGAAAGATGATGCTGTGAAAGGGGGTAACTCAATACGCCAGCAAATTTGGAAAATTCAGCAGTGGCCACAGGACTGAAAAAGGTCAGTTTTCATTTCAATCCCAAAGAAAGGCAATGCCAAAGAATGCTCAAACTACCATATAATAGCACTCATCTCACAAGTTAGCAGTCATGCTCAAATTTCTCCAAGCCAAGTATCAACAGTACATGAACTGTGACCTTCCAGATGTGCAAGTTCAATTTAGAAAAGACAGAGGAATGAAAGATCAAATTGCCAACATTTGTTGGATCATAGAAAAATAAAGAAAATTCTAGAAAAAATATCTTATTCTGCTTCATTGACTATGCTAAAGCCTTTGACTGTGTGTATCACAACACATTGTGGAAAATTCTTCAATTGATGGGAATACCAGACCTCCTTAAATGCATCCTGTGAAACCTGTATGCAGGTCAAGAAGCAACAGTTAGAACAGGACATGGAACAATGGACTGGTTCCAAATTGGGAAAGGACTATGTTGAATCTGTATATTGTTACCCTGCTTATTTAATGTATATGCAGAATACCTTATGTAAAATGCCAGTCTGGATGAAGCATAAACTGGAATCAAGATTGCTGGAAGAAATATCAATAACCTCAGATATGCAGATGACACCACTCTTATGGCAGAAAGTGAAGAGGAACTAAAGAACCTCTTGAAGAAAGTGAAAGAGGAGAGTGAAAAAGCTGCTTAAACTCCTATCCAAAAAACTAACATCATGGCTTCTGGTCCCATTACTTCATGGCAAATAGATGGGAAAATGATGGAAACAGTGACAGACTTTATTTTTCTGGGCTCTAAAATCACCACAGATGGTAACTGTGACTATGATATTGAAAGATACTTACTCCTTGGAAGGAAGTTATGACAAACCTAGACACCGTTAAAAATCAGAGACATTACTTTGCTGACAAAAGTCCATCTAGTCAAGGCTATGGTTTTCCCAGTAGACATGTATGGATGTGAGAGCTGGAACCATAAAGAAGGCTGCATGCCCAAGAATTGATGCTTTTGAACTGTGGTGTTGGAGAAGATTCCTGAGAGTCGTTTGGACAAGGAGATCCAACCATTCAATCCAACATAAATCCACCCTGGATACTCATTGGAAGGACTAATGCTGAGTCTCCAATACTTTGGCTACCTGATGCAAAGACCTTACTTATTAGAAAAGTCCCTGATGCTGGGAAAGATTGAAGGCAGGAGAAGGAGGTGACAGAAAACAGAATCACTGAATGACATCATCGACTCAATGGACATGAGTTTTAGCAAGCTCTGGGACATGGTGATGGACAGGGAAGCCTGGTGTGCTGCAGTCCATGGTGTTACAAAGAGTTGGACACAACTAAGTGACTGAACATCAACATTAATATACTCTTGATACCCTGGAACTGTATTCTTTCCTTGACTTTAAACTTATCTTCTCCTGCCTTTATTCTCATGACTATGAACATTCTTTCCATCTCTTTTTTACAAAATTAGGCAAGTCTTCTTTATTAAAATGAAATAATATTTCTTCCCTTTACAAAGCTATGGCCTCAAGTTCCCAATAATTATCTTTCACCTCTAGCCAAAGTTGTCAATATTATTGATGAGTTCAAGTTAATTTCTGTCCTTACATTCTATTCAGTGATTCATTAAGTTCATCAAAATAAAAATTGCATGCTATCTCTCATCCTACATAGCCCTCTCCAAAAAAAAAGAGAGAGAAAAAACTTTAAATAATAAAATGTTTTCCAAATCATTAGATACTGATCAAATTATTTAGATATTGTCTTTCAAATATTTTCAAAAGCTTAAAATATATTTACAACAATATTTAAACACAAACCATGTTTTGTTACCAAACATATTTTTGATATAAATAAAATATTTTCTTTTAATTAAAGCATATATATATATATATTATATACACTCAAAAGCTTCTGCCAAAAGACCTATAGATCTCATTCTCTAAATGTTTTGTTTAAATCTTGTGTAATCTACAATTCCATTCAGTTAACAACCTAATACTACCATGTTATAAGACCATATTATATATATATGGGCTCTTACAAACATATGCTAATTTTAAATATCTATACAAAAAGTGATGAACATTCTGATTTTTCCTTAGTGGCAATCCTTCCTGAGCAATATTTTAATTGATTTGAATTATTTTTGGATGCCCAAAGGTGTTTATAAAATATTTTCATGCTACATTGCCTTTTAGTTTAACATTTTATGATAATGAATGAAAATGAAAGACAATAAGCTTTATAAATCTCATTATATTTGAAATATTAAGACAGTGGTGGTCCTTCCTGTGTGCCAAAAATCAGTGAAAATTTTAGACCCAAGCAGATGGTTATTTGGCGAGTACTATTTCCTTGTGTTCTATTTTGTGGTAAAATAAAATTATTTAGTACCATGTCCAAAATTTTGTAAATATACTATTTAATATTTTTAACATTTCTTCTCTGTGTGTTTTATTTTTTAATTAATTTATTTTATTGGAGGCTAATTACTTTACAATATTGTAGTGGTTTTTGCCATATGTTAACATGAATCAGCCATAGGTGTACACATGCCCCCCATCCTGAAACCCTTTTCCATCTCCCTCCCCATTAAATGTGAAAATGAAGCATGAAGATCAGTGTTACAAATTTTATAAAATGTCACTTTTAGCTTGTTGTATGTTATAAGAAAGTATGTTTGAACTTACAATATTATATTCATAATTAGTAAGTTACTATATAGCATATTAGCATTTTTCTTTAAAATAGATTACTTTTGTTTTCTAACATAGGCTTCATGCAAGTGAAAATCAAATTGTTCTAGTACACATTTTATAATAATTTTATAAAGCAAGTTATTTGGAATTATTATATAGCATAATCAGAAATATTTGAATATAAGGATTGGTCTAGTGGTGAAGAACCTGCCTGCCAATGCAGGAGAACTAAGAGATGCTGGTTCAATCCCTGGGTCTGGAAAATCCCCTGGAGGAGGAAATGGCAACCCACTCCAATATTCTTGCCTGGAAAACCCGGTGGACAGTGGAGCCTGGTGGGCTACCATCCATGGAGGTCACAAAGAGTCGGACACAACTGAAGTGACTAATTTTGCAGCAGAGCACAGCATTGGTGTTTACTATTCTTCTAATGAGGAAATGAAACTGATTTTGTTTTATGCCTCAGGATTTAATACACAGCAATTTCGACTTAATCAGCAGCTACTTTGATTTGATGACTGACAACTTCAGTATAAGTAGTTTTAATGAACTCACATTGAAAAACTGCCATATTTTTGGAGATATAGGGAAGAATTTATTCTCCCTCAATTTCTTGAGATTCTAGTTTGGATTATCTCAAAATATAATCTGAAACTAATCAAAACGTTGTAAGATTTTACCAATAAATTCCTAAAGTGGAAGAAATTACACCAGTGTGGATATTTCATCAAATGCTCTTTTGTTTGCAAAAGAATCGGTTCCACAAGTAGGGACACAACCTAAATATCAGATTATCTTTACAGATTTGTAGAATAAGAATGAAATTTTCAAGTAATACACTTTGATTACACATATGTACAAATCAAACTTATTCACATACGAAACACAACAGAAAAAAGTGATTTTATATTTGCACAGATTTTTTGAGAAACATAAATGAAATACTACTTGAGAAGTTGTTTTGTAAAACATAAGATGTTGTAATAATTAAAAAAAAAAACACACATTATTAGTAATCTGTGAGAATAAATACATACAGCAGAATTCCTGAAAAGATTTTTCTTGTAACTGAAAATTGTATAAATGGCATTTAAGTATTATTATACTAATTACTTTTTAAATTTTAATGTTATCATTTAAAATCTGTGTCTTCTAAACAATTTGGTATCTTGCCATTAGCAGTAAAAATCTACATATATATAACTACAGAAGGACAATGTTAAAAAATGTATATTATGAACTCTTTTTGAAGAAAATTATTTAAAAGATAAAATCTAAGTCACGGAACTTTTTCATTTTCAAATCACTTTTAGTTTGTGTGGCAATAGTTTTTTTGTGCAAATTCTACTTGCACATATAAAAATATGAAGAAATGGTTTTACTTAACTGAAGTCTATGTAAAAGTAGCTATGTGTACCTTCATAATTAAGGTTAAGTATCTAATTACATTTTAAAATCTCACTATTCAGCCAAGTAAGACATATCTATACAGTAGAGTCTAATCACAGTTTATAAGTTAATGATAAAACACAGCTACCATTGTTAGTAATAAGTAGGAAAGCATGAGTTGGATTTAGGTTTCATGATAATATAATTAGAAGAAATATGCTCACTTATTGCTTGGTCTTTATGGTGAGCTTTTAGAGCTCCAGGCTATTCACCATATTTTTTTCATAATTTTCAAAGATTAATTCTCATAACAAATTATACATTAAAGCAAAGTCATAACCTCATGTCTAACAGCACCAAAATTAACTTTGAATTCCCTGAATCCCCACACTTTCTTACTATAAAATGTTTTTACACAAACACACACACACCCAAACCCCACAAATCGGTGAGAGATTTAAAGTACAATAACTCCTTTGTATTAAAAAAAAAAAAACATTTTTTTAATTTGTTTCCCTTTCTTATAAGTTATACCAACACATTGTCTACTTCAGTACATTTTGTTTTCTTATAATAAATACACAATTTGTGATTCATTATTAAAACTCTCTAGTAATAGAAAAATATTTGGTAATATCTAACCAAGCTATTGAATCTTTGACCTACTAATCCCATTCTGATGAATTTACCCTAAAAGTATAGCTTTTGTTGTTGTTCAGCTGCTAAATTGTGGTCATCTCTTTGCAACCCTAGGGACTGAAGCACACGAGGCTCCCCTGTCCTTCACTGTCTCCCAGAGTTTGCTCAAATTCATGTTGAGTCAGTGATGCTGTCTAACCATCTTGTTCTCTGCCGCCCGCTTTTCCTTTTGCCTTCAACTTTTCCAAGATTAGGGTCTTTTCCAATGAGTCAGCTCCTTGCATCACGTGGTCAAAATATTGGAAAGACCCTGCTGCTGGGAAGGATTGAAGGCAGGAGGAGAAGGGGATGACAGCGGATGAGATGGTTGGATGGCATCACTGGCTCGATGGCGTGAGTCTGAGCAAGCTCCGGGAGTTGATAAAGGACAGAGAAGCCCGGCATGCTAGAGCTGCAAACAGTCACACACGACTTCTGTTCAGTTCAGTCGCTCAGACGTGTCCGACTCTGCGTCCCCATGGACTGCAGCGCGCCAGGCCACATGACGTAGCAACTGAACAACAATAACATAGCTATATTTATACCCATATATATTATTATTAACATTAATATTTAAAGCATATCCAAAAAATACATTCAACATAAAATTTCTCTATTGCCATGGCAACTTGCTCAGCCTGTAGCTGGGAATCACCAGAGCTAGAGGGTAAGGAAGCCATTTTCTGAGTCCACAGCATCCTTCTAGCATTGCGCCCTACTGTCCCCAGGGAAAGCCCGCTCGCGGGTGCGCTCTCTGTGGCCTTTCTCCTTTCTCTTATCAAATTTCTAAACACAGGGATACCGTTGGGACCCTAGAGTCAATGACACATGAAAAATTTTGTAAATATACTCTTCTATTTTATCTCAAGAAACACCCATTTAATTTTCAGTCACATATAGCCCAAAATATATAAATGCCTGTACATTTGAATGAGTATTTAGAGTTTCATTAAAACTACAAGCTGCTTTCAGTTAAATTCTGCCATATATCTTTTAGTTGTCTGTGCAGTATATTTATTTTCTAATTTTAATATAATCCGAATAATGCTTAATTTAAAAAATATTACTTTAAAAATTTGACTGCTAATGAAAACATTTTAAATGTCCTTTAATGTATAATTAGCAATAGCAAAATTGAGCATATATGTGGAAAATAAAGTTGCATTTAAAGGAAAATCTTATTAAAACTCATGTAAAATGTGTTTCTTTTAAATCCCCACAGTTTAAAGACAGTTGCAGACTAGTGCGCTGAGATCCTATTAGATTACAAAGTCACCCATGACCCATTCATTTCATGACCACCAGTTTTATATATGATGCCATTGTGCTTCAGCAACCTTGAATGCTTTTGGGGTATAAAGATGTCCTGTTAGGAGCAGTCAAAGCTTCATCTATTCTTTTGGTCCTTTCTTCTCTCTTATCCTAATCGCATTCTTGATATGCCACAAGCAACATACTCCATGATATGCTAAGCTTGAGTTCGCCTGGAAGACTACTATGGTCTACCACTGAAGACTTTTTCTGTTTTTTCTTTGTATTTAAGACCGAAGTTAGTATCTGTCTGTTGGCTTGACAATATAGCATTTTCTGCACTCTGTTAAATTAGCTCAAAATTAATACAAAATAAAAATATCAGTCAAATCCCACTTAACTCCTTTTGATAATTAACTGTAATTTTGTAAATGTTAAGACTTTCATTTAAAAATATTTCTTTAATTAAAACTCTTTTTGTTGTTGTAGGTTCTTTTGTAACTTGAGGGAGTGGTGTTTTGGTTGTTGTTTTTTGCATATTTGTTTTGTTTTCTTGTCATATTTTTCCAAAATTAAAATTATATAAATTAGCAAATAAGAAATAACAAGTAGAAAAATAGTACATTTTTTTCAAACAGCATTTCCACAGGCACACATCACCATTTCATCTTGATTAGTTCAGTCGTGGTTACTGTAAGTATAGATATGAGGATAATAGTAGGTAAAGAAGAGAAAATATTTTCATGAATAAAGTAATAAAGGGCATATTTGAGGAAGAAATCATTCCCTTATTTGAGAAACAGTCAGAAATAAATTAATGACAGTACTGTGATTAGATGAACTGGCCAATACGAGGTAAGATACTTGGAAAACAATTTTTTTATAATAAAATACACTAAATCAGAGGAAAAGAGGAATCTTTAAATAGTTTAAATAAAAGTTCTCTGATGAGTTGGCCTGTAATTTTAGGAAAAGCCTAAAGCAAACCCTTCCCTGATGTTTGCCCTTACATGTTAATTCTTGCCCAAACATTTTACTGTCAGCACCATCTGGCTTTGTCAGTGTGATAAAATTTGAAAAACTAAGTCTGTGTCGCTATCTAAATCCTGAATTATGTATTTTTTGGGGTCTGGTTATCACTTAGTTTGCAGTTAGCAGTAGCACTACATAGTTGAGCAAATTTATGTGGCATAAAGATAAAATTGAATGTATGTTTTTACTTTTTATGTTTGATTGTCAGTTAGAATAGAGATTTCCATGAAACAATTACAGCTAAAAATCTTGTGAAATTCTACCTGAAGACTTTATTCATTTGTTTTGAGTGTGGTTTGGTCTCTTCTCTGTTACCTTGGATGATCTCCTTGATAAAAGGAAGCGGGGGAAGTAGACACTTCAGTTGGTTCAGATTGGTTTAGATCATCAGTATGATCTTTTACAGCCCTGGAAAATTTGCAGCAATTCAAGGAACAAGTATTTAGCATTGATCAAGTTCAAAAGAAGCAGAATAGCTTATGGAATGAATTGGAAGAATGTGCAAAAAGTAAAAAGAAAATCAGGAAGAAGCGATGTTATGGTTTCCAAGAGATTTCTTTCAGAGAGTATGGAGGGTTATAGTGTAGAAAGCTACATAAAAGTGATGTCAGAATTATACTGAAACACTGATCATCACTGACAAAAGACTTTCAAACAGAATCTCGTCTGAAAACCATGCTTTTTGGGGAAGGAGTCAGAAAAGAAAGACTTCCATCATAAGAAAGGCAGCTGTGAGTGGAGAGAGGCCACTAATGCATTAAGTTGGTGTGGGGACAGGTTAGAGGATATTACTCTTCTATCTTCTGTTGCTTGAACTTAGCAGAACAAAGCCTTAAGTATGTTTGTAGATTTGAAAATATGTAGAAGTAAGGTTTTCTGTGGTTGAATATATAAATCTGAAAAGTTAAGAGAACATTTCTGTGGTGGATAAAGGTGATAGGTAAGAACTTATATAAGGCTCTATTCTTCTACTCAAAGACCAGTGATATTTATACCTCTGAAAGTATGAAAATTCTATAAAACAGACATGGGAAGGAATTTCCAAAGTGTGTCAAATCTGGTCTGACTTTGAAAATGAGAGTGAAAGTATTAGTCATTCAATCCTGTCTGACTCACTGTGACCCCAAGGACTGTACCCCACCAGGTTCCTCTGTTCAAAGAATTCTCCAGGCAAGAATACTGGAGTGGGTTTCCATTTCCTCCTCCAGGGGATCTTCCTGACTCAGGGGTTGAACCCAGGTCTCCTGCACTGCAAGTGGATTCCACTGTGTCAGCCACCTGGTCTGATCTTATTCCTCAATATTTTGCTTAGAAGAGTTGCTAGGAACATTGGAAGTACTCTTCCTTTGTAAGCATAATGCTGGCACATATTAGTAGTTAAGCTCATGGCTCTTGTTATGAGCCATTTTTAGAGAAATAGAAAGTGATGTTGAGAATTTCTGGGTCTTTTGGGTACACTAATACTGTGTTTACCTTTTTCCTTGGTTCAATGGTCCATTGGTTCTGTCTCTCCACTTTCTACCTTGCTCAAATATAAGGAATGTTCATTTATCTTCATCACCAGAGTAGTATTTAAATGTTCTTAAAAGGATCAAGGCATCATTCTTTGTATCCAATTTATAGTTTATTGAAAACAATACTTTGCTTTAAATAAATTCTAGACAGCCCTTTCCCTCACCCATTTCTTTTTATTTTTATAAGGTTCTCCACTAGAGATAATTCAGAAATTCCCTATCCCGCACCGGACTGCATCATATTCCCAATTTTATTAATATTAATAAATTATAGCAGCATATTAATAAAGTTAAACTAAAATAATAAAACACACATTAGATTTTAATATTTAGCTTCCAATATACTTACTAAGAGACATTACTTTGTCAACAAAGGTCCGTCTACTCAAGGCTATGGTTTTTCCAGTAGTCACGCATGGATGTGAGAGTTGGACTATAAAGAAAGCTGAGCGCCAAAGAATTCATGCTTTTGAACTGTGGTGTTGGAGAAGTCTGTTGAGAATCCCTTGGACTGCAAGGAGATCCAACCAGTCCATCCTATAGGAATAAGATGGCTGGATGGCATCACCGACTCAATGGACATGAGTTTGAGTGAACTCCGAAGTTGGTGATAGACAGGGAGGCCTGGTGTGCTGTGATTCATGGGGTCGCATACAGTCAGACACAACTGAGCAACTGAACTGAACAGAGCAGCTTAACTTAACTTAATACTGATTCATGGGCTTCCCTGGTGGCTCAGATGGCAAAGAATCTGCCTGTAATGAAGGAGGCCAGAGTCCAATCCCTGGGTCAGGAAGATCCACTGAAGAAGAGAATGGCAACAAACATTAGCATTCTTGCCTAGTGAATTCCATGGACAGAGGAGTCTAGTGGGCTACAGATAGCTGGACGTGGGATTGCAAAGAGTTGGACACGACTGAGAGATTAATACGCATACACACTTTCTAATTTAAACTATTTTGATATTTTAATTTTGCTTTTAAAATGATATATTTTGAAATTTTTTTCTAAGTGGTTTTAATTCTTGTCAAAAATTACAAATTTCTTAAATCAGTTTGCTAATTTCAATACTCTTCTAAGCATTTACTAACATTTTTTGATAGTTGTACATATTTATATAATTGTATAACATATCTAACCATCCTTGCAAAAACATTTGCTTTTGTTTTACATGGCATTTATTCTACTAGATAATAACCTACTAGTCTGTGATCGGCTGTTCATATTTGTTAATCCAGGTCATAGTCAAATGGCAAGAATATAATAAGCACTTAATTAAGTTTGTTAAATCAAGCACTAGATTTAGTATTTTTGTAAGGTTTTTTGTTAACTGTTTATTTCCCAATAAATATTGTCTAAATTCTCTTCATTATGTCTGTGATATATCTTATGTACAAAATAAGTATTATTTTTGTTGTTGTTGATTTCACCAGCTTTTTTATCACAATGATATATATATATATCATTCATATATATATTATATATATAATTATATACAATATATAATCTATTAATCTATATCAATATATTAATATAGTATATTGATATATGTAATATATTAATAGATTGTATATTATAATATGTATAATATAATAATATATAATATATACATTATATATTATATAATATATAATATACAATATATAAATAATCTTATATATTATTGTATATAATATACTAATGATCAATATATAATATAATAAACTAATAAATATTATATTATAAAATAATTTTATATTATATTATACATTATATATTATACATATTATATTATATATTATATATACATAATATATATATTCTATGCCATTGTGCTGTATATATTATATATAATATTATGTAATTATATTATAAATAATATATTATAAACAATATATTATATATATTTATTATGTATAATAAATATGTTATATAATGAATATATGTATCATATATAATATATAATATATTATATATATCAT